>NW_012153729.1:7825375-7826294 GCF_000956105.1 Propithecus coquereli
CCCCCCCCCCGAATTTAGATTGGTTACTGTGGATTTCATTTGTCTTGTCAACAAAAGCTGGCACTCCAAATACAACCAACACAAGCTGTTAATAAGATGAAACTGAGTTTATTGCTTAAAGAACACTGCTTGGCAAAGCTTTGGCACTGTCTCAGAGAGGGGAAGGTTATGTCAGAATTTGTTGAGAATTGGAATTTTGGTTTAAGGCAGGTCTTTCAGTTCAAGGTCTTGAGTAAGATTGGGTAAGAACCATAGTTCAAAATTGGTGCAAACATCAAGGTAAGGGAATTCAGAGACTCTCGGTGGAGAAACTGTTAATGTTCAAACCGTTTGCCTAGGCTAGTCCAGGAAGAGTAAATAACTGACAATGAAGGCAAAGTGCTGTAGGCAGTAAGCTGTGGCTTTGGTTCTCAACATCCAGGCTGAATGTGGGGGTAGATTGTTTTGGCTTTCACTCTCATCTTCATGAATCTATTCACCCATGTGAGAAATATTTAATAATGTCCCAGACACTGTAAGGCAGAAGCACGTGGTGAAGAATAAGGCAGAGTCCCTGCCCCATGGAGCTGATAGTCTAGTGGCAGAAATAGACATTAAACAAGTAAACGAATTAAACTGAAATTCAATTAATAAATTGCAGTGAAGAAAATACGGTGAGGGTGTACAGTGACTGGGGTGGTGGAGAGGGCTATTTTAGATGGCGTGGGTGGGGAAGACCTCACAGAGGCAGAGGTATTTGAACTGGAACCTCTGCAGGAGGGAACCAGCCACGGGAAGGTCTGGGAAAGGTTGCATTTCTGAGGAAAAGGAAGTGTGTACAGCCCAGGTTGACTGTGAGCCAGAGAAAGGGTGAAGGCAAACGAGGACAGAAAGGCCAGGTGCAGACCGCATGTGGCATTCGGAGCCAAGATAAAGACTT
>NW_012153729.1:7826344-7828989 GCF_000956105.1 Propithecus coquereli
CATTATTTTAAACTTGAGATCCACCCTATCATATGATATAATCCGCTAGTCCTCCAATGTATTTAAATGTTTGGTCTTGCAACGGAAAAAAAATCCTTCCAAATTCAGAAATTTAGCAGGTCTCCTTATAAAGAGCAAAGTCATTTTGTATATAAATCACTCAAAACTGAGATGCACAGGACAGAAAAAAATGTTTTTATAACATCCTTGAGACTGAATTCTTGAGAATGAAAACTCCAGCACCTCCATTGACTACCATCATTCTACAAATATGTCATACCATTAAAAGGCTTGGATACAAAAGTAATCACATTATTTTCCACACACATAATCTTAAAGTGCCATGAAAATATACCAGTTTTAAGTCTTCAAACGCCAAGCACGAAGACAAAAGGACATCACAGCCCGCAGCTTTAAAGTTTGGGCTTACAGCAGTTGTTCGGCTTAGGCATACCTACTTTTTAAACCACATGATTTCACCAGGGTCTGCGATGCCAAACTCCCTCATCTTCTTCACCATGTTGGCACTCTTCTGAACTGCCACCTCGTAACGCTGGCTGCGAGACAGGAAGTTCAAGTCCTCATGCTGGAAGTCTGGGTCGTTCAGAATCAGGTTCTCTGGAAGGGAGTTAAAGGACATCAAGAGGAAGGCAGACATTCAGGTCTTCGTTACACCCTCCCTGAATCACAGCGAGTTTCAGAGTCGCGGACACATCTCGCAAAAGGGCTATATTCTCCCTTCCCAGCCCACAGGCTGCCCCCTCGAAATGAGGGTCCCGGCTTGTTTAAGGCTGAGCCAGAGTGTCTGCGGCGTAAGCCCCACAGCGCCCCCCGACTCACTGACGGAGTCTCAAGCCTTGCTGGGGGAAGGAGGCCTCGTCCGCCACCCTCACCGATTTCCCGGCGGCGCCGGGTGTTCTCGGGGCTGCCATCCAAGACGTGTGTAAGCAGCTCCGGATTGAAGCTGGCGGAGTCCCGCTCCCTGCGCAGGTCTGGGTTCATGGTGACCGCCAGCGGCAGCGACGAAGACAGCGACGGAGGCGGCAGCGACGACAACCAGTGTCCGCACCTCCAACACAGTCCTGACCTAAGAACAGCCCTAGGAGGAGCGAGTCCCCGCCCCCGCCCGCCACTGACCGCCCGGGTCCGCCCCAGCCCGCCTCTCCGTGACCGCGGCCGCTCGGCACGTGACCGACCGCGGCCGGCCGCGGGACCCAATAATCCCCTGCTTCCGGCCACTGGAAGCCCCCGAGCGGCCCCTCAGGGAAGGGAACCGTGAAGGGTTAAGAAATTGCCCCGCGGGAAGCCGGGAGGAGTGAGGCGATTTTGCTATCCCGCCCCTCTCCCATCACGTGATCACGCGGGTGGAAAAAGGGAACCTGAGGCACAGGCGACGCACAGAACAGGTTGGCGGGGGTATTGGGGAGGGGCAGGACAACGAGGCTGAGGAGGGGCTGCGCCTGCGGGTTGGGATTCGCCCTTCTCAACGCTTCTGGGTCGGTGCGCAAAGGCCTCCCCGGAAATGAGAGGGGGGAGGGAGACTCACGGGCCCTGGAGCGGGTTGAGAGGGCAGTGCGCCTTGCAGAGTTTCTAGTGGAGGTCGTTAGGATTTTCCCAGATTTTCCAGACTAGGGGAAAAAAGGGACTGGGACCAAAGTCGCATTGGGAAGTGGCTCCAGTTACCTTTTGTTAAGGTAATGGCGTCCGCTGCCAGAGGCGTGTGTTGCTGGGGCCTGGGTGTGGGATTGCAGGCGTTTCCCTGTGTTTGTAGGGAGGGCGTAGACTTTGAATGAAACCGAGCTGGCAGTGCTTCTCTGAGATCTCTCTGTCATGGAAACCAGACTTTTTTTCTTTCCGCCGATCCTGGCAGTTCCTTAGAAGTCTTGGAGGCCAGACTCTTTTTGTTTTCTCTATTATTATCGTCGCCATCAAAGTGGGAAGGGCGTACATTATTTTAAAACCTAATGTGGGAGGATTTATAATGAAAAGCAATAATTCCCCATCCTCGGAGGCAGCCAGTTTTCACCAGTTTTGTATTCGATTCTAATTCCTGAGAAATAGCTAAATAAAATACTTAATTTGCTATTTCTGGTTTTGTTCGTTTAGTTACCCTTTGACTTCGTGCCGTGATTGTTAGGATACAGTGCACTGCAACATCCCTTTCTTTACTAAACTCTGCCTAATTTGCCTTTGTAACTTCAAACATGCTTAACCCTCTGTTCGTTTTTTTAGTAACACTACTGGGCATAAGGTAAGATGAGTGAAGCATTCACGTTGGACACAATTTAAGGACGCTCAAAAAAAGACCCCTCAAGATTAACATTAATGTAGCACTTTTTTTTTTCTTTAAAGAAATGGAGCTCAGCTCTGACCTCCAAGCTGGAATGCAGTGGCATGGTCATAGCTCCAACTCCTGGGCTGAAGCAATCCTCTGGCCTCAGCCTCCCGGTAGGTGGGAATACAGGTATGTGCTACCATGCCTGCCTAATTTTTAAAATTTTTTGTAGAGACGCAGGCTTGGTCTTGACCTACTGGCCTCAAGTGATCCTCCTGCTTAGTCCTCCCAAAGTACTGGGATTGCAGGTGTGAGCCACTTAGCCTGGCTGATGAAACATTTTTAAAAATAATGCAGAAAAATCCATGAT
>NW_012153729.1:7843174-7843936 GCF_000956105.1 Propithecus coquereli
CTGGGCTTAAGCCAATTTGCCCAGGGACGGCCCCTACAGGCTTGGGCTGGGGTGGTGAGCAGGGAGTGAAGTAAACAGACTCACTACCCATTTGAGGTTGTGGGGTCAGAAAGGGAGTGGTCCTTTTCCCCCTTATCATAAAGGGTCATGGCCAACAGACACCCCTATAGGAAAAGACAAATTAACAGAAGTATAACAAATTTATCATGTGTACGTGTGCACGAGCGTCATACAACATACGAAAACTCAGCTGGGCACAGTGGCTCATGCCTGTTATCCCAGCACTTTTGGAGGCCAAGGTGGGAGGATTGTTTAAGCCCAGGAGTTTGAGAACAGCTAGGGCAATATATCGTGACCCCCATCTCTACAAGAAATGAAAGAAAATTAGCCAGGTGTGGTGGCACATGCCTGTAGTCCTAGGTACTAGGGAGACTGAGGCAGAGAGATTGGTTGAGCCCAGGAGTTGGAGGCTGCGGTGAGCTGTGATTGTGCCACCGCACTCCAGCCTGGGCAACAGAGTGAGACCCTGTCTCTTAAAAAAAAAAAAAGACTACTCAAAGGGCCAGATGGTTGACACTTAAATAGCCTCTTCACTGGGAAGAGGGAATTGGGGGGAATGTGGGCAATTCTTTGAGGGACAAATGAGTATTAGGGAGAATGAATAGACTCTAGGAGACAGAAATTAATTTGCAAATGATTCTTTTTGGAAGTTGAGCCTCCAATAGACATTATCCTTGCATTCCTCAGTCTTTTCTTTTTTTT
>NW_012153729.1:7844530-7856169 GCF_000956105.1 Propithecus coquereli
TCCGCCCGCCTCGGCCTCCCAGAGTGCTAGGATTACAGGCGTGAGCCACCGCGCCCGGCCGGGGGGTGGATTTTTGAACCCCAGCATGGTAGAACTCACAGAAATTTGTGATGGATTGGATGAGCCACAAGAGAAAGGGAGGCATCAAGAAAGACTTTAAGGCCAGGTGCGGTGGCTCACGCCTGTAATCCTAGCACTCTGGGAAGCCGAGGCGGGTGGATCGTTTGAGTTCAGGAGTTCGAGACCAGCCTGAGTAAGAGCGAGACCCTGTCTCTAGTAAAAATAGAAAGAAATTGGCCAAACAACTAAAAATAGAAAAAATTAGTCGAGCATGGCGGCGCGTGCCTGTAGTCCCAGCTACTCAGGGGGCTGAGGCAGAAGGATCGCTTAAGCCCAGGAGTTTGAGGTTGCTGTGAGCTAGGCTGACACCATGGCACTCACTCTAGCCAGGGCAACAAAGTGAGACTCTGTCTCAAAAAGGAAAAAAGAAGGACTTTAAGGTTTGAGCAGATGTAAGACTCTGGTGCTGCTGGGCCTTAGAAAACAGGACCCCAGAATGAAGGCCGCAGAAGCAGCCTCAGAGCAAAACTTTTTCTCTGACCTTCTCCTGCCCTCCTGTCTCTCAGCCCCATTCTCCCCTGAGGCGAGCCATAGAAACTAGAATCCCTCTTCCCCAAGGCAGATCATAGAAACCAGAACCCCTTTTCCCCAAAGCTAGCCATAAAACCCTAAAAGTGTTCTTTGTAAAAATTGGCCATAAAGAAATTATCTGACCTACTTTGTTTGACTGTAGGGCATAAGACCCCTATTCCAGAAAGGATCCTGCCCCACACCCAGAAGGAAGGGTGCCTCCTCAAGAGAGGCCAAAAGGAATCTAGACAGACAGGCCTCGCTGGGTCTCCCCGCTGAGTCTGTAAACATTAGATCATACCCTTTTGTCCAGTCATATTTCTACATAGCTGTTCATACTTTGTTGAACCTATGCATAAAAATGGACAATTTCCCCTATATCTTTGAGTCTTCATTCTGAAGGCTCCTGTGTATACACGTTAAATCTGTATGTCTTTTCTCTTATTAATCAGTGATTTTTCAGTGAACTTTTAGGGCGCCAGGGGCCTTGGCCCTGGTATGAGGGCCAGGATTGCAGGTGGCATTTAAAACCAGAAAAACAGTCCAACTGTGCTTGTTTCCTCTCCCTCCCAGGACCCACCTAAATGGACAAAGAACAGAACAGATGTCCGTGGGCCAGGGATCTCAATAGATTCTAGGAAGATGGGAAACAGATGGAGCCTAGTGACAGAGTTAACAGAACAGAGGAAGCCACCATTTCAAGTTCTGGATAATAAGATTAGGGACACTTTTGTCATTGTGACAGAAAAGCCAGATGTTAATAAGTTTGTAGATGAGAAGCGGTGAGGTGAGTTTGCAGCCTTTGTGTGTGACTCGGTTTTTCCTATTTGAAATTCCTGGAAACCCTCTTTTCCTTGGTGTCTGGAAATTTTACATGCTGTGTTGAAGGTGTGGGTCTTTTTCCGTTCATCCAGTTCTGTCCTTTCAACTAAAGATTCAAGTCTTTGTTCAGCTCTGTAAAACTTGCTATTACTGTCCGTCCTTCCTTCCTTCCTTCCTTTCCTTTCCTTTCCTTTCCTTTCTTTCTTTCCTTTCTTACAGTCTTGCTCTCTTACCCAGGCTAGAGTGCTGTGGCATCAGCCTAGCTCAGAGCAACCTCAAACTCCTGGGATCAAGGGATCCTCCTGCCTCAGCCTCCCGAGTAGCTGGGACTACAGGCACACATCACCACACGCAGCTCATTTTTCTATTTTTTTGTGGAGACAGGGTCTTGGTATGTTGCTCAGGCTAATCTCAACTCCTGGCCTCAAGCAATCCTCCTGCCTTGGCCTCCCAAAGTGCTGGGATTACAGGCGTGAGCCACTGCACCTGCTCCTATTCTTTGATAGTTTTTGCTCCTCCGTTTTTTTTCCCCCCTCTCTTTTTGGAACTAATTTATCATGTTTCGGGACTCTGGAATGAATAGCTTTCTGACCTTTTCTCTAATTTTCTTTTGTTGTACTTTTCAATTTATGCAGTGGGAGATAGTCTTGATATGATCTTCTAATTTTTTATTATTTTCTTAAAAACCTCATTTGAAATTTCCAACAGCCTTTTTTTTTTATTCCAGGAAATATCCTATTTCTATTTTATGGCTACAATATCTTCTTAAATGTCACTGTGGATGCCATTGATGATTTCTCAAAGTTCTCTTCTATTCCCCGTGTTATTTCTGTTTCCTCTTGGATCAGTTCTGCTGTTTATTTGTGTTGTCATTTTTCTTTTACACTGCAGTTTTTCCTAAATATCTGCGATCCTTGATTGTCCATACTGAAAAATGAGTCAGCGCTAAGGCCCTGGGTACCTTCAGATGAGCAGGTCCCGAAGTCTGGACGACGGGCCCCCACGTGGAGGTGGCACCACCGTCCACGAACAATAGTTTCTTATTTCTTCAAAGAAAGTTGTTTGATGTCTTTAGAGGAATATCTCTGTTGTGACCTTTGGCTGCCTGCTGATCTCTGTGTCAGCTAATCTCCCTGCTTGTGTGCCGCGTGTCACCCTTGCCCTCCATCAGATCCGTGGACTCCACGTCCCAGCCCCTCCGAGGTTCCGCCGCACCTTCCCACCCGTTCCCTACTGTAATGACCCACTCCTGCTGCCCCTTTCTTTTGTCTTTGGTGTTACATTTCTTTTAGTGGCACCTTGATGAGGAAGAAAGACAAGCAAATATTCAGTCTAGAGGTAAGGTCACGTCACAGCTACTTAAGTGGCAGAGCTGAGACTAGAACATAAGTTTTGTGCTTCCCTGTTTGCACTGCCTTTAATGAAGTTAGTGCTTTGAAAGTTGAGAATGTCATTGGAAATGTATGTATAGCACAGGTTCTCCTTCTGCTTAAAAAAGAAAAAAAAAAGACTGATTGAAAAGAGACACTGTCATCAGAAATGATAGTGGCATTTACAGAGAACACCAGGTGCTCCAAAGGCCGCTCTGGGGAAGTTTGTGACCTCCCGAATGTACTCTGGCCTCCATCGATAAATCATTCCCACAATGTACTCTGCCTTCCATTGATAAATCAAATGAGGACCTTTAACAGGCGAAAGAAAACACACTTTCCAAAAGGCACATGGTATGTGAGCTCTACGAGAACATACATCCTGGTACTTGGCTGTGTCTAACCGTGACACCTTGGGCCACAGGAGCCTCTTCTTCCCTGTTAAGGTGCTGGTCTGGGACCCCTGAAGAGCAGGGAGGGGTCTTGCTTATTCTCTGTACCTGGCTCAGCGCCTGCCTGGCAGAAGGTGCTCAGCCAATCTTTGTTGAATGAACAAATGGCTAATTGACAACAGACTCTTCCAGTTGTAATATTCTGGAAAGTCAATTGATCTTAATGTAATAATGACAGTAGGTATACTCAGCATCAAATAGAATAGGCTTAGACGAAGAGGTAAATTTGGCAAGTTTTCTTTTTATTTTGAAATAATTTCAAATTTACATAAGAATTGTAAGAATAGAACAAAGAATTTTCTTTGCGTTCTGTGACTTTACTACTTTTAAAGTATATAAGCCAGTTATTTTGTAGAATGTCTCCTAATTCAGATTTGTCTGATATTTTTTCATGATTACATTCAGATGGCGAATTTTTGGCAGGAACACGACAGAAGTGATGTGCCCTTCTAAGTGCATCATATCAGGAGGTCTGGGAAGTTTTGTGGTCTTGTAAAATGTATATTTGGTCAATAAACAGGCCGGGCGCAGTGGCTCACGCCTGTAATCCTAGCACTCCGGGAGGCCGAGGCAGGCGGATTGTTTGAGCTCAGGAGTTCGAAACCAGCCTGAGCAAGAGTGAGACCCCCGTCTCTACTAAAAATAGAAAGAAATTAATCGGACAACTAAAAATATATAGAAAAAATTAACTAGGCATGGTGGCTCATGCCAGTAGTCCCAGCTACTCGGGAGGCTGAGGCAGAAGGATCGCTTTGAGCCCAGGAGTTTGAGGTTGCTGTGAGCTAGGCTGACGCCACGGCACTCTAGCCCAGGCAACACAGTGAGACTCTGTCTCAAAAAAACAAAAAACAAACTCAGTTTCTCTCTGACACCAGATGTTTGGGGATTTGTCCCCACCAGCAAGTAAGCAATCACTTCTGTAGCAGACACCAGCTGGGTGTCCTTTAATTCAATTCATTTCTGACACCATCTACCTGGACATGTGCCACCACGCCCGGCTAGTTTTTTAATTTTTTTGTAGAGACAGTGTCTCTCTGTGTTGCCCAGTCTGGTCTCAAACTCCTGGCCTCAAGTGATCCTCTCGCCTTAACCTCCCAAAGTGCTGGGATTACAGGTGTGAGCCACCAGGCCTGGCCCTAAGAACTGCAAGAATAGAACAAAGAATTTTCTTGCAGAAAGGCTCACAGAACTAGGGAAACACATATGCCAGTTTATTATTGTAGGGGCCAAGGGAAAACTTCCTCTTTGCCCTCTGCTTTGCTGAAAATCACTGACAGGAGGCAGATTGATTGGAGAAAAGGCACACAGATTTATTTGATCATAGTTTTACATGACACGGGAGGCTTCAGAATGAAGATCCAGGCCAGCAAGGTGGCTCATGCCTGTAATCCCAGCGCTTTGGGAGGCAAAGACGAGAGGATTGCTTAAGTGTAGGAATTTGAAACCAACTTGGACAACATAGCAAGACCCCATCTCTACAAAAATAAAAGAAAAAATTAGTTAGCCATGGTGACATGTGCCTGTAGTCCCAGCTAGTTGGGTGGCTAAGGCGAGATCATTTGAGCCCAGGAGTTCAAGGTTATAGTAAGTTCTGGATTATACCACTGCACTCCAGCCTGGCTGACAGAGTGAGACTTATTCTCTAAAGAAAAAAAAAAATAGAACGAAGAAGACCCAAAGATACAGGGGAACTTGTTTGTTTTTATGCTTAGGTTCAATGAAGTGTGGACAGTTGTGTGGAAATATTTTTGGACAAATAGGCTATGATCTTTTTTCTCTTTCTTTTCCCTTCCTCTGCATTGCCTTGGAACAAAGGGTACGATCTAATGCTAATGGACAGGGAGGGGAAACCCAGCAAGGCCTGTCCTTCCAGATTCTTCTTGGCCTCTCTGAGCATGTGTTACTTCTTTCTGGGTGTGGGATAGGACCCTCTCTGGAATGGGGGTCGTATGCCCTACAGTCAAACAAGGTAGGTCAGATAATTTCTTTATGGCCAGTTTTTACATAGAAAGGTAGAGGGAAAGTTAGAGTACTATTTTTAGGTTTTATGGCTGGCTTTGGAGAAAAGGGGTTCTAGTTTGTATGATTTGCCTTGGGGAAGAGGGATTCTTCCTCAGGGAAGAATGGGACTGAGAGACAGAAGGGTAGGAGGGCAGACAAAACCTTTTTGCTTCTGAGGCCTTCACTTTGGGGTATTGTTTTCTGAGTCCCAGTATTATAAAGGATATTAAAAAAAACACAGATGAAGCGATGCATAGGGCAAGGTTATGTGGGAAGCGGCACAGAGCCGGCACAGAGCTTCCATGCTCTCTCTGGTTGTACCACCCCCCAGGACCCTCCGAGGGTTCAGCTGTCCCGAAGCTCTTCAGACCCTGTCCTGGTGGGTTTTTATGGAAGCTTCATTATGTAGGCAGGATTAATTAAATCTTTGGCCATTGATGATCCACTTGACCTCCAGCTCCTCTGCCCTCCTTGGAGGTTGGGGGAAGGATGAAAGTCCCAAGCATCTTATCCTGCCTTGGTCTTTCTGGCGACCAGCCCCATCCTGAGGCTACCTAGGGGCTGCCAGCAATCAGTCAAGTGTAATCCCAGCACTCTGGGAGGCCGAGGGGGGAAGATGGCTTGAGGTCAGGAGTTTGAGACCAACATCAAAAGATACTTACCACTTTGAAGATTTCAAGAATTTTCGGAGTTGCTTGCCAGGAAACAGGGTGGAAGACCACGTACATATTTTACAAAATCACAAGGTTATATTTGCTAGGTTTCTCCACTGTGAAGTAGTAAAGGGGACCATTTCCTTTGTAATTCATAAGTATCTGTGAGGAGATACATGGAGACCATGTAAATACCCTGTTCTCATCACACTTTTACCCAGTACTTTTAGCATCCTCTGATGATTTTTACTCAGGCGATTACAAAACTTTTTAAGGCACAGTAAAATAACCCTTGTATTTGGCAAGATTCATTTCATTGAGATTACATTTGAGATTTGTAATAATTCCTACATGATGTAACCTTTTGAGGCCATAGTTCAAAGCATGTGGTATGACTCGAGTTTTCATGTTAAACATTCACTCATTCTGCAGTGTTGGCTAACGTGGAATTGGAACTTTAAAAAAATTAATGAAGTTTAAATTTACAAAATGTATGCCCCCCAAAAGAGTTCATCCTACTGTATAATTTAAAAACTAAACATGAATTTAGTGACGCACATACTGACAGCTTAGCTTATAATGTGTGTGGTACTCAAGAGTGGCAAAATTGATTTTCAAAAGACTTCAAAGCTTCAGCTTTGTGCTAGACTGGATGGAATTGTTCCCTGTGGTCCCAAAAAGGAACCATTATATTTTTTTTTTCTTGGTTATTTTTTGGTTTGTTTTTGTTTTGTTTCTCTGTCATGCCAGAGATGACTAGGGGCTGTCTCATTTCTGACAGAAACAGCTCTGCTCCCCGGCCACAGCCAGGCAGACCTCTGGCTTTAGGGGGCTGGCAGACAGCTGAGCCTGGGCCACTTGCTCCTGAGCTGTGCAGACCAGCCCTGTCCTTCGCCTGCTGCCTTCAGAAGCCCATCGCACACTGACCTGCAACACTGCTCGCTGATGTCTTTGTTGGAGGATAATAAAACCAATTGTGCAAGATTCTAGGTTTTATTAAACTTCTAGACTAATGCTGTGTCATCGGGTTTTTGCAGGGATCTGAGGATTATTTAATTACTGTTTATCTTGTTCCTATCACTCCTCTTTTTTTTTTTTTTTTTTTGGAGACAGTCTCACTGTGTTGCCCGGGCTAGAGTGCCGTGGCATCAGCCTAGCTCACAGCAACCTCACACTCCTGGGCTCAAGCGATCCTCCTGCCTCAGCCTCCCGAGTAGCTGGGACTACAGGCATGTGCCACCATGCCCGGCTAATTTTTTCTATGTATTTTTAGTTGTCCGATTAATTTCTTTCTATTTTTAGTAGAGACGGGGTCTCATTCTTGCTCAGGATGGTTTCGAACCCCTGAGCTCAAACAATCTGCCCGCCTCAGCCTCCCAGAGTGCTAGGATTACAGGCGTGAGCCACCGCGCCTGGCCTTTCACATAGCTTTTTTATATTGTTTTGTTTTTTAAAGTACGTGAATGCCTAACTTATAAAAATAAAATAAAATTTTAAAACACTACCCACTGGAACTAGTCTTCAGCATGTTCCTGGTCTCATGTGTCTGTTAATCTCTATTTTGTGGTCTGCTTGGTTTATCAGGAATCTTCAAAAATCCATCTCAATTATTTGGTTACAGGAGCCAATGACGCTGCCAAAACCTGGGATCTATTACCTTCCTTGGGAGGTCAGTGCTGGCCAAGTTCCAGACGGGGGCACACTGAGAACATTCGGCAGGTGAGAACGGCTGGTTTTCCACATGGCGGAGGGATGTTCAGATATCTTCCCCCCACGCAAAAACACTTAACATTGTTTTATAACTTTGACTAATTATTGGAAAATGTTTAAAAATTATGTATTCATTGAAAAAAATATAGACAATCCATAAAAGTTTAAAGAAAGAAAGCAAAAATCACCTGTGATCCCATTGCCCAGACAAATCCCTTTGCCAGTCACCTTTATATGCTTTTCTATGTATATGTGCATGTATGTGGGGGGGTGTATACACCAATATACGTATATACATACCTACTGTGTTACTCATGTATTGCTACGTACCCAATTACCCTCGAACTGAAAATGACAGCAAATGTTTGTTATCTCATAGTTACTCTGGGTCAGGAATTTGGGGGTGACTTAGCTGGGTGGTCCTAGCTCAGGGTCTCTCCTGGCATTGTCGTCAAGCTGTTGCAGGGGCTGCAGTAGGTGAAGGCTTGCCTGGCCCTGGAGGATCCACTTCCAGGGCGGCTCGTTCACACATTTGGCTAATTAGCGCTGGCTCTTGGCAAGAAGGCTCAGGTCCTGACAGTGTGGATTTCTCCACAGGGCTGCTTGCGGGTCCTCGGGAACACCGCAGTCTCTCCCAGAATGAGCGAGCCAAGAGAAAAGCAGGGCAGAAGTCACAGTGTGTTGTATGACCTAGCTTCAGAAGTCACTCTCTGTCATTTCTGCAGTACCCTGCTTGTTACGCAGGTCAGCCCTGTCCAGCGTGGTAGAGGACACAAGGATGTGAATGCAAGGAGATGGGAATCATGGGAGACCATGTGGGAGACAGTGCACATACATAAGGAAATATTTTAACCTAGATGAGAGCCTGCTGTATTATTACTACTATATTGTACCATTTGTTTACTTAACTGTATGCGGTAGGCCTAGTTCCATGTCAAATATTTAGATGGACATAATCACTTTTTATAGGCCCATTTTATTTCACCGTGTAGATATTCCATAATTTATTTGTCCATTTCTCTATGGATTTTCAAGAAAGACATCAGTGTAATTTGGTGGAGAAAGGATAGTCATTTCAACAAATGGTGCTGGAACTACTGGATATTCTTATGAAGGGCAAAAACACCTTGATCCCTACCTCACAACATACAAAAAAATAATAATTGGCACTGTGTTACAGATGTACAAGCTAAAACTATAAAATGTCTAGAGGTAAACAGAATATCTTCACATCTTTGAGATAGGCAAAGATTTCGTAGATAAGACACAGTAAGCAAAAACCATAAAAGAAAAAAAATTGAACATCAACAAAATTAAAAACTCTGCTTATCAAAAGGTACCATTAAGAAAATTAAAGGCAAGGGGAAGATAATTAAAAGGCAATTTCCTTTTAGCCTACAATGTACACTGAAAATTTTTCTCTAATTTGTTGTTGCTGTTTTTATTTCTCTAATCAGATTGAGGCTGAAAATTTTTTCATGGATTTATTGGCCTCCCCAAACCTTTTGAGCTTCGTGGTGGGTCTATCTGTGGATAGACATTATCACACTTCCTCCGCCCTCCAGGTTGTGCCTCTACGATGTGGCCCAGTCCAGAGCGAAGCTGACGGCCCAGCATGGATCCGATCAGCACGAGCTTCTGCTCTGTACCAAGTTGGTGGAGCCGTTCCAAGCCCAGGAGGGCTCCCTGTACGTTGTGCTGGGGGAGCTCGAGCCCCAGGAAGGTAAGCCGTGGCCTCACACGCCCTTTTCCACTCTGGGTACCAAGGTGGGGCAGTCTTTTGGGTGACTCAGTTAGGGATGGGTCTGGCTTATGACCCAATGAGGTGTCTTCACAGGGGTTAACATTTCTTCTAAATTAGCCCATCAATTCAAGGAATCTTGGGAAACAGACATGATTCCACTCACAGCGGACTTGCTGTGTGGGGCCAAGTCAACGAGTGGGACAGTGGGCGAGAAAGAGGAGAGAGAAACCACTCATTGCTCAAGGCCTACAGTGCGCCAGGCCTGGCGTGAGGGGGTTTGAATCGGCTCATCACCCTTTCGTGTGAGTCTTCCTATTGCTATTTCATAGATGAGAAAACCAAGGCTCGGAGAGGACGGGGCCACAGTATCAGGCTAGTAGTCAGGGTAAGAGAAACAGAATGCAGGGGAAGGCTGCAGCAGCCTGGGGGAATCTCTCCAGCGTGCAGAGTCGAAGGCATCCTTCGCCCCATCTCTGGCCATCCTGAAGGCCGGGCTGCAGGGCCGGGAGGTGCCACAGAGCCCCAGAGTCAGGGCCTTGCTCTGCTCCTGCGGAGCTTGTCACTGACATGCCATTTGTGTGTGTCACTGCTTCCTCTCCTCTCTTATTTAAGCTTTTACTTCTCCCACCCCATTATCAGTGTAATACGCGCCCATCGTAGAGAATTTAGAGCGTAAAGAACCAGAAAAAGTCACCCGTAGCCCTCCCCAGAGGCAACCCCTGTGACTAATTCAGCACGTCGCCTCGCAGTCCTTCTTTCTACGCCGTTTTCCTTCACACGGTTGATGTCACACTGTGTATTTTATCTGGTTATTTTGGCGTAACATTACGTTATAGGCATTTCCCCATGTCTTTTTAAATTTTTTTGTAGATAGAATATTTAATGGCTATGTAATATTTTATAGGCTGGATGTACCTCCTAATTTATTCAACCACTGAACATTTGTATCGTTTCCATTTTTGCTCTTACAAATATATTGTACATTTATTGGTATATTCAGTCACAGAGTATTATGAAGCCATTAAAAATGGTGTTATAAATCTGTGTCTATTGACATGAAAAAATATTTATAAGCCGGGCACTGTGGCACACACCTGTAGTTCCAGCTACTCGAGAGGCTGAAGCAGGAGGATCGCTGGAGCCCAGGAGTTCGAAGCCAGCTTGGACAACATAGTAAAACCCTATCTCTAAAAAATAAAATCAAATTTAAAAAAATAATAAAAAATATTTACAATATATTACTAATAAGCAATTTATAAAACAGTGTTTGTTATATAATCCCATTTTTCTTTCTTTCTTTTTTTTCTTTTTGAGACAGGGTCTCTCTCTGTCGCCCAGGCTGGAGCGCAGTGTCACAGTCATAGCTCACTACAGCCTCGAACTCCTGGGCTCAAGTGATCCTCCCACCTCAGCCTCCCAAAGTGCTGAAATTATAGGCATCAGCCACCACACCCCGCCCCATTTTTCTTTAACATTTATTTTTATATATACATCAAAGTTTGAAAGATTACCAAAATGTTAATAGTAGTTACTTCTGGGTGGTAGAATTGTGGGGTTCTTTATGCTTTTCTTAGCATTTTACAATGAAAACATACTGCTTTTATAGTCAGAGGAGGAAAATAGTAAAAACAAAAAATTACTGCTACAGTTACAGCGTCACATACTAATCTTTGTCCGTTCTCTGATGATTTCTTCTTCAGTGTAGTTTCCTAAAGTAGAATTGCTAGATTAAAGGATAAAACATTTATGTTTCTTGATTTATGCTATCAACTTGTTTTCTGAAAGTCAGTTTTTTTAACTCTGGACGAAATGTACCAGGGGTAAAAAAGTAATTAAATGGTGCTTACTTTAATTATATTTGACTTAATAAAAGTTAATCTTTATTCAGGCTTAAGCCCTTGAGCTCACAGAGTCCCTGCCCTCGTGATTGATTTGGGAGAGGCATCCAGGAGGGATGGCGTGGAAACAAAAGGCCTTTCCATAGATGATCCCCACGCTCCCTGCAGCACCCGATCCCGGGAGGCTTTCTCCTGCCCTGCTGCCCCACAGCGAGTCCGGGAACCCGCTGTCCAGGGTGTGGAATTTTAAGGCCCAATTGCAGGTCCAGGGAGAGGCTAGGACCAAGATGGGACAGCAGAGCCTGGAGTGGACATTTGGAATTATTTCTGGGAAGAAAAATGGAAAACACTTTATAAATTCAGCCCATATTATTAAAAATTTAGTATTTTGTTGCAAACATACACAAAAGTGGAATGGT
>NW_012153729.1:7856759-7857747 GCF_000956105.1 Propithecus coquereli
AAGCAAATCTGAGACATCATTTCACTTTACCCGTAAATACCCCAGTATGTTTTTCTAGCATCACCTCAGGGCCATTACCCAGCGCTCATCTCTAACCCCAACAAGATTAATAGCTGTTCCTTCATATAATCTACTGCCTTGTCCGTGTTCAGTCTTTCTCAGATGCCTCAAAAAAACGGCGTTTTATAATTGGTTAGTGCAAATCAGGTTCCAGAGTCCTTACGTTGCATTTGGATCACATACCTGCAGTCTCTCTTAATTTGTAGCAGTTCTGCCTTCCTTCATTTCGTTTTCATGCCATTTATTTGTCAGAGAACTTGGGTCATTTGTACTAGAGAATGTCCTGGAATCTGGGATTGCTGTTCGTGTCCTCCTAGGTGCACTACACCTGCCCCCCTCACCTCCGGTTTGTCCTGCCTTTTCAATATGGGCTGTATTTCAGGGAAACCAAATGGTTGTTGAGGGAAAGTTCTTTAGAGAGGAATCACAGTGAATAAATGCAGCAGAAATGCTTAAATTCGAAAGTCATCACTTTACAAGCCCCGAGGAGGCCGGGTGCAGTGGCTCACGCCTGTAATCCCAGCATTCTGGGAGGCCGAGGTGGGAGGATCGCTTGAGGTCAGGTGTTCAAGACCAGTCTGAGCAAGAGTGAGATCGCATCGCTACTAAAAATAGAAAAAATTAGCCGAGCATAGTGGTGTGCACCTGTAGTCCCAGCTCCTTGGGAGGCTGAGGCAGGAGGATGGCTTGAGCCCAGGAGTTTGAGGTTGCTGTGAGCTACGCTGATGCCACAGCACTCTAGACCAGGTGACAGAGGAGACTGTCTCAAAAAAAAAAAAAAAGGCTCTGAGGAAATAATAAACCCAGGCAATGGTCATCGCTGGCTGCTAAAGTCATTGGGTAGAATATTGATGGGAGCATCGTAGCGAAGGGCACAGCCAGCAGCTCCAGGCTTGCACAATCAGTGAAAACATCATAGCAGTTGGAA
>NW_012153729.1:7858357-7886254 GCF_000956105.1 Propithecus coquereli
CATGGCGCTTGCTGGCCGCCCTGACCCCTGGCCGGGGCGGGGGACACTGTGTGGCTGCTTGAAACCTCCCTGTGCCAGGCCCAAAGTCCTGTATGAACACAAAGGTCGATCAGACATGGACCCTGCCCTGTGACCAAGCCAACAGTTCTGATCAGGGACAGGAGAGAGGCCACCTAAAGTAACCTTTCTGAAATTTTTGTGTATAAGATGACCGAAAAGGTGAAGAAATACCAGCCACATGATGAAATTTCTGGGACGCGTCACCTTCTGCTGGCACCATCCAAGGGCCGGTGGGCGTCCTGTCCATTGTCTGGGGGTTAAAGTTTTGGGCGCAGCCCTTCCGCAGCCCTGCCCCAGAGGCTCTCGTATCACGCTCTCGCCATGAATCCCGCCCCCTTCTGGTTTTCTCCCACCTGACCTTGTTCCCTGTCCTCAGAAACCTTCCTGTGTGTGCTGTGACTCGCCTGAATCCCAGCTTGGCCCCAGGCCAGCGGTTCCTCCCTTGGGAAGCGCGCTCAGGTTCCGGAGCCACACACCCCACAGAGCCAGAAGCAGGGCCAGGATCCTGTCATTGCACTATCTCCTCACATCTCGCCACCTCCTGCAGCCTGCCAGTCCTGCCACAGCACCTCTGCCGCCCACACCCGCTGCCACACCTCGGCCGACCCGCACCTTCTGCTCTCACTGCTGCCCTCTGCCTCCTCCTGCGCCCTTCACCCCGCCAGGGCCGGTGGACTTGGGACTCAGGGCTTTCTCCCCCTTTCTCCCCGACCCCGGCCTTGCTGGGCCTCACTGCCATTTCAGCTGCTTTTCCCCAGCAGTTTCCCCCGCCTCCCATCTCTCCTGCCCGGGGGAACTGCAGCCTCCGCCCTCTCGGGTGCCGCCAGACTGTTGTGTGCAGAAAGACCACGAAGCTCCGTGGAGTCAGGGCACGATGATTTCAAGGTCTCACTGCCTCCCCACCACCTAGAAACGCTTCCATGTGTCCTCAACCCCCTCGCCGGCCTGACCACAGCTAGTTGAGGCACTCACCTCCACGTAAGACCCCACTTCCTCACCTCCCTGTCCCTCCCAGCAATTTACCTTACCTCTTATATCCCCGCTAAAACTGAGGCCACAGGCAGCGGTCCCACCTCCTGAAATCACACGTGTCCACACCCCGCATTAGCTCCTTCCCTCCGGTCTGAGAGGAAGAGGGGTCCCTCGGTTACCACTGGTTCTTCCCTCCACGTGGAAGGCGCTGAGGCCTCTTCTGTGTTGAAATTATAATGGCAGTAATGAGTCCTCTTCTGTGCTGTGTCCCCACCACCTGGCATCACCTTCCTTCCCTTCCCGGGCTTCCTAAAAGAAGGTCCCTTCTCATATCGCCCCTTCCTTATCCTGCTTGCACCTCACCCCGGTGCCTCCTGACCGCGCTTCGTAACCCGGCTGCAGGCCCTTTATCTTTGCAAGAAGATCCCTAAATGACCCTCTCTCCAGCTGTCTCAGCCATGGACGCCATTGCCCCTCCCCAAGGCCCCTCCAACGCTTCATTCCTTTCGCAGATGGACTCACAGCTTCGCCCACTTTGTCCCTTGTGGTCATCGTATTTCTAAAGCTCACTCCACATTTGATAACTTTTTTCCATTCACAGGGAGAAGCAGCATATTCCACCATATAAATCTAGAGAGGAGGGTTTCCCCAGGCTGTGGGAGGCGAAAGCTGATAGGAATACTATCAGGAAAGTTCTGTGAAATTTAGTCAGATACCTAAGAAAATCTTCATACAGGAAGTTTGGAAACATTTGACATAGGACCCTATTTTGAGATTTTAACAGCTCCCCCTGCAAATTGGAGCTCTCTCGCCTCGTCCTTGTTCTCCCGTGTTGTCCTGAACACGTGCAGCTGCTCTGTGACAACTACTCAGGGCCGTGTGTGTCAGTGCCAAGTGAAGATGGGGCGAGTGATGCCCCGTGCGATGAGAACTGTCAGTCTACACTGATCGGTAGGTCCGGGTGTTGTCACCCCCCCACTCCTCTCTCAGCCGTGCGGTTTCTGCGGGCCAGCGCTCGGGTTGGTGGGAGCTGCTACCACACAGGCAAGCTGGTGTTTCAGACTAGTTCATCTTCCAAGGGCAGCCTGTGTAGACGGCTGGAAGCTAGGCAGTTTGATGCTCTGAATTCTGCCCACAGGCTGTGTTAAAATGAAAACTGGCCAAGACTAGAAGGAAGGGTTAGATACCTGGACTATATCTAGCCAGAGAGCCTCTATCTCAAATTGCATGAAGAGAAGACAGGGTAATGTCCTAGAACATTGCTTTTTTTTTTTTAAATCTAGAAAACCAAGCTGTTTATTTTTTTTTCTTTCACTTAGTTTGAATTTCTGAATGTGTTTTATGTGTATATATTTTTTTAATTTAGAAAACCAAGCTGTTTGTTTTTTCTTCTAGAACATTGAATGTATTCATCGAAGTGCCCAGAGAGCAGAGAACATGAGTGAATTTTTTAAAAAAAAATCTGTTAGGGCAAACCCTAGGTGTCCTGTTTGATGCCACCTGAACATTGACAAACTTTTCCATTAGGTATCACGTCACCACCACGTCTCCTAGAAGCCCCCTCAGCCCCCCGTCCAGGGTGGGGTGACTTGCCTCACCTGGAGCTCAGTCCCTCGGATTTACTAACCATGAGTGTCTCTTTGCCCCCATTTCCAATGACAATGGGAGCCAAGAGGGCCCTTCCCTCAGTACAGCTGGAGAGCCAGGATGGTGGTTGGGCATTTGGGACCTAAGAAGAAGGTAGCTGGAATTAAGGTGGCCAAGGAGGGAAGTAAAGGGTACATCTTCCTGGCCCTCCTTCCTTGGAGAACTGGAATTTTTAGGCTATCAGCTAATTTCCAGATGTGTGCCTGCAGTGTGACAGGCCCACAGTAGACAAATTGCCACCATCCCATGTGCCATCCTTCCTGCCCCCACCCCTTGCTGCCCAAACTTAGGACTGAGGCCTATAATCCTAGCACTCTGGGAGGCCGAGGAGGGAGGATCACTTGGGGTCAGGAGTTTGAGACCAGCTTGAACAAGAGCGAGACCCCATCTCTACTAAAAATTGAAAAATTAGCCAGGCGTCATGGTGCACACTTGTAGCCCTAGCTACTTGGGAGACTGAGCCAGGAGGATCGCTTGAGCCCAGGAGTTTGAGGTTGCAGCGGTGAGCTATGATGATGCCATTGCACTCCAGCCTGGGTGATAGAGGGAGACCCTGTCTCAAAAACAAACAAACGAACACAAAACACCTCAGCACTGAGCAAGTTGAGGGAAACGGCTAGAATGCATCTGTGCAGTACGTTGCTGACACAGGGGTCGTGGTGTTTGTGTCTTTCAGATGGAGGCCCCGTGGTGAAGGCCCGAGTCCTGACCTGTGTGGAAGGGATGAATCTGCCGCTGTTGGAGCAAGCCATCCAGGAGCAGAGGCGGTACCAGCAGGAGAGGGGCAGCGGCCCACGGGAAATGGCAGCCCCTGACAACACCCCCGACGGCTGCTCCTGAGGCCAAACCCACTGGAGCCCTGGGAGCTGCACAGAGGTGTAGGCGCTTCCTGAGTAACAGCCTTTGTCTGGAGCCAGAGTAGAGGGCCCGGTGGATAATCCAGCCCCTTCCCCTAATTTGGAATTGTCCCAGAAATGAGAACCCAGAAAGCAGGCCCCTGAACCTGATGCCCCCACCCCCAGGAGACTGCAGGTGGCTGAGTTCCAGGCACTGGGGCTGTGCCTTGCGTGGGGTCATGGAGGGTTCCAGAAGGTCGTCGTGAATAAAGGCCCAGTGGGCGTGACTTTGCATTGTGTGCACGTGGTGCAGCGCCGGCCGGGGCCAGGAGGGGGAGCCGTGGAGCAGGCAGCCCGGCAGGGAGGCTGCAGCCAGCTCAGGCCTTCTGGTGAATTCTGGGCTGGGGCCTGAGGGGAGGGTGCGGGGACTGGGTGCGGGGAGCGGGTGGGGGGCCCAGGATGCAGGGGGGCCGCCCCCGTCAGGTGCTGCCCTCAGAGGCGGCCAAGCGTCGCCAGACAGTCTGGGCCTAGGCCCTGGGCTGTGACCATGCGGCCTAGGGCAGGACTGTGGCTTCAGGCCCTTCCCAACCCCTCATCTCAGCGCTGAGCTGTCCTTGGCCCCTGGGTGGCCCTTCCAGGCAGACTTGTGCCCCCGGAGCCTGGCTGGGCCAAGGCTGGGGCTCAGGCAGGAGAAGTCTGGGCCTTCCTGCGCGCTGTAGCCGGGCACAGGGGCAGCTGGCTCCCGCCCGGGCACTGGGCAAGAGGCCTGGGGGTCTGGACTGTGCTGGGCAAGGGGCAGCCTCAGGGGGCCCTGGCACAAGCCCTGGGAGCTGGGCAGCCTGTCGGGGGCTGGGCAGGGTGGCATGTGGGGGCTGTAGGGGGCGGCGGAGGCGCTGGGCGTGGGGCGCGAATGGCCGGCGCCATCTGTTTCCCAGGCAGCTCTGCCGACATGGATGTGTTCCAGAAGGTGGAGAAGATCGGAGAGGGCACCTATGGGGTAGTGTATAAGGCCAAGAACAAGGAGACAGGGCAGCTGGTGGCCCTCAAGAAGATCAGGCTGGATTTGTGAGTGCGGGGTCAGCCCCTGAGACACCCTGCCCTGGGCCACCCACAGCCTGGCAGCTCCCCCCTGTTCATTCCTTGTCTCGGGGTTCACACTCAACTTTTTTCCTTTTCCGGCTGCTGCCCAGGTATACTGGGGCGGCCACAAAGGTGCATCCCCCACCTGTCACCCCAGCTCACCTTTGGCCTGGGCCCTGCTCTGTGGAGCTTGGAGGGTGAGCAGTATGGGCCGAGGAGCACAGGTCCCCATCGCCAGGGGCGGGCCATCCGTGCAGGGACGGGTATTAATCCCCCTGGCCAGAAGTGCCCTTCTTGGCTCCTGCCGCCACGCCACGGCTGGCCCCTTGTTTCCTGCAGGGAGACCGAGGGCGTCCCAAGCACTGCCATCAGGGAGATCTCCCTGCTCAAGGAGCTGAAGCACCCCAACATCGTGAGGTGGGTCGGGGAAGGAGGCAGGGATGCTGGGACGGTGAAGTCCGCGTCCTGACCGCCGTCTCCCCGCCAGGCTGCTGGATGTGGTGCACAGTGAGAAGAAGCTTTACCTGGTGTTTGAGTTCCTGAGCCAGGACCTGAAGAAGTACATGGACTCCACCCCAGCCTCCGAGCTCCCCCTGCACTTAGTCAAGGTACAGAGGGGAGGCCGGGGAAGGAGAGGGGACCTCCCCGCCCAGCCGGCGCCTGCTCAGCCAGATCCCCCTCATGCTCGTCACTGCAGAGCTACCTCTTCCAGCTGCTGCAGGGGGTGAATTTCTGCCACTCTCATCGGGTCATCCACAGAGACCTGAAGCCACAGAATCTGCTCATCAATGAGTTGGGTGCCATCAAGCTGGCTGACTTTGGCCTGGCTCGAGCCTTTGGGGTGCCCCTGCGCACCTACACCCACGAGGTATTACGGGACAGAGAGGAGAGGAGGGCAGCTGAAGGAATGTCACCCATGCACTCAGCCACCCTGAATGAGGCTGTTTTCTTGCCCCACAGGTGGTGACACTGTGGTACCGTGCCCCTGAGATCCTCTTGGGCAGCAAGTTCTATTCGACAGCTGTGGATGTCTGGAGCATTGGCTGCATCTTTGCGGAGATGGTAGAGAGGGAGACACGTGTGGCCACAGGAGGCCACAGGCAGGGTCCCACGGCGGGGGGTTTAGGGGCTTCACTGATGCTTCTGTTAGAGGTGGATTAAAGGGTGTTCGGGAATGGCTAAAGGATTCAGGAAGCCAGCCTTATTCCAGAAAAGGCTAGAATTCTTTGCACAGCCCTGGGAAAGATATCTTGATGGTCTCTCACTGGTTCTGGCCACTTATGTGCCATTGGATTCTATATGACAGAGGGGGGGACCCCACATCTTCTCTTCTTCCCCATTCCAGGTGACCCGCAAAGCCCTGTTTCCTGGTGACTCTGAGATTGACCAACTTTTTCGTATCTTTCGCACCCTGGGGACACCCAGTGAGGCCACGTGGCCTGGGGTCACCCAGCTGCCTGACTATAAGGGCAGCTTCCCCAAGTGGACCAGCAAGGGGCTGGAGGAGATTGTGCCCAATCTGGAGCCAGAGGGCAAGGACCTGCTCATGGTAGGTAAAGGTGGGCAAGAAAAGCCTCCTTGTTTTAGTGCTAGAGTGACCCTTTTGTCAGCCAGCCACTTGTATAACCCTGGCTCTTTCTGAGCCCAAGCTGGCCTCTTTCCTGGCCCTTGTATAGGATTGGCTTGTCCTTTGGTGTATTGATTGTTCGACCTGGAGGCCTCCCCAATGATAAGCCCAATGTTTATCTTCCCTTTTAAACATTCTCTCAGCTGGCGGCTGTGTCTTGTGCTGTGACACTTGCCCTTTCCCCCAGTTGCTTGTGTGTTTGGTTATCCCATTGCGGGCCCTGTTGCCCCATCTCAGCTGCACGCTCCCCCCGGCAGAGGCCACACCTCCCACTGCTTTGAGGTCCCCAGGGCCTCCCACAGTGGCTAGTCTTCACATGAGGCTATTCAGAACAGGCCATTCCCCGCCTTCTGGGGGTACCGTACTGGCCCCTGCCACGCTGCCACGTCCTCATTCACCCCTCCTGTGGCACCATCTTGACCCCTCAGGCTGGCCCAGGCCGACTGCCCAGAAGGTCGCGGGCAGAGCCATTGTTCGGGCCCACACAGTGTCCGGGGCACATTTCTCCCCTTAATCTAGCGTTGGGTCAGAGGGAGGCAGGTCAGTGTGTTCATCTTCAGGTTGTGCGTCCAGCCTTCCGGAAGTCTGTGTGTCGTCTGCCAACCTGACGGCAGCAGGACGGCGCGCGCTTCCTGCCAAAGCTCTTCTCTTCCTGCCAGGCTCCTCCACGGTGGGGGGTCCTTGCGCATCCTGCGGGTTCAGGGGCCGTAGGGCAGAGCTGGGCGAGCCTGGGCACTTGCAGCGGTGGCGCCGCCTCCTCTCCCCTGCTCTTTGGATTCCTGTGCTCCCTGGACAGGTTGGGCCCTGCTTCCCGTGCACGAGGGACGTCCGTGCTCTTCTCAGCCCGGAGCAGGGACTGGAGCCCTCCCCACGGAAGGGGGGCTGACTCAGCTGCAGTAACCTGGGGAGACCTGGGTGACTCAGGGCTGGACTAGAACTAACTCTTTGTCCTCAGCTTCTAGGAGTGTCCAGGACTGGCTTGAGAGCTGGGAGGCGGTGGCTGTGTGCGGTTCTGGGTTTGAGGACAGCTGCTCTGGGGCTTGGGGCCCTCCCCCAGGACCTGGGGGTGGGGTGTTCCTGTCCCCACCCTGGCCGCACCCAGCCCAGGCTCTTTCCTCCTCCTTCCTCCCAGCAACTCCTGCAATACGACCCCAGCCGGCGGATCTCAGCCAAGGCTGCCCTGGCCCACCCGTACTTCTCCCCGGAGTCCTCCCCGGCCGCCCGCCAGTGTGTGCTGGAGCGTTTTTGCCGTTGAGAACGTCAAGGCCCACCCCTCGGGTCCTCGCGGGCAGCTGCTGCCCCAGCTGCCTCCCCACCCATTCCCGAGGGCAGAACAAATCTGGGAGGGAGCAAAGCAGAGAGCCGATCGTGGGTTAGTCCTGCCTGCAGGTTAGAGAGTTTTGTTGTTTGTTGGGTTTAACGGTGCCGTTTCAGAATAGGGGCCCAGATGCTCCACATACGAGGGGGTACGTTAGAGACCGGTCCCCTGGCACTGGAACAACAGATGCCACGTAGAGAGCAGGGGCCTGCCTGGTTGCGGGCCGCAGCTGCAGAGCCAGACTCCAGACCCCGAGGAAGGGGCGCCCCCTGCTGGTCGTTTTGGATTTAAAGTGTTTGAGTCCCAGGTTAAACAGGATGGACAGGGTGTTTTCCTGAGGAGAGGTCAGGGCGTGTGTGGCTGTTCTACGGAGTTGTCATTTCACCTAAGATATGCTTATGTTGGTTTTCTTCTGGCTTGACGAACAGAAAATAAACGGGATACATTCTAAGTTTTCTGGTGGTGTTCTGCTCATGGGGGACACCTGGGCTTGTCGACAAGGGGGACATTGACAGAGGGCTGGAGACAGTCCTGGCCTGAGACGGTGGGGAAACTGAGAGGGCAGGGAGGAGAGCCAGGGTGTTCCCTGATCTCTTTGTGTGACCCGCCACCGCATCCCTGCCCAGAGTCGAGGGAACCACAGTCCTCTCGCCGTTTCCCAGGCAGGCCCGTGGGGCACGTCCATTCCCCACCTGCGGGTGGGCCCAAGCAGTGCTGCCCCTCAGCTCACACCCCAGACGAATGGATCCTGCGTCCCCAAAGGTGAAGGAGACACGGCCCGGGGAGAATTCGTTTATTGGAATCACTGGGTGGGGGAGGAGGAGGAAGACCCGAGCTGCTGCTCTCCTGGTCTGGGGGTGGGTCAGGCACCAAGGTTCGGGGGAGGCCAACACCACAAATGAGTAATAAAGTAATAAAACAGCGGTCGGGCAGAGGGAAGACCCACTGCCTGGGATTAGGCTGCTCTGGGGGCGAGGGGTGTGTGTACCCGACCCTGCCCAGCACACACACTGCCCCGGCTGCCTGGCCTGCGTCAGCGAAGGGAGCGTGGGACGGTGGGGGAGGTGGGGCGGTAGCAGCAGCGGTACCCCTCCAGCGCCGCTGGGAGGAGCAGCAGGCCACTCGCGGGGTCTTTCCGGCAGCGGCCCATGGCCTCCTTGTAGCTCAGCCGTTCCTTGGAGATGGGGTCTGTCAGATCCTTCTCGTAGCTGGACTCATCCTGCAGGAGCTGGGCCAGGTCTTCGCTGATCATTCCGGAGAGCAGAGCCTGCGGGACAGGGATGCGGCCTGTCCTCTTGGGGTCGATGAGCCCCCCGGTCAGGTGCTGCACCTGCAGGTGCGGGAGCGCGCTCTCCGCGGGCATCCAGCCCTTCTGGATGGCCTCGCCCACCGACAGCCTCTTCTTGGTGACGGGGTCCTCGATGCCGGTGAAGGCCTTCTGGGCGTTGAGCAGCCTCTGCGTGGAGATGCTGTCGATCAGGCCCCGCTCCACGGCCTTGTGCACGGAGTAGCGCTCGCGGCTCAGGAGGTCCACGATGCCCCCCGTGGCCGCCTGGGCCTCCAGCAGCTTCTGCCCAGTGATGGGGTCCAGCATGTTCTTGGCCACGGCCGTCTTGATGCTGCACTTGTTGTCTGTGGTTGTGTCATAGACCCCGGCGATGGGGAAGCTGTCATCACCAAGCCCCAGAGTGAAGCTGGGAGAGAAGAAACCGGTGCTCTGGGGTGCTGGGGAGGTGAGCGGGGACTTGGAGATGATGGAGCCGATGGAGAGCGAGGCGCAGGGTTTGGTCTCCCCGGCCACAAGCAGGGCGAACTCAGAGATGGGCAGGTGGCCGTCCTTGTACAGGTGGTACTCCTCCTTGGAGATGCGCCGGCAGCGGAGGGCGGCCTCGATGGAGTACTGCTTCCCACTCTTGCGGTCCAGGAGCACAGACTCCTCCCCGCAAGGGCCCGAGGTGGTGACCTCCTCCCAGTCGCACTCGAGCTCCTGCAGCTGCAGGTACTGGCCTCGGTCAATGACGCCCCTCTTGTAGGCCTCATACGGGGACATGTCCTTCCCTGTGTCAGGTTCCAGGATGGAGATCTTGGTGGAGAGGTTGGTCTCCCGCGTCTGAGTCTCCTGGCTGAGCTCCTCCCGGCTCACCTTGGCGTGGAGGTCCCGGAGGGTCCGCTCCTTCTCGTAGATCTGGTCCTTCTCGCTGAGGATGGCCGCCTCGAGCCGCGAGAGCGCCTGGCCCCGCTGGGTGGCCTTCTGCCGCTCGCTCTCAGTCTTCTGGCTGAGCAGCTTCGATTCCTCCTGCAGCTGCAGCGCCTGCTGCTGCTTCTGCCTCTCCAGCGCCCGCAGCTCCTGCTGCAGCCGCCCGCACTCCTGGCCCGTCTGGTTGCGGGCCTTCTGCAGCTCGGCCTCCTCCCGGGACCAGGTCCTCCCTAGCGCCTCGGCCCTGTGGATCCGCTCCCGCAGGTGCCCTGCTGCCTCTTCCTGGGCCTGCCGGGCCGCGCGCTCCCTGGTGAGCAGCTCCCACACGCGGGACCGCTCGTCCTCCAGCGCCTGGTCCTTCTGCACCCGGATCACCTCCTTGTAGATGGTCTTCTGCTGCGATTTGGTCTTCTGCAGGACGTCGAGCTGCACC
The DNA here is from genome assembly GCF_000956105.1 of Propithecus coquereli. Lineage (NCBI taxonomy): Eukaryota > Metazoa > Chordata > Mammalia > Primates > Indriidae > Propithecus > Propithecus coquereli. Next base: position 7,868,528 of record NW_012153729.1, read on the forward strand.
TGCAGGTTCTTGCTCTCCCGATGCAGCTCCGCCACCCGGGTCTTCTCCTGGTCCAGGTCCCGCCGCAGGGCCTCCGTGGACCTCTCCAGCTCCGGGTCCTTCTCCAACTTGACCACTTCCTCCATGATGATCTTCTCCTGCACCGCGGGAGGCCGCTTCTCCAGCTCCTGGATCCTCAAGGTCAGCTGCCGCAGCTCCCTCTCCACAGCCAGCTTCTTGCCGCGGTCCTCGCCGAAGCTGAGCAGCCCCTCCTTCTCCTCCACGCCGGCCCGCAGCTGCTGCACCTCCAGCTCCAGCTGCCGCCGCCGGCCCACCTCCTCGTCCAGGCTCCGGCTCAGCCGGCTGTGCTCCTCACGCAGCTTCGGGTCCTTCTGGGTGACCACCACCTCCTGCACCACCACCTTCTCCTCGGGCTTCCGCCTCTCCAGCAGCAGGTACTTGCTCTGCAGCTCATAGACAGCGTCCTCGGCTGCCCGCCTCTTCTGGGCCGCCTCCCGCACCTCCTGGCGGAGCCGCTCCGCCTCCTTCTCCAGGACTGGGTCCTTCTCGTGGCGCACCACCTCCTTGTTCACTGTCTTGGTCTCCACCTTGGCCCGCTCCCGCTTCCACTCGTCGCGCTCGCCTTGCAGCCGGATGAGCTGCTCCTGCGAGCGCCCGTGCAGGTTGACCAGCTCATTGAGCTGGGCCTTCAGGCGGTCGATCTCACGCAGCACCTCGGGGCTCCTCTCATGCTTTACCACCTCCTGGGTCACCTCCTTGTACTCCACTGTGGGCTTCTGTGCCCGCAGGGCCTCCAGGTGGGGCAGCAGCCTCTCCACCTCCTTCTCCATGTTGCTCCTCCTACCAGCCGCCTCCTGCAGCTGGGCCCGCAGCCGCGCGATCTCGCGCTCGGTCTCGGGGTCCACCCGGAAGATCTCATGGACGTGCTCCTGGAGCTGCACTTTGGGCTTCTGCTTCTGTACTGCGCTGTATTTGCTGTGCAGCTCCGTGAGCTCCCTGGCCAGTGTCGCGCTCCGCTTCCTCTCCTCCTCCAGGAGGCTCCTGAGCCTGGAGGACTCTTGCAGGAGGCCCGGGTCCTGCTCCACCTTCTTCACCTCCTTCACGATGACCTTGGGCTCCACCAAGCTGATGGCCCGCTCCAGGTCTTCAATGCGAGCCTGCAGCTTGGCCACAGCCTCCTCTGCCCCCTTCCTCCGCGCAGCATCCTCCTCGATCTGCAGCCTCAGAGCCCGGGCTGCCTTGACCATTTCCAGATCCTTCTCCACCTTGACCACTTCTTTCACCACGACCTTCTCCTTCACGTCCACCTCTCTCTGCTCAAGGGCCAGCAGCTCCTTCTTCAGCTCTTCCAGCCGGGTCACGATGACAGCATCCTCCCCCTGGACCTGTAGGATCCTGTTGCTGAGCTGGGCTGCCTGGCTGTCCAGGCTGGGGTCCCTCTCAATTTGGGTGACCTCCTTGGTCAGCAGATGAGGCTGCATGGTCTTCCTCTTGCTCTCCAGCTGGACGACCTTCTGGGCCGCCGCCTCCAGGTCTGCCTGCAGCCCGGCCCGCCGCTTGCCCTCCTGCTCCAGCTGGGCCTTCACCTTAGACAGGCTGCTCTCCAGCTGGGGGTCCCGGTAGAACTCCACCACCTCCTTCTCCTCCAGCCTCTCCAGGGGCCGCTGGGTCCTCAGCTGCAGCAGCTGGCCCCTCTGCTCCTCCAGCTCGCGCTGCACCTGGGCCACCCGCTTCCTCTCCTCCTCCAGCTGGGACTTCAGGACTTCTGACTCCCTCCCTGCTTGGGCTGGGCTCCCAGACCCCTGTTTTGCATCGCAGGTCTCCTGGATGTCCTCACTGAGCTCCTTCTGCAGAGTGAGAGGAAGAAGGGGGAGCACAGGGGTGAGAGGAGGAAAGACATGAGCCCTGTTTTTCTATACCCCACCCCCCAAGAGCAGAGACCCCTCCCTGCCGGTAGGTCCTGGAAGGTAGAGCTGAAGCCCTGAGATGCTTGGATGCAGGACTTTGAGGAGACGCAGTCAATGCTGTGAAGTTAGGACACAAGGCAGTGTGCAGGCCAGGGGTGCACTAGAAAGTGCAAATAGGACAGTTTCTCCCGAGTCTTTCTATCCAGGTTCCCAGAAATGGGCCCAGACTCCTCTGGGGGATGCTGGACCTTGGCTGAGGGTGGTAGAAAAGCTGGAGGGCACCAAGATCATGGAGAGCTTCTAGCTCCTGGTCTAGCAGGGACAGATACCCAGGTGACCTGCTGCCGTTGTGTTTGGGTCCAAGGCTGAAGACTCTGGGGGATTTTCTCTGCTTTCTGGAGTTAGTGGTCCTGTCCCATCAGAAGACTGCCCAGTGGCTAAGCTGTGGCTGCACCGAATAACATCTCCAGGGCCTAGCTCTGGGATGGATCCCAGCCTGTAAGAGCCGCTGGGGAGGAAGCTGCAGGGAGCTGCACCCGCCTCAAGCTGCCGAGCCTGCCAGGGGCTGCAGGCTGCAGGGAGAGGAGGAAGGGAAGACTGCCAGGTTGACAGCATGGCCATTGGGGGAATAGAGTAGGTGTCATCTCTGTACCTTCTCCAGCATCTTTCTAGCAAATTCCAGCTGGTGTAGCTGTTGCTGGTGTGCCGCCACGACCTCAGTATAGGCCTTTGCAAGGTCCTTCTCCTGGAGAGGGCAAACGGAGTGGGAGGGAGGCAGAGTCAGCTCCCGCCTTGGAGGCTGCAGAGCTGGTGCCGAGGTACACTGAGCCCTGCCAGTCCTGCCTCACCTGGGCCTGGATGCTCTCCTGCAAGGGAGCCACTCGGGGCCTCTTGGGGGCTGACACTGCCAGGGTGGGCTCCAGGGAGCAGCAGTAGGTGTCTGCCTGCAGCTCATAGTCCTGAGCAGGGAGGAGAGGACAACAGGCTGAAGTCATGGGGGAAGCTGGGCATGGGGGAGCAGGGGTGGGAGAGGGAGGGTGCAGGATAAAGAGGGACACACTGAAGTGAACCCGCTCACTTGAAGAGCTGCCTGCAAGTCCTGGGAGAGGCGGGATGCCACAGCCCTGTCCCGATCTCGGCTCTGGATCTCTTGCATTAGCCTCTGCCAGGGAAGAATCAAGAGTCAGGAGATGGCTGGGCATGGTGGCTCAGGCCTGTTAATCGTAGCACTCTGGGAGGCCAAGGTGGGAGGATCGCTTGAGCTCAGGACTTTGAGACCAGCCTGAGCAAGAGCGAGACCTCGTCTCTATTAAAGCTAGAAAAATTAGCCAGACGTGGTGGCACATGCCTGTAGTCCCAGCTACTTGGGAGCCTGAGGCAGGAGGATCGCTTGAGCCCAGGAGTTTGAGGTTGCAGTGAGCTGTGATGATGCCACTGCACTCTAGCCCAGGTGACAGAGAAAGACTCTGTTTCAAAAAAAAAAAAGTCAGAGGCCCTTCTAGACACCAAATCTGGGGGTGCCCATGACTTCCCAGGCCACAGGGGAGAGTCCAGCCTCCTTCCCAGGCCGGGCAGGGCCTGCATGGTCTGCTTCTCGCCTGAGTCCCCCTGTGTCCCCTGACTGCCATGCCCTCTGCTTGGGACATTTCACCCTCTCCCCCAGCCACCCTGTCTGTCCTCCAGTCTCAGTTTTCATGGCAGATCCTTCTGCCCCACTTGCCTGGCCCCCCCATGGGTGTCCCGCAGGCACTCCCTGGGGCACTGGCTTCTCCACACAAGCGCTTACCAGCCTGGGGCGCTGCCTGCTACATAGCCGGGGCTTGACAGTGTGAGGAAGATGCAGCAGTGGTTGGAATCCCCATACTCTTTGGCCTGAGCATGAATCTCATGGCCCAGCCACACCAAAGATGGGCTGGCCGTTTCCATGGGCAAAGTGACACCTTTCAGGTGGAGGCCAGGGAAGGGGGTGACCTAAAACCTCTGTTGCCTCACTTTGTGGCCTCTTAGAGTGCTTTTGAGCTTTGGCCGCTAGGGGGCCTCACGTGCACAGGCAGCTGTCCCTGGTGGGGCGGAGGCGGCCAGGGAGGTGGACGTGGCTTGAGGCCTCCACTCTGGGCAGGGGCCTGACTTGTCCCCACGTCACCTCCAGCCCAGCCCCTCACCTTCTCTGCTTGCAGCTTGTAGGCGATCTGGCTGGGCCCGTCGTTGGGCCGCACCTGGTTGTGGGGCAGGTGCTCCAGCCAGGAGCTCAGGTTGTCCCTGCAGTTCTTGAACTGCTGGTAGGTGAGGCCTGCATCCTGCACCATCTTCTCCCTGCGGGAGTATGAGGCCCGGAACAGAGGTGACAGCTGCCCTCTGGGGCAGGCAAGGGGTACACAGAGGTGGCTGGTGGGAGCCTCCTCCCTGGGACAGGTCAAGAGGCCTGGGTGACCTGCCGTGCAGATCCCCTCCTCTTTGACCCTGTGTTGGGGCTGGGATTCAGAGATGGAAGGGACAGTCTCTGCCAGGCATCACCCTGGGAAGGAAGCACTGTTATCCCATTTTAGAGTTGAGGCAACGGAGCCTCCAAGAGGTAAGGTCACCTCTCCAAGCTCACACAGCTTGTGGGCAGCAGTGCCCAGGCTCCACCCCAGCCCACGCCGTGTGCCCCGAGGGCCCAGCCGCTCACCGCAGGTCCAGCTGGTCCCCCACGGCGTGGTAGCGGTCGGTGAGGGCCCGCACCTGGCGCTGCTGGCGTGGCAGGTCTTGGCAGAACTCGCGGAAGTTGTTCTGCAGCGCGGCGCACGCGTGCTCGACGGCCTTCAGCTCGCGGTGCAGCCCCAGCACGCAGGCCTGCTGCCCTAGCAGCTCCCTCCGCTGGTGCTGGGGGATGAGGGACGCAGCGCCATGCACCCTTGCGGTGCAGCCAGACGCCAGGTCTACCCCTCCTACCCCCAAATTGCTTGGCCAGGCTGTCCTCCCTCCCGCCAGGAGGCACCCGCCGGCCCCTCACCTGCAGCTGGCTGACCCTCTCCTGCAGCGCCCCGGGGTCAGCGGGGATGGGGGCCTCCTGTGCCAGGGTGGACTCGAAGCCTTGGATGATCCTGTCTGAGTCCCGGATCTGCCGCTCCAGGCCCAGGGCAGCCTTGGCTCTGCCGCGGAGGAGGCGAGCGTCAGACACCCCCTTGGCCACACCCTGCTGCCCTGCCCGGGCCCTGAGCACTCACTTCTCCCCGTAGAGGTTGCACAGAACCTGCACGTCTCTGTACTTGTTCTTGACGCTGTTAAGGGCCACAGGCAGCTGCAGGGCGGCGGGGCCCACGGGCCGTGCTGACAGAAACGCCTGGCACTGCTGCTGGGCCGCCTCCTTCTCCGCGCCCAGGCTCTGCAGGCGCTGGGCCGTGCCCTGCAGAAGGGGTGGGGTCAGGGATCCCCGGGCAGTGGGTTCTGTCCAGCTCTCCCGCCAGGTCAACCTAACTGTGCCCACAGAGGCACGTGCTTGGGCGCAGGCCAGAGAACCGGGTACAGTCCTGGCCCCGCTAGTCCCTGTGTGGATGATCTAGGGCAGGTCAACCTCGCTGACCCTCAGTCTGCGGGGATGACAGGAGGTTGCATGTGTCAGGAGCTCAGAGCGAGCGCCAGGCTCACCACCGCCTCCTGTCGTCTTCACCTTGTCCTCTCACGGCAGCTTCAGGTCCCCAGCCCTGTCACTCCAGGCTCAGCCAAAGCCCTGGCTCTGTCCACCTGGGGCCACGGCCCTCATTCTCTCGTCAGTCACGCATCCGTCGCGTAGGTCACTGTGTAGTGCTGTCTCTGCCGGGCGCTGCCTCGGCCAGTCTAACCAAGCTTCCCTCGGCGCCCAACACCACTGGACGTGCCAGATGCTGGGACTCCAAAACCCAAGGACCTATGTGGTGTGACAGCCTCCACTGTCGGTCACTCTGGGGACCACCATGCCCCACAGGGCAGCCAGCGACTTATCACCGTGGGACACAGAGGCCCCGCCTAGCTCCAGAGCTCCCCGGGGGCCGGCTGAGGCTGCAGCGCGGCACCTCCTCTGCCACCCGCTGCTGCCCGCTCCCTTGCACAGGTGTCTCCCCGGGAGACCCCCTAAGAACGCCCGGCACGCTCTTCTTCATCTCAGAGTCGCCTCTGGGCCCGACCTTGCTGCTGCCCCACTCTGGGAGCCCCTCCCGCCCCACCCGGCCCTCTGACCCAGCCGACTGCTGCCTCCTCATGTCTACAGCACATTGTGGAGAGAAAGTAACAGGTTGCACAAGAATGTGAACATGATTCAAATTTTTTAGAGCCAAATACAAAGGATATCATATATTTGAATAGAAACCGGTTTGGAAGGATAACCCAGCCGCTGCCCCCGGCGTGGGGAAGGGTGGCTTTCACACTTTTACTTTCAGCTCTTGCCGGGGGTGTTGAGTTCACCCAGCAGAGAACTTGTTCTGTGGTAATGATGTTCACACGACTGAGCAACCTCCCCAGGAAGGACCCCCCCTTCCACATCGAGCCAGGAGGAACCACCCTTAAAATGCCCCAGGCTTCCCTGCTGCTCTCAGGACCTCGGCCAGAACACCTCCTGGGTGCGGGGCCTTTACATGGGGTCCTGCTAGAACCTTCCCCGGCGTTACTGCACTTCATCCTCAGGCAACCAGATGAGCTGGGCATTACTATGCCTGTTTCAGGGATGAGGCCCAAGGTCGCGGAGCCAGTCAGTGGAGGAGGCAGGGTGAGAACTAGCCTGTCTGAGCCTGGGACTGTCCACGCCCCTCCTCCGCCTTGGATCCTGGCGGCTGCTCCCCAACTCGCATCACCTCCCTAAAGCATGTGTGGGCCCTGCCTGCCGCTCACCCACCTTGTGGCTGTGCATGCGGCCCTCCAGGTCCTCCAGCGGGGAGGTGCGGCTCAGCGGGGCGCGGGCCCAGGCCAGCACCTGCCTCTCTATCTGCCCCAGGTCCCCGTCCAGCTGGGTCATCTGTGACAGCAGCTTCTGGGCCTGTGGGTCGACTGGGGCCAAGCCGGCTGGAGCTGGGGGCAGAGGGTGCTGGTGAGGGCCCAGGGCCCGTCCCCTGTCTGCAGACAGGTGCTCCCTGGGTGCCCACAGGGGGTCCTGCGGGGTTGTGGCTGGGAGCGGGTGGGCAGGGCCTAAGAGGGACAGCCCCCTGAGCAGATGTCCCTAACCCGGGGTCACCCCTACCCGTCACAGTCCCCCAGCAGTGGCCAAAGTAGGAATCCACTCCCTCTACCCCAACAACCGCTCCCTCCCTGGCCAGCCCTGGGTACCCTGCTGGCCAGGCCGTATGGTCTCTGTGGCACTGGCTTTCAGGCGGCTCTGGACTGTGGCTAATTTCTGCTTCAGGGCCTGCAGCTCTGAGGCCAGCCTGGAACAAGGAGGAGTTCAGATGAGGACGTCCCTCCTCTTTCTCCCTCCCCAGCCCTGGCAGACAGGGCTCCAGGTGAAGGCCACGCTTAAGTCAGGGGTCTGCCAGGCAGTGGCCTTGGACAGCACAGGGCCTGGTCTGGCTCACAGCCTGCCTCCTGCCCTCGCGCGTCCCTAGGCAGGCCCACCTGGAGGCCCTGGCCACGGCTTCAGGGTCCGGGGCTGGGATGCAGAAGCAGGCGGCTGGGGCACTCTTGGTCTCCCCGCCAGGGCCCTGCACGGCCCAGGTGTGCGGGTCAGTGTTGTCCACCAGCGTGTACTGCTCACCCCGAAGCAGCTGCACCTGGGGGACAGATGGGGGGGCCCATGCAGGCTCAGGGCAGGGGCCAAGGTCAAAATGGGGTAGGGACTGGGGACAGGGACAAAAGTTGGAACGGGGGCTAGAAGGTGCTGAGGGGGGGACAAGGACAGGTCAGAGGGCGGGGCTGGGTCAGGGGAAGGAGTCGGCAGAGGCAGGCACAGAAGTGCTGGGGCCGGAGCAGGGTTCGCACTTCTCCTGAGTCCCAGTCGCAGATGCTGTCCACCCGCAGGGGCCGCTGGAGTGGGTTCCTGCGCTGTGGTAGAGGGGCCACCTCCTGGCTGTGCCGCTGCAGGTCCCCAATGGCCCTCCCAGTGATGGCCAGCTGCTTCTCCTCTGCCTGCCAGGAACCCAGGCAGTGGGGGCTCAGGCCAGGCTGCACTGGAGGCCACCCCGTCTCCATCCCTGAAGAGGGTCAGAGTCTGGCCTTCAAAGGCAGGGTCTCTAAGTCAGCAGAGTAAGAGGAGCCCCCCCGGCGGCCTAGGGTGCTGAGATCTGCTGGTTGTGGGTAGGGGGGCTGCCCAGCACCACCCAGGCCTCCGGAGTGGACACTGGAGGGGACTCAGAGCTCCCACAGACTGCCCTTGTCAAAGAGGGGAAGGGCTTGCTGGTAACTGGCCAGCCTTCCCCTGCAGGAGCAGGCCCCCTCTCCTGCCCCCCAGGCCAGAGAGATGGGCGGGCCTGATTCCCAGGAGTAGGGTGCAGGTGGCCTGGTGGGGTTGTCTCACCTCCAGCTGTCGCAACAGCTCTGTGGGGGCACCAGGGGGGCCCCCAGGGGCAGGGCTGTACTTGGTGTCCAAGTTGGAGGTGAGCTTCGCCAAGGTCCGGCTGACCGAGTCGGCCTCTTCCTGGAACTGAAGTTGCTGGGCGGTCAAGGGCAGAGCCCAGGGCAACCTGCTGCCCACTGACCCTGCAAACCAGCTAATCCCAAGCCAGCTAAACCCAAACTAACCCTAAACCAGCTAAACCTAAATCACCACTTTCCCGTACACTACTGGCCTTTTTCTACCCAGGCAGTGGGACCTTTTTTCACTGGAGTTCTCTGCAAATGGGGCATTTTTGGTTCACTGACTTTAATTTTTTTAATGTGTCATTAAAACCCTTGTTTTTTGTCCTTCCTGCAAACATGCAAGGCATCCTCAACTGCCTCCCTGCGGTACCTGGAGCTGTTCTTGCCGGGACGGAGGGTATTTGGGCTGCACTTGTTCCAGCCTCAGAGCAGGAGCTGGGAGTGTGCTTTAAAGAAACATCTCGCGGTGGGGTGATGCTACGGGATTCTTGTCAGTGGGTGTGCTCATGGTATTGTGGTTCCACAGGAAGATGTATGAAGCATTCGGGTGGAAATTACCCCCTTCTAAAAAGTCCCACTTGTGTGTTATATCAGTGTTTCTCAGCCTCTTTCCGTTGCTGTCCCCTAAAGAGACTTTTTAGATGTTTTTTCCTTAATTGCTGCCCAACCAACCCCATGAATTTTTTTTCTTTTTCTTTCTCTCTCTTTTTTTTTTTTTTTTTTGAGATAGGGTCATGCTCTGTCACCCAGGCTGGAGTGCAGTGGCGTCACTGCAACTGCAGACTTCTGGGCTCAAGTAATCCTTCCATGTCAGCCTCCCAAGTAGCTGGGACTACAGGTGTGCGCCACGACGTCCAGCTAATTTTAAAATTTTTTTCTAGAGACAGGGTCTTGCTATGTTGCCCAGACTGGTCTCAAACTCCTGGCCTCAAGCAATCCTCCCACCTCAGGCTCCCAAAGTGCTAGGATTACAAGTGTGAGCCACCGTACACAGCCCTCATGAAATTCCAACAGCACAGGTATGTTGTGTGTCTGTTTAGGTACTGTGTGCAGATCTGTGTTTTATGCATACATGCAAGAGCTAAGATATTTTTTCACCCTTAAAACCAATTTCCAGCTCTGTGGGGGAGATATCAACCCATTGAGAATGCATGCATGACTTTATTTTCCCTCTGGGACATACCTAGTCACAACCATACAGCTCTGTCTCTTTTAGAGGTGCCTTGGCCCTCACCATGGCAGGTGTCCTGTGGTGACCTCCAGGCACCTGTGCGGCCTGGCGGCCGCCTGCCCCTGCCACCCTGCCCAGGGGCTCACCCTGCGGTAGTCCTCCACGTGCTGCAGCTGGCTCTCCTGGCAGATGCACAGGTTCAGGAAGTTCTGCCACTCCATCTTCAGGGCCTCCTGGTGGGCCTGGGGACAGCAGCACAGCAGGGGCCCTCGGCCCACGCCCCACCCAGCCGCCCCTCCAGCCCCTCCATCCGTCCCTCCCTCTCACTCTGCCCAGCCCCCCCCCCTGAAGTCCCCCTTCTGAGGGAGGGCACATCTGGGCAGGGGGCGGGGCCTGCGCACCTGGATGGGCGCCACCGCCGGGTGCCCGAGCTCCACCATGCGCTCCCCGTCGTCTTCCAGCTGGTTCACGCTCTGCTCCTGGCTCAGCAGCTCGTGCTGCTTGAAGTGCTGGGGGCAGGCGGGGGCGGAGAGCGGCCGTGAGGACCCGGGTGGCCCTGGCGGCCCCTCCGGCTCCCGCCCTCCGCCCTCCACGCACGGACCTCGTACTCTAGCTGCACGCCCGCGGGGTCGGCCATGAGGTCGCTCCAGTCCTGCTGCACGATGCGGCGCTGCTGCTCAGCCAGGGCGCTCAGCTGCCGCGTGCAGCCCTGCAGGTGCGTGTACAGGCTGCCCAGGCTCTGCCCGCGCCACGATGCCGCCTTCTGCGCTCAGGGACGCCGCGGCCGCCAGGTGGGGAGAGGAGCGTGGCAAGAGGCGCCATCAGTTCGTGCAGAAACACTGGTCCCGTCCAGGGTCCAGGCGGCCACCCCCAGCCCAGCTTGTGCCACCAGGCCCGGGCCTCCCTCCTGCTCACCAGTAGGTCCCGGTATTGGCTCCGGATGGTGGCTGCGTCCTGCCTCGACCAAGGGGAGGAACAGAGGCTGTGAGAAGCGGGGTGCAGAGGACGGTATCCCCAGGGCTGGGCCAGCCGTGCCCCACCCACCCCGCTCCCTAGGGAGCCACGGATCTAGCTCTGGCTCTGCTGGGAGAAGCAGGGACTGGGGCTGGGCAGGGATGCGCGCCTGGGGGTCACCCACCGGCCCCACGAGGGTCCGCAGCTGCTGTCCATAGGCCTCGATCTCCTTCTGCAGGATGTTGTGCTCGGCCACCTGCTGCTCCAGCTCCGCCATGCCCGGCCCGTACTGGCCGGCACAGACCTGCTTCTGCAGGGGAGCCCGGCTCAGCTTGGCGCACTGGACCCCACAGCGCCTCGGGCCAGGGGAGAGGAGCTGGTCATTTGGGCAGGGGGTGGACCAGCCAGGGGAGTGCATGGCCTGCTGCTCCCCCGGAACCTTGGCTGCCCCACGACCTCTGCTTCCTAGGGCTCAGCATCTGAAAAGTCTCCCCACTCTGTCCTGCCTCACCTGTGGCCCCAACCTCAGTGCCTCCTGCCCGGACACCTCCAGCCAAGCTCCAGGACCCCAGCACACTCTGCTCCACTGCCCTCCTCCCCACTGTTCCTCCATTCCTGTCTGTTGTGGCATCAAGGCACAACTCCTTGCCCTACGATCAGAGTGACCTGGCTCCACCTACTTGTCCAGAAAACCCCACCCCAGGCTTCCTCCCAGCAGGAGCCTTTGCTCCTTCTTTCTGGAATGTTCTCTCTTCACCACTTCACTATGACCCAACTGAGCCCTCTCACCTCCCTGAGGCCTCTTAATGTGCCTCCTCCTGCAGGAAGCCCTCCCTGACTGCCCTGTCTGTTCTGCTCTTGCCCTTCCCAGGCCCCTGAGCCACCCTGGGTACAAGCATGCAGTCAGGCCCTGGATCAAACACACTTCTGTATTGCTCTCTGAGCGTACTGGGGTGTGACTCTGAACTCCTTGAGGGTGTCTCAGACATTGGGGGTGCCCCTAACCTGTTTCTGCTCCAGCACACGTGCCCAGTCGACCCTGGGCCCCATGTCAGGCGGCAGCACCATCTTCTCGTACAGGGCGCGGTACTTGGCACACTCCTGGGTCACCCGCTCGTGCAGCTGCTTGATGCTGCCAAGGAGGTGGCCGGCGGGTCAGGGCTGGACCTGGGTCTTCCCCTGGGACCCCAGTGCCTCCATGCGTGAGCCCATCCCCGGCTGCTGCTCCACTCACTCCTTCTCGATCTCCTCGGCCTGCGGGTGCTTGAGCCGCCGGGCCTTGTCCACGTCCAGGAACAGGTCCTTGAGTAGCACCTCGGCCTCCTTCAGGCTGCGGCCCGTCTCCTGCTGGTGCTGCAGGGCCTGGCTCTGCTCGCTGTTCAGCTGGTCCTGGGGGCGTGGGACAAGGAGCCTCGCTGGGGCCCGGAGCCCCCATGCCCTCGCTGCCCCACCACTGCAGGCCTGAACCCCACCTTTGGGACCCCAGCTACACCAGCCAACCTCAAGGTCAGAGGGTCAGGCCCAGGACATCTGTGGGGCAGGCAGCAAGGACATGAGGGGAGCCCTGGGCCCTTCCCTTTGACCCCCAAGTTTGGGAGCCCAGCAAAGAAGGAAGGCCGAGCCCTCTCTTCCACTGCGTGCCAGGGAGCGGGCAGTGCAGGACAGGGGCTGTCTGGCCCATCTTCACCATCACCAGTGGGCACTCTGGGTCCACCAGGCGTGACCACAGGCCCCCCATGCCACCAGCCTGCCCCCACACCCCACCCTCTGCTGCCTGGGCCCCACCTGCTGCAGCCTCTCCTGGGTCTCCAGGATGTCCCTCTCCACCTGGTCCGCACTGGCTTGCATTCGGGAGATGAGCAGGGCCAGTTCCTGCGTGGCAGCTCTGGTGGGTGGTGGGGACAGAGGGTAGCATGGTGGCCCCTCTGTGCCCCACCGAGGTGCGGTCCCCTGATCCCCCTCTCCTACCTCCTGTCCTACAGCCAGGCTAACTGCCCCGGAGGGAGGAGTCCACAGCCTGGGGGACTCTGGAGTCTCTCTCCGCAGGAGACTCTGTGAGATACTCAGTCCCAGGCGCAGTGGTGAGAACATTGCCCCCGACACGAGGGTTCAGAAAGTGAGGGTCTCAGGACAGGGGAGCAGGTGGACCCGACACTCCAGCCTCGGCCAGCTGTCCTCGCAGTGAGTTCCCGCCCCCTGCCCAGCTGCCTGCCCGCTTCCTTGGGTGGGTGGGCGGGGCCCAGAGAGCTGGTGAGTCACCGGCTCAGCCACTGATACCTGAGAGCCTAGCTGGGCCGAGGAGTGGCCGTTGGGCTGGCTGAGGGCAGGGAACAGCAGCATGTCCCCCAGCCCACTCCCTCCCCATCCCACCCCCACCCAGGGGCTGTGCCAGTGTCCAGGCTTTAGCCACCATCTGGAGGAGCCACAGCGTGTTGGGGTGGGAGGGGCCAAGATTGCTGGGGCCCCCACCATTCTCCAGATGTGAGGGTTCAAAGCCCAGACAGGGATCCGGCTTGCTCTGGGTCACAGGGTCAGGAACAGAGGGTAAGGCTGATGCTTCTGCCCCAGGGTTCTTGACCATGCATTCATTCAGTGGCCTCTAATAGAACACCCACTGTATGTATTCGTTCAGCGGTCTCAATAGAGCACCCACTGTGTGCTTGCACTCAGACTCTGGAGGTCAGAGGGTCAAGCAGACCTAAAAAAAAAACAAGGGCAGAGTGGTCCAAGCCTCGTGAGCATGCACCTTGTTGCAGGGGGGTCACAGTCCTGGGGAAGGGGAAGCCTTCACTGAGATGGGCCTTGAACTAGGGGTCAAAGGATAGGCCAGGCGGAGCAGCAGTGCCAAGAGACACAGCAGTCGGAAAGAACTCTGTGGCCCCTGGGTTGGATCCTTCTTCATCACAGTTGCTGTGTGACCTTGGGCAAGTTATTCAACCTCTCTGTACCTGATGTTCCTCACTTATAAAATGGGGGTTTCATAATAATATCTACCTCTCAGGGTTATTGTGAGCATTAACCACATTAATCTATCTGATGCGGCCAGTGCAGAGCCAGGGGCAGAGTCAGCACCCAGCATGCGTTTTTATTTCGCTAGAGGGTAAGCGCCTTGAAGGCAGGGACCCGTCAGTTCTGTTTACGGCAGCAGCCCCAGGGGCTAGAACAGTCCTGCACACAGTAAGTGCTCACGTGATGAATGAGTGGATTGCACACGAGGGGAGTGAGGAGCCCTCTTTGGGGGGTTGCAGCCAGAGCCAACAGGGCCCTGAGGACCGAGCTGCCCCAGGCCAGGAGCGCACTGCCCAGGAGCTGCCGGATAGTGGGAGCTGTGGGCCCTGAGACCGGGGCCCATGCTGGGGCCCAGCCCCTGGGAGGGGCTGTTCCCACTGGGAGCCACACACTCCACCCTGGGCTGGGCTCAGACGCCCCAGGGAGGACGGGTTGGGTCACTCCGGTGAGAGTCTTAACTGCTCTTTCCCGGTGAGAGTCTTAACTGCTCTTTCCCGTCCGCCCAGATGCCGGGCCTCAGTGTCTGCCTCAGTGTCTGTCGGGACCGCGATCCCTATCGGGTAATGGGCGACCTGCCCCCACGCCAGCCTTTCCTCTCAGCGCTTATCTCGACGCCCCAACCCAGACAGGCTGCCGCCTCCACCTGCGCAGGGGGCTGGAGCCAGTGGGAAGAAAGCGGCCAAGTCCATCCGCAGAGAGCCGGGGCTGGCCCAGCAGCGAGCAGCGTGACCCCAGGCAGGCACAGCGCGGGTCTCACCCACACGAAAAGAAACCCCCCCAACTCTTTAATAAAATTCTAAAGGCCCAGGCACACCCGCCTTGGTCCTCCTGCCCACCCTGCACTGGGGCCCCAAGGGTCAGCCCAGCCAAGTGGAGCCTTGAGGGCACAGCTGCCCTCCTGTTTCCCAGCCTCCCGGCAGGGGCCCCAACAGCCCAGGCTCCTGTCCAGCACCTCTCCTGCAGAAGGGCTTCCACCCACGGCCCTCAGGCCTCCCTGGAGAACATGGGGAGTGCCAGGCCATCTCCTGCCTCCCGCCAGGGCCGGAGCTTGGCCTGATCCTGCAGCTCCTATGCAGGGAGAGAGTCCACCCCCGGCCCTTTGGCCTCGGGACACCAAATGCCAGCGTTGGGCTGGTCCTGGGCTCTGGGCTGCCGCCACCAGGTGGCTGGAACACCTGGGACAGGCACCACCCCCACCCCAGCTCCACTCACCGGCTGTGCTTGCTGGGGGAACCCTTGGGGGACCCCTTGGCTGGGGAGCCCTTAGGGGACCCCTTCCCCTGGGAGCCTTTGCTCAGCCCCTTGAACATGGTCGTAAAGGCAGACGCTGGCTCAGGCTGGGTTTGGCCGGCGCAGGAGGGCAGGTGGGTGGCAGGCAGGTGTCCTCGCTGGCTGGTCAGCAGGGCTCTGGCGCCGTGGGGCGGCCGGGCACCGGGGAAGGCAGTTTCTGGGAGGCCCCTCCCTGCAGGTGAGGCGGAGAGCGGCCTGGGCCCAGGGCTCACCCACGCTGGCTGCACTCACGCCTGCTCCTGCACAACCAGTCTGGGAGGAAAGGGCACGGCCCAGAGGGCGGGGCGCCAGCCTGCCCGACTCCCACAGAAGGTTTGGGCTTGTAACACCCACACGCCCAGAGGGAGCCAGCAGCAATCACACCCAGATGGGGAAATAGCCGAGGCCTAGAGAGACGGAGCTGGAGACAGACACACACAGGCAGGCGCAGGCTCGGGGAGGCCCCAGCCCTGGGGCTCGGGTAAACAAACACCTCCAGCCACTCAGAGAGGCCCGCTACCAGGCAGGCCCCCACCCATGGCTTACGCCCCACCAAGAGGGGTGGGAACGTCCTGCCAGCCCAGGACTCCAGGTCTCCACTCCTTGTTCTCCACTGACATGATGGGGCAGCCGGGGGACATTCACCCCAGACAACCGGCACAAGGTACATTTGAAAAAGGTACATTTGAAAAAGTGGGCAGCAGCCAGCTGGTTCCCCAGAGCACGACCACAGTCCCAGCGCCCCATCTTCTTGGCTGGGTCAGAGCTGGAAGCAGTAGGACGCGCGTCACTGGGATCTTCAAAAGATTCTGAGGCCAACTCCAGAGAGGCCAGGACGTGCACTGGACGCCCTCCCCCAGCCCCCCCCTCGCTGGCTTTCAGGCGCGGCTGAGCCCCGGGAGCCCGCTGCACGTGGGTTTCCCACCTGCCTCTCCCTCTGCCCCAACTCCGCTCCCTGGAAATGGCCCCTGGTGGCTTTTACGAAGTTAGATTGAGTGGTGGACGGTGGTGCCAGTTTATTGGCTTTTTCCTTACCTCCAGGGCCAGGGCTGCTGCCTTGTCCTTCTGCGGTGGCCCTCAGGGTCTCAAGATGGGGGTGGATGCCCTGGCTTCTGGGCATTCATTTCATTGGCCCAGCGCAGTCCCGGTCATTACTGAAATCCACAGTTTTGGTGGAAGCAGGGCTTGTGGGGAGCCAGGGGAAGGAAAGGACCCCCTGGGGTTGGGCACCAGGATGTCCTGGCAGGCCCAGCTGAGGACAGAACACATCCCAGCAGGAGAGAAAGGGCCCAGCAGACTGGGCAGACCAGGGACCGAGGCCTGAGGCTGGCCACATGCCCCAGTGGGACAGGAAAGTCTTGTGTCCCTTTTGGCTGCATCTAGTGGGCAAGCCCCGGAACGTGGCTGTGGGGGGTATCCAGGAGCCCCCCCATTCCTGGAGGAAACAAAGTGGTCTCCCATGTCTTCCAATTAGTGAGATGGCACCAGAGGTGAGAGGCCACTCAGCCTCCATCCCCGGCCCCTCCTTCCACTTTATTCCTGGTGACAATTACCTTGTAACCCCTAGTTGCATGCTTGTAATCAACTATTCTCAGAAAAAGGCCATTTGTTTACATGACAGGGCCAGGGGCCAGCTGTTACCACCCCTGCCTCTCTTCTCAAGCCTGAGTCAGCACAGCTGCCTTCAGCTTTGAGACTGACCCTTCCTGGGGGCGAGTGGGCACTGGAGTGGGGCTCAGCTGGGCAAGATGCTGTCTACCGAGCTGGGCAGGGGAGAGGAACTCTGGTTAGGGGGCAGGCAACAGAAGACTGAGGTCTGGAACACTGCACTTCCCCTCTCTGCAGAAGCCCTCCTGGAACTAAATGAGCCCTGCACGGGCCCCTCACACGCCCAGAGATTAAGGGCTAACTGATTCACTGCAAGAAAAACAAGAGCCGACTTCCTGGCGTGACTGTCTCATACTGGATCAAATCAGACCCGGCTCCCCTGATAAGGGCTGCCAGGCAGCTGGCAAGAGCACCTGGGTTCTGATGCTCCTGCTCAGACGGCAGTGACCCTGGTCCCCAGGAAGAAAACAGGAGAAAGGATAGCGGTAGAGAAGCGTGGTTCTCTCTGTGCTTCACCTCTGGCCTCTCGCCCTTTGGAAAGAGAAGAGTCGTTCATTTAGAGGGCCAGGATGGGACTGACAGCCTCGATGAAGGCTCTTGATGTCCCATACGGAAGCCACAAGCCCTGCTGTGTGTGGCTGTTGAGCATTTGAAGGTGCTGGGTCCACATTGAGATGTGCTCTACATGTAAAATTCACACCGGATTTCAAAGACTTACTGTGGAAAAAGAATGTGAAATATCTCATAAATTTCTTGTATTGATTACATATTGAAATATTTTGGATATATTAAGTGAATTTTTATTTTTTGAGACAGGGTCTTGCTCTGTTGCCCAGGCTGGAGTGTAGTGGTCCAATCATATCTCACTGCAGCCTCCAACTCCTGGCCTCAAGTGATCCTCCTGCCTCAGCCTCCCAAGTAGCTGGGACTACAGGTGAGCACTACCATGCCTGGCTAATTTTTCTTGTTTTTGTAGAGACTAGGTCTCACTGTGTTGCCCAGGCTGGTCTTGAACTCCTGGCCTCAAGCAATCCTCCCACCTTGGCCTCCCAAAGTGCTGGGATTACAGGCCTGAGCCACCATGCCCAGCCAGAAATGTATTTTAAAATTTTACCTGTTACTTTTTACTTTTTTTTTTTTTAACATGACTACTAGAAAATTTAAAGGGACCGATGAGGCTTGCATTTGTGGCTCATGATAGAATTCTATGGGACAGCTCTGACCCAGAAGCCAGACAGGGTTCCCTGACCTTCAGCTTTCCCAGGCCTTAGCCCCTATCATGTCTCCTTG
>NW_012153729.1:7886609-7907239 GCF_000956105.1 Propithecus coquereli
GTCTGCCTACCTTGAAGGGCCCGGCTTCTTGTCCTGCCCCTGAGGCCCTGGTGGGTCCTTCTCCTTGCCTGGCCGTGGCTTCCTCCTCTGTGGATTGAGACAATTGAGATGAAATGACCCTGGAGGCTCCCTCACCCTGTGCCAGCTGTGACTGTCAAGGCAGCTCACTCACTCCTGAGCCTGCAGCCCCAGGCTGACGTGGGAAGCTCACAGCTCACCGTGCCTGCAGCCTGAGCAAAGAGGGCTGGTCAGACGGAGCAGTGAGCCTCCCAGCTAGACATTGCCAGGCACAGCGGGGCACACGTGCGGCCACCCACGCAGCTGGGCCACAGGGTGGCCACTTGGCAAGTGTCCCAGGGGTTCAGCCCTTGGAAGCCCACTCCCCTCCAGCTCCAGGGGCTCCTGCAGGGCAGGGAGGGCATTCTTGCTGCTAAAGCAGATGGTGGCAATTGCCTCCTTTGCCCTAGGAGCCATAGCTGCCAGGCTCCCATGTGCTCCCTGCTGAGTGAAGGCTTTGCTGTCTCAGGAAATTGCCCTGTTTATACAAAGCCTCTGCCACCAGACCCTTGGACCGAAGCTCAATGATAACCCCTCCTCGCTCACACTTCCTTGGCCTGCCGAGCAGCAAATGTGCCCTCTACTAGCTTGGCCTGGGGAGGACCTGGCCTGGTGGGGAGGGGAACTAAGGGGATGAGCCTCCTCCCACTGTCTACTGGGCCAGAGTTGGGGGGAGAGGCTGTGGCCCCGGGAATCTGCAGGGCTGTCTGGAGGTGGCTCTTTTGGCTGCAAGTGTGCCAGCAAGTCTGACAGAGAGAAATGTCACAGTCTGCCTAGAGATAAGCGAAAGGTGACATGGCTTGCCTAACTAGACAGGCATCGGGGGAGCAGATGCTGGTTATTCCTTTTGGGCCTTTTACAGGCAGGGTCTAGCAACTAAAAAAAAAAACCCAAAAGACAAAAACCAACCAAACCTTGCCTATGTCAAAAGAGTAGGATTCCCTATACTAAATGGCTCAAGTCCAAAGCTACCTCAGGGTGTCTGTCCCTTCCTAGGAACAATCCCCTTGGGACTGGTGCTGGTACAGCCCACACCTCCGGCCCCCGCAGCTGCCTGGTGCACGAGCCGTCCCTGCATTCCAGAAGGCTGCAGCCTGCCCAGTGCTGTTCAGGAACCGCCGGGCCAGGCTCTGGGCCTCTCTGCCACCTTTAAGACATTGGCTATCCTCAATAGCTAGATCTAGGACCTGCGGCCCTACTGTGCACAAGGTCAGGTCTGAGGGAGGCAGCCAGCTGTGTCCATGATGAGAATGCGTGATACCAACAGGGGGACCTCAGCAGCCGGGGTCCAGCCGTGCCAGGCCCCGGTCACTGGTCTGAGGGAGAAAAGGTTTGTAAATCAAGCAGACAAAACAGAACAGTCCTTATAGCTGAGGGCTCGGCCTGCCTGGTCTGTCTTTGTTGCCAGGAAATCGGGAAGGGGAGACTGAACTGCCAGGCACATGGGGCAGCTCACTGGACCCAACCTATTGTCCAAACAGCATTGCTTAGACTCGGGGGGACTTAGCCCGGGAAGGGGAAGACGGGGCACAGGCTCACCTCCCAGCCCTGTCTACGCACAGCCTGGGGCCAGCAGCCACTCTGACTTGGGATCCCAGGCTCAGACCATGCCGGGGACCCTCCTCACTGTCCGGCTACTGTGAGAAATGTCTCTGCGCATTTGCTTCCTCTCAGCAAGTTTGAGAAACAGCCGCCCCTGTCTTACCGGGGACGGAGTGGTGCTCAGAGGCCAAGCAGCCTGTGCAGGGCCACCGGCCCACGGCACCGGGACAGGGATCCACGCGGTCGGTGGACCCTGGGCTCCTGCCTTCCTGGCTGCATGGCTCTTCTCGGGCAGCGTGGGAGGCCCCGCGTGGCCAGGCCTTCGCACAGCCGTGGCCCTCCTCATTCCACAGATAAGACAGAGCTGACATTATCAGCTTTTGTGGACCCGGGTACCTGTCTGTGGTAACTGCGTTGCTTCTCGTCAGAAGATCCCTGGGAGCAGGTCGGCCTGGCAGAAAGGACGTGGTTCTTCCCCATGTGGAGACGATTCCTGCAACCATGGACTGTGCTGCGCTCACCGGACCACAGATAAACCAGGCTCCCGTTTCCAACGCAGCTAGAATCCCCAGGGCAAAGGGGTGGCTGGCGGAGGGAGAGGAGCAGCGCCCTGACTGCCCTGGAGAAGTTCCCTGCTGTCTCAGCTCCACGCCAGCAGCTCCTCACAGATGGCCGCTGCGGGGCGTTAAGGCGGAATGAGAATCCTGCCACACAGCAGACACCAAACAAAAACACCAAGCCACAAGCCTTAGATCACAGACCTTTATGAGCTTGGAAAGGTCCACAATGGGTCCCCGCAAGTATCCCACCAGTATTTGTCATCTGAGATATTTTCTTTAACTTGTACCAAATAATAATAGCTCTAGCTGACACTTGTAGAGCCCTTAACCGAAGCAGAGGCCGGGGATGGTTAACTGCACAGCCTGCCTTCCCAGTCTGCCGGGGGGTGGGGGGTGGGGGGGTGCCCCCACCTCAGCCCCTCCCAGGCCCTGCTCCCACGGGCGGCCCCATGAGGGTCTCGGACACCTAGCACACCAATAGGTTAGATTCTTCTAGGTGGTGCTGTCAGGATGCAGGCAGTTTCCAACTTACTCTCTTTGCTTTGGAACATCGATAAATTTTACAGCTAAATCTGGTTTCCATCTCCTCTGTAGCAACAAGTGTCTTCAAACAAAAACTTAGAACCAACACATATTTTTGCTATCTTTGGACATTTTCCTAGACCTGTGAATGTTCCAAGCTTCTCAAGGCTACAGAGAGCAATGTGCTGTTTAGAATTCTGTGATCAATTAGGTCTTTTGTGTAATTAATGATACCTAGTGTGTGAAAAATGAGCATTGCCACAGCGATGACGGTGAACAGGGCGGTCTCCACCCCTGGCGACAGACTTCCTCCCCTACTGGGGTGAAGCCATCACCTCAGCTCTTGGGAGGAAAGACCCGGCCGTGGTCCAGGGTCACTGTGGGCTGAGGGCGCACTGCCATCGTAGGCTGTCACCCTCAGGGCCACTGTGAAAGGCTCAGGTTGCCACCAGGGTAAGGAGACAGGAACCAAGCACGGCAATGTTTCATTTCAAAGAGGGAATCCAAGACTTCTCACTTGATTTAATGTAAAACCAGAGAGGAGACAGTACATCAAAACAATGTCTGAAAAGAGGAACAAACCCAGAGACGGAGCCGAGAAGGCCGGCACGGCCCTCCGCTGCCTCGCGCTCCTGGGACCCTGACCCAACAGGGCTGGCTGCGTTTCTCCAGCTCGCTCCCATCGCCACCGAACAGATAAGGAAACAGAAACTATTTGGCAGCAGAGCCCAGGCAGGTTTCACAGTATAAAGTACCTGAAAGAAGCTTCTGCTCTGTTGATACTGAGATAGTCTCTTCCGGGGCCAGCACCTGCCGACAGCACTAGCGTCTGTCCCGGAGGCGGCGCAGGAGGAAAAGACCCACTTGAAACAAAGTGCAGATCACTGAGGCACACGTGACCTCACACGCATCTCCTGCTCCGTGGGAAGGCAGGACTGCGTGGCCTCCTAAGTGTCCTGTGTAACCACCCAGCAAACAGTGTGCCGGGACCAGGGGCAGTGAGGGCCTGACTTGGAACCCGTTCCCATCACAGGCAGAGCCACTTCCTGGAGTTGAGGAAGGATGGGGTCCTGCTTTTGGCGCTCTGTCCCTGTGACAGAGCCTGCTCAATGTCCCGGGGTCCTGTGAGAAGGGCTGTGCGAGCTGACCGGAGACCTCAGCCCTGCCAGGTCTGTCTTCTGCTGTAAACATGTGCTTTTAATACTAAACAGCACCACTGGCTGATAAAGGCGGGAACGCTGGGAGGAGCAGAATCCCAGAGTGGCCGTGAGAAGGAAGACAAAGCACTAAGCGATTCGAAATGAAGAGGCTCGATCGAATGATCTGCTTCTTCATCTCCACTGTTTGCACTCTGGATCCCCAGGGGCCAGTGCTCTCGCGTGGGGGTGAGTGCAAGGGTGGTGAGCAAGACAAAGGGACACTCTCTAGGGAGGACGAGGACAGAGGGAGCCAGACCCCTAAGGCACCTCTGTCCTGCTCCCCTCACAGCACCACACACCCTGGCACAAGGTAGACGGGAGGTTGCCCGCACAGTGGGGCCTGGAATCGGGTTCTCAGAGCTGGAGGACAGCACAGCTGTCACCACAGAGAACGACCTGGGAGGGTGGGGATACAAATGAAGCCCCTCAACGTCTGTCCTCTCAGCCCAACAGAGGCACTGACCTGATCAAAACCCAGGACCTCAACCTGAGATCAACTCCATGCTACATCTTCAAGGGGAGGGAGGGAGGGAGGGAGGATACTCCTAAATTGTATGGCACAGATGAGGAAACTTTCAATTAAAAATAAGTCAGCTTCCTGAGGCTCTCTGACCCAGAGCAAATCCTGGAGGAGAGGAGATCCCTCTCCGAGCATCTCGAGGTTCCTTGCCAACACACAACTGACAAGTCCAAGTTGTCTTCCTGCTGTCCCTTTTAGCTCCTGCCATCCCTTCCTGAAACTTGCTGGGAGAACAGCACAGCCATGCGCACAGTGGGACTCCATCTTAAAGTAATGCTCTCGGACCTTTAATCATATGGCCTTCCCTACAAGCCAACTAGCCTGATGTCTGACACATCTAAGCCAATTTTTTTTTTTGAGACAGGGTCTCACTCTGTTACCTAGGCCGGAGTGCAGTGGCATGATCATAGCTGACTGCAAGCCTCCATCTCCTGGGTTCAAGTGATCCTCCTGCCTCAGCCTCCCAAATAGCTGGGACTATAGGCACACACCACCACACCCAGCTGATTTTTTAATTTTTTGTAGAGAGAGGGTCTTGCTGTTGCTCAGGCTGGTCTTGAACTCCTGGGTTTAAGCAAGCCTTCTGCCTGGACCTCCCAAAGTGCTAGGATTACAGGTGTGAGCTACTGTGCCCAGCCTAAGCCAACATTTCTCATGGTGGATTTTCTTTCCTATGGGACAAGGGAGTTTTTACCTCCAAAGGGACTCAGAGGTGTCGGGTACATCTCATGTTTAAATCACCTTTATTCTTTGCTTTCTTACATTGCTTTTGTGACTTCTATTATTGATGTTATAATAGAAATAAAAAGGATGACTAAGGGAAAAAAAAGGGTAAGGAAGGAGATCGATTACATTGTAATGGCTGCTAAAAACTACAGACTGGGAACTCTTTTTAAAAACAGTGCCTCTAACATATCCGAATCTGGCATCGGTCTCACTCAGTTGCCAGGAAGTCAGGACACGCTTGACCTCATGGGGTTATACAACCACGTCCCCGAGGAGAGGAGAGGGAGGGCATGTAAAAAATGGGCACGATGGGCACAGTCTCCACCATCTTTGCCTTTTAATATAAGATTTGGTTTCATCATTTCTGAGTGTAACATATTTCTTCTAAAAATAGAGCTCTCTGCTTGTTCTGAAACTTCTTAGCATTTGCTTGGAGGTGAAGGGGAATACAGGCTGACCGTAATTCTGGGGGTGACGTTGCCAATGTTTCCGTCATAGACAAACTGTTCAAGGGATTCTGGATGCTCACAGCAAGGATGAGTTCGCTTCAAATCCATGGTACTGAAGAAACTTGACAGACTGTTCCGAGGCCCCATCTGTGCCTGGTGTGGACCCCCGAATGCATCACTAACCGAAGGGAATCAGTCATGGCTCACAGTGGCCCCTCTCGCAGGAGGTGCAGGAGACAGAACGACCCCGAACACGCCTACCAGAAGACGACAGGGTGCCCTCCTAACACACTGGTTAAGAATGTAAGTGCACACACACACGAGACGTAGGAACACAGGGCTGAAGATGTTAAACTCCCACCCTGGACCAATGCAGACCTGGATTTAATGTCATGGAACTTGCTGGGATTTTCTCACAATACAGATTAAAAGTTGGCATCTCCCCCTTCCCCCGAGGAAGAGCCTGGTTAGCTCCTGAAACCAAAGATGCCTTTGATGTATCCAGTGAGGCCACTCTTGGTCTTCTGCTCCAACTTGTCCTCAAGGGGTGGGAAAGCCACGTGGTTGAGGGCCAGGTCAAAGAACAGAGGCTTGCAAGGGATGGGCTGGAAGCCTGGCGGGAAGTGCACAAGGTTGGCTTGTTTGGTGACGAGGGAAGGGTCCAGGCAAAATGTCTCAAACCGTTCAACCAGAGGCTGGAAGTCAAATCAAAGGGAGGGATCTGGGTGTTAGTCACAGAAGACTCTCAGTGGAACATTCGCTACCTGCCGAGTGCCCAGTTTGGTGCTGTACGTGTGCCATCTCATCCGATCCCCATGATCTCCCACCTGACAGATTAGAGTCACTGAAACCCCGAGCAGGCCAGGCTGGGATCGGGGTAGACAGCCGTCGGACACACGAGCTGGAGCTCTACCCATGGGTGCTACGCTACACAGCGACAGGCTCCCAGGCTTCCTATCTGGGATGAGCTAGAGTCAGGGGTGGGGAACTGTGGCCTCAAGGTTACCTGTGGCCCCCCAGATCCACAAGTGCAGCCCCTTGACTGAATCCAAACTTCACAGAACACATCCCTTTTAAAGTGTAATTTACACTTCATACAGGCAGCTTTCAGGTCTTTGAATAAGAGAAGGGAGGGAAGTGGGGGTTTCCTTAGAAATTAAGGGTCCACTGCTCTACAAACAAGTACACACTCCTAATGAGCTCCTGATCCTACTTTTTATTCCTCGAAAGCCACGGCCTGACATACCTTATTGTCCTTGACTTGGGAGGAAGTTTCTGTTTGATGGGAGTCGTTGGTATCTGAAAGTTTCACAGAGATTCAGTGAGAACGGGATTTAGCACACAGCAGCAACAAATGAGGCCTGTCACATATATGGCTCCTAAATCCCAAGAGCAAAGGTCACCAGCAGGTGGGGAGTCAGCCCTCTCCCTCCTGGGTCCAAATTCTGCTGAGAAGTGGTATAAACAGACGATAAATCCCAGCTCCAATGCTGTCAGCCCAGTGAAACTAGCACAGTGGTGTGGAAGGCAGTTCACAGGGAGAGGAGACAATACACTAGTGTTTCTCCACATCCTCCTACACAATTCCATGCCTAATGTGGCACGGGCTCACCTAGAATGGCAGCGGCCTGCAGGGAGCACTTCTCTGACCGCACTTGAGAGATGAGCTCTTGCACGTCAGGCAGGTCCTGAAACGATTCAGAAAACGTGTTCTCCCAAGCCAGCGCCAGCTCAGAGAAGCACACCAAGCTAACCTGAGTGAAGCGATCCCACTGGTATTTTCACAGGATTTTAGACTTTTTAAACAGCTCTCCCTATTAAAACAAAACAAAATGGGAAGAGCTATGCCATGGCTTAGTAATAATGCCTGGAAACAGTGATGATGATAATGATAATACATGTATCACACACTAAACGTATTATGTGCCAGGCATTATTCCAAGCAGTTTACACAATCGCTCATTTATTCTTCTCAATAATCCTGAGGCAGTTTGCACTCCCATTTTACAGATGAGGAAACTGAAGCAGGGAGAGGTTAAATCAAGTGCCAGTCACACTCCCCCAGTGGTAGCAGAGCTGACATTCAGAACCAGGTGGCTGGCTCAAGGGCCTAAGCCCCTACCCACCACATCCCACTGCTTCTCCAAGGGGTATTCAGTTCTCCTGGCCTCAGTCTTTTACTTGGCACGACGGGAATGATTTGACAAGATCTGAATACCACAGAATCCTTCATGCCTCCGCTCTCTGACACCTTCCCCAAAACCATTCAGCACATGAGGTTGGATGGGTATTTGTAAAATCCCTCTTTCTCCTCTCCTGAGATGACACCCCACTGTGGTGATGCTGCCGCCACACCCACCGCCTCGTTCCTATCTCTCTGCCTTTGCTTGAGGCCTCTCTTACTTTTGTATTCATACATGGGCTCCTGCATGCAAGTCTGTGGCTGCAGCAACGCCACAAGCTCTCTGAAGGCAGAAACCAGGTTTCTACTGTATCCCTCCTGGGCAAACAGCAAGGGTTCTACCAGCAGCAGCGCTCACACACTGGCATATGACTACATTAATAATGATAACCTTAGTTTGCTTTTCTAAATAGTGTCTACTTATAAAATATACATGGATGCCTTGGACCGGCCAATGTTTTAATAATCTCTACACCATCACAGCAGTCTACAAGTTTAAGAAGCTAGTTGTCATTCAACAATCAATAAAATAAAGCACACCCTCCACTGCTGTACTTAACATCAGAAATTCTTTTTTCTTTTTTTCTTTTTTGAGACATAGTCTTACTCCGTTGCCCTGAGTAGAGTGTTGTGGCATCAGCCTAGCTCACAGCAACCTCAAATTCCTGGTCTCAAGCGATCCTACTGCCTCAAGTAGCTGGGACTACAGGTATGCACCACCATGCCCAGCTAATTTTTTCTATATATTTTTAGTTGTCCAGCTAATTTCTTTCTATTTTTTTTTTAGTAGAGACAGGGTCTCGCTCTTGCTCAGGCTGGTCTCAAACTCCCGAGCTCAAACAATCCGCCCGCCTCGGCCTCCCAGAGTGCTAGGATTACAGCACGACCGGCCAGTTTTTTTTTTTTTTAAACCAGAGAAATGGCTTTCCTTCTTCATATCTCAATCCTCTTCGGGTGTGGAGCGCAGCCGTGAGCTACACAGCCTGCAGCTCCCGGGCAGTCAGGGATGCTTGAGGTCCCACAGGCAGCCAGGGGAAGCCACCCCGAGCAGGAGCCCAGCTGCTATGCCCTCCAAAGCTCGTTCCAAGACCTCCTCGCGCTTAGAAACAAGGAGACGTCAAGGTCTCACCTTTAGGCTGTTCTTGAAGGCTCCAGCATCGGAATTTACTTCATTTGCATATTTCAGGACTCTATCGTACAGGACAAGGGCTTCACTCCACTTCTTCACCAACACGTAGGACTGAGCAATGAAAAAACACCTACGGGAGAGAGGAAGGGAGCCAAAGCATTCTAAAGCAACAAGTACCCAAGACCAAGTCTTTCCCTGCAGTTTGGGCTAAATATTACTTTTGGAAATAGGTTTCTAAACTCAAGAGCACTACATGGGAGACTCCTGCACCATAAATGTTCAGGTTTGCTAGGCTAACCTGCAGACTCCTCCCAGCAATCAGAGATGACCATGTAGGTCCAGGACTGAGCCACTGTCTTTTACTCACTGGCTGACCCTGCAAAGAAGGGGCAGTTTCCAAAATGCGTCAAGGACAGGCAAGAAGGCAGAATGCTGTCTGGCTCAAATATAAATCCCACCCACCCCTGTCTATACATCCAAGTCCTAATCATTCATCTCTGCTCATCTCTTTTCCAAAAACCAAACCCAAAGCTTATTTCTAACCGAAGTTCCTCCACTGGGCTCAGCACAGCCTGGGCACTGCTGGCCCTTGACAGAACCGAGGGGGCCACATGAGTGAAGACGGGGCACCCTGGAGAGCCAGAGCGCACTGGGGTGTGAGGGCCAGAAAAGGGCATGAATGCACTTGGCTCTACTCTGCCATTCTGGCTACACCTCCATCTTGCTACCTACCCAGCCTCCTTCCAGGTTACAAATAATATGATTCTTTTAAGTAACTTAGAAGTTGAGCTTTATCCCAATTCAGTTCAGGTTCCCTAAACTGGCCACTCTGGTTCTGTTAATTAACACCCTTTTTAGTGCTTGTCCCTTTTCCATGGAAGGGAGGAGGAGAGAGGAAGATAAGTTTAATGTGTGTACACTCCGACTCCCTGACCTAAACAAAGAGCACGCGAGGTACGCTGGACACTATTGGCCGCCACCTTCAGTAGACGTGTTCCTTGAACACATTGGGCTCACTATTCTCTGATGATGGGCAAGGCGACCACACGGCGACCACACGGTCAAGGGTGGGTGATCCCATCTTCCACGGGACAGGACATGCTCCAATGCAAACAGAACCGCTGGAGTCCGAGGAAACCACTGCCCGTCCCATAGTGTTGTTACCTGTAAGCCTTGTACACCAGTGTCTTGAGACCTATCTCCTTCTGGAAGGCTTTGTCCTCCTCTAAGCCAGGAAGCTGGAGCAATTCCACCAAATTCTGTATGACAGATGCAACAAGAAAATTCATGAAGAAAAGACCTCAGCTTGAGTTTCTGACAGAGACCTTAGCTCAAACTAATGGGGAGGTCTACGAAATGTGACTTGGCAGAAGTCACACCTGGCGTGGCCTCTGTTCCCCTCTCCGATATTGAAAGCCCATTTGTCCTTTACGACTCAACTCACATTTCACTCACCTTCAGAGACATCTTGGACCCTCCCAGCTGGAAGGGAACTCTTCTAGCTCTGAACTTTTACTTCAGAGGAGCCTACTCGTTTGGCACTACGTGGATGCCTTGTGTGTGTCTCAAAATCTTACTAACTGACAAACTCACGGGGCCAAGACAGTGTGGACTCAGGTCTCGGGAAGCTCCACAGCACCTGGGACGGTATCGTACACTGGTGAAGTATGCAGTGAATACCTGGGGGTTTACTAGTCCCTACACATCTGAAATACAGGAGCTCACAGACTGAACTAAGACAAGACCTTTGTCTTTTACCCAGCTGCCAACAGCTCCTGGTTGTCACAGCTCTTTTGCTATGCAGAGTTAAGCCATTTTGTGTCCAACACAGGCAAAGGACAGGGGCTTGCCTTCCCAGTCCTCAAGGTTCACCTGTAGAATGATGTCATAGAGCCGGATCAGGTCCTGGGGCCGGGGGGAGCGCTTGCTGTCATCTTCTGGCTGCTGCTGCAACAGGGCCTTCTGCAGCCCTTTGGCCATGTTCTCATTGCGCTTGATTGCTGTCGACAGCTTGATGTAAGTCAGGTAGCTGGAATGTACCACATGTCAGCTCCAGTTATGCTCGGAGAAGCTGACGTGCTGGGAAGAGCTCTGGATGATGAGTTGGGACTGACCAAGGGGAAGTGTGGGGATGAGGGTATGTCACACAGCAGGGCCATTTGGCCTGGGCCTTGAGGGATCCTCAATTTGGCTGCTATTCGGTAGCAAATTTGCAGGGGACCAGCACAAGACTTTATCACAAAATCTGACGTTAGCTTGAATTACATCCTCTGTAAATTTTGTCAAGAGCCACAGAGTTACTAATTTCAGAGGACACTGTTAGTCCTTAAGACGGCCCAAGGATGATGAGCCAGTCTCAGGAGCAAGGACTCATTCCCTGCCTAGCCCACACTACAAGGACAGCATGCTCCCATTACAACTGCTCCTGTTCATCTGACAACTTTTTCGTCTCAGAAAACACCAAGGTACGGTCTCTTCAGATGGTGATGCACACTAACCATGTGTATGTACTTAAGAGACTAACTGTGCCACCTGGAAAGTCCCTTTAAAATTTGTGGATAAAAACATGTAACTGCTTAAACATGTGTAAGAAGCATTTATACCGGTAGGTCCCCACCCTACTCTGGCGGAAGACTGGAGTCCACCCTGTGAAGGGGATACAAAAGACGCCTGTGGACAGGGGATCCAGGCATGGCTGAGTCCAGGGCTCCACGATGATCAAGGGACTGGTGAGTTTAGCACTGATCTGCTGCCCTTCCTCTCTACTCAGCTTCCAGAACAACAGCAGGCCAGTGTGTTCCAGGGATCTGACCATCCCAGGAGAAACTTCAAGATTCTGGAGTTGGGGTCCTTTGTGGAAGGGCAGAGCCAGACACACACAGCGAGGCCCACACACCTGAGTGGAGCTCCCACCTGATGAGCCTCATTCCTCAACAGGAATCCCTGACCAAGGATCACCCGAGATTTAAGGAAAACCTCTAACAAGAAAGAGGCCAAGACCAAGAGGGGAAAAATAAGCAACCTGGAGGAACCAGACTCTGCAGGGAGAAGAAAACTTCAAAAAAACTACTGTTATTGTAATAATCCCAGAAAGATGAGGGAAGACTTTACAGTTGTGAAATTAGAACGAGACATTATATTTTTAAAAATAATATTCAAAGAACCCAAATGGGCCCTTTAGATGGTATCAGAAATGAGAAGGCCTGTGTAGGGGTGGGGTGGGAGCGGGTGAGACAGGACAGCAGTGGGAGGTGCACGGAAGGACCATATCCCCAGGTCCAGACGCAGCAACACACACGTCCTTTAAAGATATGGACATGAATACCAAAAGAATTTGTTAGAAGAATCAAAAGTGCCTGCTTCTGCGAAATAGGAGAGAATGTCATGAGATGGATTTTCCTAAAAAGCTCTGCAGAGAAATCAGACTCTCAAAGTAACTATTATACACACAAGTGATAGAGGAATTCAGACACAGCGTTACAAAGTTGTATTAAAATACAAAAGCTACCTGATTCTTCATTCATCAACTTACCCCAAGCTGGTCTTCGATCCTAATTGAAATTCATGATCCCGACACTAGCTAAGCCTTAAGGTGGAAGAACGGATCCAAGGGCAAAGGCTTCAAAATTTCAGTTTCCTAAGTCTTGTTGAGGTTTCAAAGGGTCTTTTGAAGGTAAGGAAGTTAGAGTGACTCCTGACTCTTTGTGGCTGTTAACTACAAACATATCACTTAACTTCCTGGAGCCTCATCTTTCTCCCCAACTTGTTGAAACATAACATCCAAGAGCCACTCTTGCTTGACATTCTACGCAGCCAAGTCCCCTGGCAGTCGGTCTGACATTTGCATAAAACAAAATTCCTTAAGAATGGAGATTAAGGGTAAAGAAGGAAATATGTGTGGTTTTGTTTTTCTAAAAAAATGGAGAGGGGCAGGGGGATGGCTAAGGACATTGTCGGGTTCACCATACAAATGACAAGCATTGACTAAGAAATCAAAATTTCAAGGTCAGATGGAAAGAGAATCTGATGAGAAGTGGAGTTTTCCCAACAAAGTAACCATCTTTCTCTGTTGTACGTTCCAAAAAAATACCACTCTTCCTCTTTTCTCTGTGAAACAGAAGAAGGATTCATTTTTTTTTAAAGATAGGGTCTTACTCTGTCCCCTTGGGCTAGCTCACTGCAGCCAAACTTCTGGGCTCAAGTGATCCTCCTGCCTCAGCCTCCCGAGTAGCTGGGACTACAGATGTGCACCAGCATACCCAGCTAATTTTTTGTAGAGATGGGGAGTTACTCTTGCTCAGGCTGGTCTCAAACTCCTGACCTTAAGCGATCCTCCCACCTCAGCCTCTCAAAGTGCTAGGATTACAGGCGTGAGCCACCGTGCCTGGCCAGGACTTATTTTTTAAAAAATGAAACTGGACCATGTGATTTAAAAATGTATATGAAAGAGCAAAGGGATAAGAATAGTCATGATACGCCCAAGGAAAAACCTGATGAGAACTTACTCTATCAGATGTTAAGACCTGGCACAAAGTTGTAATAATTCATTGTGCCCATCCAAATACAGACACATAAATCAACGGAGCAGGAGAGTCCAGCAAAAGCACGAGGAGAAGACAGGCTTGCATGCCCAACAGAGCCGGCACTGCAGACCAGCGGGAGAGGATGGAGCAGTCAATCAATTGTACTGGAACAATCCATCATCCTCATGGAAAAAAGTGAAGCAGATCCTTACCTTACGTAAAAACAAACTCCAGATGGAATTAAACTTAAACGTGAAAGGGACAACTTTAAAACACTCAGAACAAACAGAATAACTTTCAGAGCTTGGCACTGGGAAGGAGCGTGACTAGCTCTAGAAGAAGGGGAGGAAAGAAGCGAAGGAGGAGCCACAGGGAGCTTCCAACACTGGTGTGTTCTAGTTCTGAAGCTATGTAAAAATCTTAAATTAGATATATTAAAATAATATGCAAATGTATATAGTTTTATATGATGAAATGCATGTATGTACATTAGTATTATTATATATTAGGAAATTATTAATTAAAATGTATAAGACATTATATACTCTTTTGTTCCAATGATATATTTCATAACATTAAAAAGTAGAAAAATTACAATAACCCTTACCTGTGCAGGTATTGAAGATTAGACACCTTTCCTGACTCCCCTTCAAGGGTGTAATCTCTCTGTTTCTGCAGAAAGCGAAAAAGGTAAAAACTAAAACGGCTGATCCTACCCTTGGTTCTGACCACTTCATTCAAAGGTGTGGTCCCCAAAGTGCCCGGAACATAGATACAGACTATAGTAAGTTAGGGGTCCTCAAATAACAAAGATGTACTTGACATATTACAGAATGACAGGGTCATTCAGTTGCCAACAGCACCTAAAAACTGGTCTCAAGTAAGAAAATCAGAGTAATGACCAGTTGAAGTTTTCTGTCCGCTCTTCCCAGTTCTAATCTTAAAACAGTAAAAACAGACATTGCATAGTCCATGGCTGCATGTTAGGGACCGTGGCTTAAGCCTGAGTCACACCTGTTGTGCCCTTGTGCTATCAGAGCTTGCCTTTTGTGGCTGGCTGAAAAACGGCCCCCAGCAATGTCCACACCCTAACCTCCATGGAATCTATGAAGATGTTACCTTACATGATAAAGAGACTTTGCAGATGTGATTGAGTTAGGGATCTTTGGTTATCTTGGATTATCTAGATGGGCGGAATGTAATCACAGGGTCCTCAGAAGAGGGACACAGATGGGTCAGAGATAAAGAAGATGTAGGGGTAGAAGAGGAGGGCAGAGAGGAGAGAAGACACCCCGCTACTGGCTTTGAAGATGGAGGCAGGGGCCACAAGTCAAGGGCAGCAGGAAATGCGCTCTCTGGAACACTGGGAAAGGCTTCTCCTAGTTGCCCCAGGGCTTCCGAAAGGAACATAGCTCTGGGAAGCTGCTTCAGATTTCTGACTTCCAGAACTGTGAGATAATAAATTTATGTTGTTTTAAGCCATTAAGTTTGTGGTAATATTACTGCAGCAACAGGAAATGAATGCATCTTTGTATCACCATATTCATCACGTTCTGTGAGGTGTCTCCCCGACTGCTGTGAATTTTAGGTGAGTGGTAGTGATGGGGGCTAGGGCTCTGCAGGTACCTGTGTTGAGTGGATGAGGGAAGCGTGATCCGTACAGGAAGCCTAATGGGAGAAGGAAGCAAGTGACGACATAGAGAAAGCAGTGATTTTTAAAAGAAACATTTATATTCAAGGTACTGTGGCAGGAGATGAAAAAAATACATAGCTGCTTAAATTAAGATGTTTATGATCCTGGGGAAAATATAATGAAAAGGTAAATATAAAACAAGAAACAAAATGTTAAAAGGCAACACCTGAAGTTATTGTTTAACGAGTTTCAATTTTACAAGATGAAGAGTTAGGGCAATGGCTACACGGCATCATGAATGTATTTAATACCAGTGACCTGTACGTGCAGAACGGTTACGGTGGTAAGTTTTGTTATGTGTATTTTACCATAATTTAAAAAATAATACATTTTTAAAAAGAGGCAATACATGATTAACAAAACATGATCAAACAAAAATTACAAGCTGCAAGTATCAGATATTTAGAACATGGAGAGATCTTTGTGGGCTAGGATGGTTGTAGGCATGCTTCTCAGAGATGATAAGCTATGAGCTGGACCTTGAAAAACAAGGTGGGGTTTGGATAGGTGAAAAGGGAGAGGAAAAGATTATCCAGGTGTGAGGAGGGAAAGGAAAATGACAACAGTGTGATAAACGCACTCAGGCGGAAAAGGCATATTCAGACCATGCTAAGCAGAGCAGCTCGAGGCAGAGGACTCAGAAGGACACAGCAGAGTAGTATGCTGGACACAGACTGGGGAAGGCCTGTAAACCAGCCGAAGGAGTTTGAACCATGTTTGCTAGGCCAGTGGTCTCTAGAGTGGGGCACATAAAACCTAAGGAGTGTGGGTATAAGAAGAAAATTTGAACTTATATTCATAGTTATCTATAAACATAAATGTTTGGGCCAGGCACAGTGGCTCACACCTGTAATCCTAGCACACTGGGAGGCTGAGGCAGGAGGATCACTTGAGGCCAGGAGTTCGAGAGCCTGGGCAACATAGCAAGATCCCGTTTCTATAAAAAAAAAATTTAGCTGGGCATGGTGGTGCACACCTGTGGTCCTAGTTACACGGGAGGCTGAGCCAGGAGGATTGCTTGAGCCCAGGAGTTCAAAGTTGCAGTGAGCTGTTATGACGCCACTACACTCCAGCCTGGGCAACAGAGACTGTCTCAAAAAAAAAAAAAACAAGTAAAAAAGTTTGGAGACCACTGCTCAACACCTAGAGGAAATCACTGGGCTTTTAATAATCAGAAAATGAAATGGGATTTAGAAAGATTCAATTTGAACTTCTAGAAAGAAAGGCCTCGAGAAGGCACCCAGGCCAAGACAGGAGAAGCAATGAGATCTCAGCAGTAGTCTAGGCGTAAGACAAAGGCTAATTGGAAATCGGTGAAATCCCTGGGCTGGGGAGGCCCTACAAAGGGAGAATAAATAGGCTTTGGTGACAGGGATGAAGGAGACAATCATCTAGGCTGGAAACAATATTCAATCATCACAGGGACAATATTTTTGAAAAGGAAGCATGGAAGAGGCCCTTGTTTGTCAGCTGACCACTACAACTAAAAAAAACCAGTGGCTAAGAGTGTAGCACACTCAGCCACCGGGCCACCACTTGAGAATGGACCTACACCTGGTGGTTCAGCTGATGGTCCTACCTGGTCTGGCTTGAGGTCTTCCCGAACAGCCTGGATGGCGTCCCGACACTCGCTGAGCATGGACTCAAACAGACGCTCCTTGGTTTCCTCACTTTCAGCCTAAACAAAGGCACAATGAGCAAGAGACTTTTTTTTGAGTAAATCGTAGTACTCTAACTGGAGGAGGGCATCGTAGCACTGATTCCCCCTCCCCCACTCACACATGCTCCAAATCAGAGATCATTTTAATTGTTACTATTCTCTACCGTGTAAGATTTTCTTATAGCCTTACTCATTATTCATATGGAAATGTGAATTATATTTTTAAAAGTAAACATACTGAAAAAGCCATCTGTATAACTGACCTGAAAATTTATCTGTCAGGCAGCTGATGCTTTAAATTTCTTCCTGTCACAGTACTTTCTGCTACTTTCCTCCAGTGTGTCTCCCTCTGCTCAGGACCGGGACCTGGCACCCCTTCGGGGACCTTACAGACTAGACTTGGGGCACTGCTCCTTCATACTGAAGCACAGCATGCCAGAAGTTTCTTTCCCTTTTTCCTTCCAGAACAAACTGTCAAGCTCTACTGTATGCCACACTTAACCTTTACAAATGTAACCCAACTTACAGATGTTTCTTTTAGGTTCAAACAAGTGGTAAACATTACTAATCAATACTCAATCAAAAAGACAGTTCTCCTAAATATCATACTAAGTTCTCTTCACCACAGACATTTGGCACGCAGATATTGCGCATGGCTCCTACTCTGAGAACAATTTTTAGGGCAGACAAGGCTGACAAGTATGAGATGACAGTTTTTGTACAAGTACTGGGCGTCACCCCTCTGCTACACAGCTGGGTAAGTGAAAAAGTGATTCATTAACTGAATACCTGCCAAACCAAATTATCATCCTAAAGAATCTGACTGAGCAGGTGGGAATGGACAAAAAGCAGAAAGGAGATGAACTTGTATTACTGGCAGACTCACTATGAAATTAAAACATTAACATTCCATTATTGTATTTGACTTTCCATAGAAACTGACACCCAATCTGAAAAACTGTCTCAACATTCAATTGATCCCTAAGAAAGTGCAAAAGAAAACCCAGTACTGCCCACTCCTTTAACAGATGGCTAGGAGAGGCTTAAAGAGAGTCTTTTTTCTGAAGAATTCTTACGGTTTTCCTAGTTTCCAGTGTGAAAAAAATTCCTTATGAATTACCCAATATAAAGCAAACATACTTTTCCACTTAATAAGATACTTGACATTCCTGTTGTTCACTAAATTAGGAGCAACCCAAGGGCACAGTCATCCTATAAATGTATTAAGGCAAACACAGCCACCATTAACTCACTGAAGCATAGAGCAGCACTGTCCAAAAGAACTTTCTGGGCCGGGCGTGGTGGCTCACGCCTGTAATCCTAGCACTCTGGGAGGCCGAGGCGGGCGGATTGTTTGAGCTCAGGAGTTTGAGACCAGCCTGAGCAAGAGCGAGACCCCGTCTCTACTAAAATTAGAAAGAAATTCACTGGACAACTAAAAATATATAGAAAAAATTAGCCGGGCATGGTGGCACATGCCTGTAATCCCAGCTACTCGGGAGGCTGAGGCAGGAGGATCGCTTGAGCCCAGGAGTTTGAGGTTGCTGTGAGCTAGGATGACACCACGGCACTCTAGCCCGGGCAACACAGTGAGACTCTGTTTCAAAAAAAAAACAAAAGAACTTTCTGCAATGACAGAACTGTTCTCTACCTGCATAGTAGGAGTTAGCCACACACTGAGCACCTGGAATTTTTATTAATTTACATTTAAATAGCCATATGTGTTGAGTGGCTACTGCGCTGGAGAGTACAGCTCTAAAGAAATACACATTACAGAACACTGTTAAACACCTCAAGTTGACAAGATTCTTCATAATCACTTAATCAAACTTGCTGGCCAAATGTTTCAAAGTACAAATCCTATGGAATGGTGCAGCTGTATGACACTTAACAACTGGAGTTAGATAGGTGCATAGACTTGGCACTGTTTAAGAAACAAAACCACCAACCACACTCAGACACCAGAGCCACGTTATTAGGAAGGATGAGCTACAGCACCAGTTTTAATACCATGCAATCCAACAAATATGCCACCAACACCCTTTTTCAGGTAGGTGGGGTTCAGTGGTTGGAGCAATGGGTGTCTAAGTAAGAAAAGAGCAAACTCCGTTTTACCAGCTATACTAGATCTGTCTCCTTTTCTGTAGGTAGGATATGGTTTAAATTAAAATGACACTAAAATGCTAAAACTTCTTTACTGCCAAATATGTTTGCTCCCTTTGACTAAGTAAACCTCTGTATCAAGATGCTAAACATAAGCAAACTTCCCTATTGCTTCCAAAAAATTCTAAGTTCCACTGGGAATTTTATAAAAGTCTTAAACAACAATGAAGGAAAACGCGTATCTGAAGGGGAGGACTTAAGTCAGTTGTGTTTTTCTTCTGACACCCACACTACACAGTGACTCAGAGACCACTAATCTCTGAAGGAGAACTTCTCATGATTCTCCTTGGGCTGGACAAAATGTCTCCAAACTGCAAGCCTTGAATATATTTTACTACTTACACTTTTATGCTATAAACTTACATTCCAATCCAAGATAATTCCTGAAAGGACAATGCAGTAAGAAACACCTCTCAACATGTAGAGGCAGGATTTCCTATCATCTATATACCAACCTTCCATGTCACCCACTGAACCAATGAGAATGTTCCTAAGCGCAGACGGCAAACTCCCTGCATAAAAACCTGTGGTCTGGCTGGACCTTTTTCCCAGGTGTTCCTATGCCAGAGAGAAAGCTTAAGCCCAGAAGTAATGTGTTATTTATTAGCCCTAATAATTAAGTAGATAAATTCTAGATCAATTTTTATAAAACTGGAAACCTCCAGGACATGCTTTTTCTACAGTCTCAGGCTCTGTCCTCAAGCAGGTCTCAACGCTGACTGGTGCAGAGGAAACTCAGCCGCAGTGTCCTGAGGCACAGACCTCCTGCTAGAATATTAAAAACCAGATTCCCAGATAGTTTTCACTTGTCTGTAGAAATTGCTGGAAGGTGGTGGTGTGACTAAGAGACATACAAGGCAAGTCTGAGCACATTCCCCTCCACACCCATACTGCGGGGACAGGAACCAAACCTTCCCCAGTCCTGTGAGATCTAGGAAAACACATGGAAATGTGGTAACAAAGGAGATAAATCTCACTTGAGAATAGTTTATTTTATTTTATTTTATTTTATTTTTTTTTAGGAAAAAGACGAATAGTCTCCCTTCCACTCATTAAAATATTAACCACAACTTGGTAAGAGTCATCAAAAGCCCACAGATATTTAATATATACCTAAGATGCCTAAGAATATTCCCACAATGCAACTACCAGTGACAATTCAGGAGTGGTCAAGTATTAGGAAAGCAATACAGAGATAAAGCAAGAAGTAAGACAGTATTAAGGATATGAAGACTGAAAGCTTGGTAAAGAGGCTAAAGAAACTCAGAATTTTGCAACTGGATTTTGGCAGCTAATTAACTCTAAACTCAAGTCTTTTCAGTCTAATATTTTATTCCCCTGAATTATTTCTTCTTTCCAGGCTTTTCAGTAAACTGTTATTTTAGTATTTAAACATAAAAACCTCTACAAACAAGTATCAAGCTGGGGTTGCCAAATTTTTGCATTCCAGTTACTAGAGAGTGGCAAATACCAATAGTAGCTACGTTAAGAGACACTGTAATTATATCCAGAATATACAAGGAACTCGAACACTCACCAGCAAAAAACCCCAAGTAATCCAATTTTAAAATGGGCAAATGAGCTGAACAGACATCTATCAAAAGGCAA
The DNA here is from genome assembly GCF_000956105.1 of Propithecus coquereli. Classification (NCBI taxonomy): domain Eukaryota; kingdom Metazoa; phylum Chordata; class Mammalia; order Primates; family Indriidae; genus Propithecus; species Propithecus coquereli. The sequence continues at coordinate 7,907,143 of NW_012153729.1, forward strand.
CACACAAATGGCCAACAGGAATATGAAAAAACGTTCATCACTAATCATCAGCAAATCAAAACCACAATGAGATATCACCTCATACCTGGTAGAATGG
>NW_012153729.1:7907930-7909251 GCF_000956105.1 Propithecus coquereli
TTAGAATATTAAAATTTACCTGAATTTCACCCAGAAAAAAAAAGTAAAATAAAAAGAAAGGTAAATACCACATGTTCTCATTCATGTGTGGAAGCTATAAAAGCTGGCCTCATAGAGGTAGAGAGTAGCACAGTGGTTACTAGAGGCGGGAAGGGTAGTGGGGAACAGCCAAAGGTTGGTTAACAGATACAAAAGTACAGCTAGATAGGAGGAATAAATTCTAGTGTTTTATGGCACTATAGGGTGACTATAATTAACAATTTATTGTATACTTTCAAATAGCAGGAAAAGTAGATTTTGAATGTTCTCAACACACACAAAAATTTGAGGTGATAGATATGCTAATTACCCTTATTTGATCATTACACATTGTATACATGTATCAAAATATCACACTGTACCCCACAAATATGTATAATTATTGTCAATTAAAGATAATAATAAAAGCAAAAACAAAAAACAAAAAAGAAACTACTAGAACACCCAGTGGCATCACCAGACATTCAAACTGCAAACCAGGAAATCAGATTGCCACTGCCATCCTTGAGCCCAACACCTAGAAATCTCCTCAACTGATGGGTTTCCAACAATTAATCTTTCTTTTTGTCTATTTTCATAGAAATCCACCCTCCATTAAATGGCTGACTGCTAGTACCATCCAGCAAATATCCTCTACTACCAACTCCCAACAGATGATTTGGCCAGTTCTTACGGAACAAAGGAAACTGAATGAGAAAATGGACTTACATATTGTTCAAAGGAAAGAAGAATGTCTCTTTTTTTCTTGAACAAGAGGGGAAATAAAGATTCTCTGATTGACCTAACTTGAGTCAGGCTCCTGAACCTCCTCATAGACCCGTTCGTTTGTGCATTTCCTTGTAAAATCCAGTGTTAGCAAAGAACCTGCTACGTCAATTTAGCAAGGAACCTTTCCCACCAAATATCTGGTCATCCTTGATGTTTGATCAGCTTCCTCATCCTCTACCATCCCAAGGGGTTGTCTGATCACCTTGGTCTGTCTCCAGCAAGAGTCCTGTGTTAGGTTGGTTTATAGCCAGAATCCCTCTTACTTCTGATGTTTCCTCTTAGTAATTTTCCATCCACTGACCTTCCCCCTGCTCCTTGGCTATAAATTCCCACTTGCCCATGTGGTATTCAGAGTCAAGTCCAATCTTTCTCCCCCACTACAAAATACCACTATAGTGGCCCCTATACTTATCATGATAGTCCTGAATAAAATCTGCCTTACTACGCTTTTAAAAATAAATAATTGGGCCGGGCGCGGTGGCTCACGCCTGTAATCCTAGCACTCTGGGAGGCC
>NW_012153729.1:7910786-7915839 GCF_000956105.1 Propithecus coquereli
CTCTTAAAGAAATTGAATTTGTTTAAACAAGGAAAAAATAAATTTAAGAAACTTTCCCACAAAGAAAACTCCAAGCTCAAGGGTTTCACTGGTAAGTTATAACACGCATTTATGGGGGCCGGGGGGAGGCAATATTACATAAACTCTTTCAGAAAACAAAAAGGAGGGAACACTTTGAGCCTATTTTATGAGGTCTGTATAACCCTGATACTCCAGACCCTGAAAAAGACATTACATGAAAAGAAAATTATAGGCCATTATTCCTCATGAAAATAGATGTAAACATTAACATATTAACAAATCAAATCCAGCAATATGTAAAAAATATATCATAACTAAGTGTGGTTATCCCAGATCTGCAAGGTTGGTTTAACATTGAAAATTAATCAATGTACTTTACTATGTTAACAGGTTTCAAATATTCTTTCCCCTTAGTCTTTATCTTTCTAAAGTGAACAAACGATCTGAAGCTGCCCTCACGTAGTTACCTCCACTCCTCTGATTTTATATACCCTTCAAACACCCCACTGTATCTTGTGGGACAGCAATTAAAAACCCATACAAGATTCCTAGTGTACTTGCATCTCACAATTTCTACTGGTGCAGGAGGAGGTCTTAATTATGCTTCCTAATAACCAAACTGGAAGGAGGACCAGCTTCGTTTGGTAGTGAAGGCCTCAAGCAGCTAAGGCACATAACCTTGGCTACAGATCCTGACTTACCATAAGTCCAAATTGAATTACTCATGAATAAGAAGGGGAAAAAAATCCCCCAAACCCATACAAGTCTTATTCTCTAATTATGTATAAAAAGAGAAAGACAAATTCTGATAAAACATCCCTGCACCTTCTCCTCCCACCTGGGAAATCCAACTGATGTACTGAAATTGGTATTGTTGTAGTCTTCTGCCTTTTAAGCAAATAAAAGCAATATGAGGGAGGCACTATGCAACATAGACAAGGACAAAAATAAATTCTTCAACTGTTGAAAGCTGTCTTCAACCCAAAGTAGCCATTTTGGAGCAAGTCACTGAAAAGTTTAGGTGCTTAACACAACTCATCAGCACAATTAACAGAGCACCCCCCACACCCCATATACAAATTATTCAGGGTGCAATAGATTACTGTGAAGTCCTGTGAAATGCCACTGGTCCCTGGTGAGGCAGCAGACTGTCAGTAGCCTGTTGTTTTTCTTTAAGATGCCTTTTACCTCCTAGGGAGGAGGAGCCCTGGAAAATGCCTCAATCACTGTCTGCTTCATACAAAGGGATGATCACCAGGATCTCTTATCTTTTGGGATGCATCTGGTTGTTCACAACCACAAACAGGTAATTATGTCAGTAAGTAGTATCAAGTAGTACAGCTTTGCATGAATATTACATGCACATCACAAACAAAGCAAGATATTCTGGTTTAACTAGGCTCTCTTGTAAAGGCCCAGGAATGACAGATGAACCCTTGAGGGCTAGAAGGCTAGGACAAGAGGTCAGAGAGATTTCAGGGACATAACAGGTAAGCTGCTGCACCACCTGCTGGACCAAAAGTGACCTCTTATTTCAAGTTAGCCTCTTACTGCTCCCCTGTTTATGTTGACAACTGTCTCGGTCAATTTCTTTGCCCTCTAAACATAAGAACTGCTCTACAAACTCAGTTTTCAAAATAATTTAGCAGGGTATATCTCCAGACTTACCAAATCCCAAATAGCATTAAGACAAATTCTTGTTTTAGGAGAAATGAACACCAACAAACCACTACATCTTAAACACACAGGCACAACCCTCAGACGCATACAGAAGAGAGTGTAATAGGTATTTCCTCCTTACCTGGGCAATGGCTGCTTCATTATCAGCCAATCCCAATAAAAAGATCCTCACTTTGTCGATCTTCACTGGAACTGTTCTCCCTCTCCATTCCACTTCACTCATGGTAGCTGCCTGTTTGGCTCGAGTCTGAGTGATCAATGCCTGGAAAGTAGTTTTTAAGAGTTAAAGCTTTAACTGTGGATATAAGTAACAAAGGTGAAAATAAGTGGAACCTATTATTTGTCTGTTTCTATAACCAACATATTATATTCCTTATAGAGTAGAGTACACCAATTTTTACTTAAATTCCTCCCTGGTATCATGTATCTTAGCTTTTGGAAACTCAAATATTAAAAAGGCACAACAGAAGGTTAAAAAGAGCAACACTTAGTTTTGGTAAGGATATGAGGAGAAAAGCCTATCTGTATACACTGCAAGTAAAAATGTGAATTAGTAGAAACTTAAAGATATTTGTCAATATGCATCAAAAGCTTCCAAAACACTCAATTTTACTTTTAGGAATTTATCCTAAGGAAATAATTAAGAATCCATGCAAAAACCAGGGACACAGATATTCATAGTAATACTATTTGCCACTTATTCAACAGTGGTGAAGTGGTTAAATAAAACAGACTTCTGTACAATGCAGTCAAAAGACTGAAGTAGAAAAAATGCATGTGACATTACATCTAAAAAGCAGGTTATTAAACAGTGTTGATTGAGATTCTGTTTTTAAAACATATCCCTTCTTTCTACACATAGAAAATTCTATGGCTGGGCGTGGTGGCTCACACCTATAATCCTAGCACTCTAGGAGGCTGAGGCAGGAGGATTGCTTGAGGCCAGGAGTTTAAGACCAGCCTGAGCAAGAGAGAGACCCTTTCTCTACAAAAAACAGAAAAATTAGCTGGGCATAGTGGTGCAAGCCTGTAGTCCCAGCTACTTGAGAGGCTGAGGCAGGAGGATCACTTGAGCCCAAAAGTTTGAAGTTGCAGTGAGCTATGACAACACCACTGCACTCTAGCCCAAGGCAACAGAGCGAGACTCTGTCTCAAAACACACACACCCCCCCCCAAAAAAGAAAGAAAAGTCTGCAAGATATTTAACATGTTATTAATAAGTGGTTACCTCTGGTTGGTAACCCATGTGATTTTATTTTTTTCCCAATCTTTCAAATTTCTTACTTTTTCTATGAGTCTATATTGCTTACTCAGAAAACAAATGCAAAATGCAATGAAGTTAAAAAGTTGAATACTTAAAGTATTAATTGAAAACAGTTTTTTGTTAAAACTTTTAACAAATAGATATTTGCCAATATAGATATAAATATATGCACATTAATAGCAATAACCCCTAGGGAATAGATGGGATTATGAATTACTTCTTCTTCTAGACTTTTTCAAACCAAAGACTTTTCACAAAAATGTACATAGACTACCTCCAATTTTTCAGCAAGGAGACCCTCAGTGCCCCCAGACCTCAGTCTCATCTGCATGAGTTCATTGATAGCTGACTGGTCCCCTGAAAGAAAAAGAGGAAAATCTTCAAGGGGCTGGTTTGTTTTCTTGAGAACCAGTAGATTCAACTCAGTCTTAAAAGAGCTCTTCCCCCTCCACACACACATGTCAATGAATCTGCAGAATGATTTACTCTCTGAACAGAAGTCTTTTACAAAGAATGAACCTGGTTGAGGCAGTGAAAATACTGTATGGTACTATGATGGTGAATACATGTCATTATATATTTGTCCAAACTCATAAAATGTACAATATCAAGAGTGAACCCGGGCTGGGTGCAATGGCTCACACCTGTAACCCTAGTACTCTGGGAGGCTGAGGTGGGAGGATCACTTGAGGTCAGGAGTTGGAGACCAGCCTGGGCAACATAGTGCGACTCCATCTCTACAAAAAATTTTAAAATTAGCCGGCATGGTGGTACATGCCTTTAGTCCCAGATACTTGGGAGCTCATGTGGGAGGATCGCTTGAGCCCAGGTATTCAAGGTTATATTGAGCTATGATCACACCACTACACTCCTGCCTGGGCAACAGAGTGAGACCCTGTCTCTTTAAAAAAATAAAAGAAAGAAAAAAATATCACATGGTAGAAGGGGCAAAAAACAAATAAATAAATAAAGAGAGAACCCTAATGCAAACTATGGACTTGGCAGATTACGACGTGTCAGTGTACAGTCATCAGCTGTAACAAATGGACTCTGGGGGATGATGATAATGGAGGAGGCCACGCATGTGTGGGAACGTGGTTACAGGAGAAATCTCTGTAGCTTTCTCTCCATTTTGCTATGAACCTAAAACTGCTCTAAAAAGTTAAAAATGAACTCAGCTAGGGACTCAAGACTGCACTCTTAGGGAGTGTAGAAGATGGCAGGAAACAGAAGCAAAGGAACTGCCTTCTGTCTACTTTTGTCATCAACCAAAACCCAGGGCAAAGACGGATGCAAGGGAAGGGGAAGAAGGTTAAATAAATTCCCTGGGCTCTCTGAGCTGAGCTCTCAGCAAGCCACCTGCCAATGCTCAAGCTGGTGCAATACCTCAGTCCCTGCTCACCAATATTATATGCACAGTAGCGGATGTTGGGCGAGATCTCTTCTACACGTTGGTTATACAATATAGCCTGCTCCTCTGTGAAAGCACTGGCTAGCTTCTCGTAGATAGTTCTGCAAGGAAAGAAATGTCAGGTTTTACAGCAGCCTTATATTAAGAAAATAAACTCACAAGGAATACAGTGGCTAAAAACAAAACACGGCCCTTTGAAGCTTTTCTACCATCTACCAGCACTGGCATGTTCTAATGGTGAAAGAGAATTATCAACATTTCTTTAGGAAAAGAAAAAAAATCATACTAACTTTCACAGAAACAAGCCATTACCTGATCTGCAGCCTAAATTTGACTGTCTGTAATCCAAACTAGTCGCAGCCTTCGGACCACGGGACTTACTTGCATTTGTTAAAAGCCTCAATGGCAGCTTTCCACTCCTGATGTTCGAAACGCAGCATTCCTGAGAGGTAGGCAGTGTAAGCCTGTGAAGGGATGAAAAGGAAGAACTGCTCCGACACCAAACCACCAGCACCCTGCTCGATCTTCCTCTACTGGTTTCAGATTTTGATATCAAAACTATGGATATATTTATGCTGATTTTAAAACAGATATATTTATTTAACAAAAAAACTGTGATACATAGGTAATTTGTTATGATTCATTTATTCCCTAGGAGAGAATTTCAAAATAGAAAA
>NW_012153729.1:7917229-7918580 GCF_000956105.1 Propithecus coquereli
TAATATTTTTAGTTGTCCAGATCATTTCTTTCTATTTTTTAGTAGAGACGGGGTCTCGCTCTTGGGGGAAAGCTTTCTTTAACTACTGCCTTGATTAATCTTCCTCAAACTTCAGCTTAACCTTATCTCCAAAATAAAGGGTCTTGCTACTGTAAGAGAGTACAGATTTATTTACTTAATCTTTGACCCTTCCGAACTGGATCTCATCAGATTTAGTCATTACTTTCTCCCACATCACATCGTGGTCTTCATGCTCTACTTTTCTGACCAGGTCCCCACATACCAAGCTCAGAGCCTCTTCACTGGCTGAGTTGCATCTAGCAACTGTCCGGAACATCACAGTTCCTAGCCTGTACTCATAGATATGAGGGCATGCTGTTTCCCCAACAAAGAATGTTCTTTCCTCTCACAAATCCTTCAAGGTCAAGCCTCCTCCACGCAGGCTTACTGACTTCTCCATCAAGTACTTCCAAGCTAACCTCTCCCTTCCAAGACTTCAGAATGCTTAATGGTAAATGATATACAACATGACACTTCTGCTATCTTGTAGTGTTCCCTGGTTTTGCATTTGACCAACATCTCTCAACAAGATCACAGTCAATGAGGTTCCAGAACCATGCCTCCTCTCCCTCTTCTATATCCAACATGGTGTGCCCAGCTCAGCCCTAGCTGGCATTTGACAGAAAACGTTTGCCAACTCCTCATCCAGGCAGGAGTAAAGTGCATGCGCTACTCTTTATAGATCCCTTCTCCTAGTCATGGACAATCATGGTCCCAAACTCATTGGCACCACAACAAACAACTCTTCAATAAACATCCTTCCCAGATCACTGGGTTTACCTGTGTGGGATTCTGGGAGTGGAGTTATTAATATATACTAGACTATGGGCCAGCAAACTTTTTTGTAAAGGGCCCAACAGTACAAATTTTAGGCTTTGCAGGCCATGTGGTCTCTATGTCTAACCACTATGCTGTTATAGTACAAAAGCAGTTATAAATAATGCCTAAATGAATGGGTATGGCTATATTCCAATAAAACTTTATTTATACAAACAGGTGTCAAGAGGACAATTTGGCCCCATAGGCTGAGCTTTGAGAAACTAACCTAGAGACCTTCAATACACATTGCTTGACAAATTAATCCTTCAGCAAATGGTAAGCACTGGTGCATTCAGCACTGAAATGCAGAATTCTTCTGTAATAATTTACATACTGCTAAATATTATTAAGATATACTGATTTAAGCACTTAGTTTTAGACATAGAAATTTGCATCTAGAAACCCTCCCTAATAACTAAATAGATTCTTATCACTAACTTTTACCATCCCAACATAGTTCTTTTTTTTTTTT
>NW_012153729.1:7922897-7925544 GCF_000956105.1 Propithecus coquereli
GGATTGGAGGACTCAACATAGTAAAGATGTCAACTATCCCCAAATTGATACACAAGTTTAAAGCAAGTCCTATCAAAATTCTAGGAAGGTATTTTTTTTATAGATATAGACACGATTATTCTAAAATTTATATGGGTCACACCTATTAGGAGTGGCTATTACAACAAGTGTTGGCAGAATTTGGAACCCTTGTGAATTACTGGTAGGAATGTAAAACTTGTGTAGCAACTGTAGAAAACAGCATGACAGTTTCTCAAAAAATTAAACATAGAATTACCATAAGATCCAGCAGTTCCACTTCTGAGTATATACCCAAAGAATTGAAAGCAAAGACTCAAACAAATGTTCATGTATCAATGCTCAAAGCAGCATTATTCACAAATAGCCAAAGGTGGAAACAACCCCAATGTCCATATGCATAGGGAAATATTATTCAGCCTTAAAAAGGAGTAAAATTCTGATACGTGCTAAAACATGGATGAACTTTCAATACATTATGCTACGTGAAATAAGCAAGGCACAAAAGGCCAAATATTGTATGATTCCAAGATAGGGAAACCAGTAGGCCCTGTTCCATAAGAAGTCATAAGACTGGAACCAAGGTCTCCAATGAAGTAGTAGGCAGCAGCAGGGAAACTGGCCAAAACCAGTAAGAACCAAGATGGTGAGGAAAATGACCTCGGGTTACCCTCCTTGCTCATTGTATGCTAATTATAACACATTAGTATGCTAAAAGAAACTCTCACCAGCACCATGACAGTTCACAAATGCCATGCCTTATATGGTTTAGAAAGGGGAGGAACCTTTGGTTCTAGGAACTCTCCACCCCTTTCTCAGAAATCTTATGAATAATCCTCCCTCTGCTTAACATAAAATTAAATTAAAAGTATAAAATAAGGCCACAGAAACTCACAAAGGGCTACTCTCTGTTGCTCTGAGAGATAGCCGCTGCTCTGTCTATGGGGTAGCCTTCCTTTTGTTTCTTTCTTACTTTAATAAACTTACTTTTGCTTTACTCTGTGGGCTCACTCTTGAATTCTTTCCTGCGTGAAGCCAAGAACCCACTTGGCCTTCAGTCTGGACCCCAGTTTCGGGGTCCACTTTCCTGTACCAATTCCACTTAAATGAGATACTTAGAATAAGCAAATTCATAAAGACAGAAAATAGAAGTTACCAGGGATTGTAGATAATATAATGGTGACAGTTACACACAATGTGAATTTATTTAATGCCACAGAAGTGTTCACTTAAAGTGAGTTAATTTTATGTATATATTTTACCACAATAAAAAAAAATAAAAATGCAACACTGAATAAAATTAATAAAATTAACTAGAAAAAAAATAACCAAATAGGGAATCAATCAGTATCATTCAACTGGGAAATAGACAAGCAGATTGTGACTCATCCCTACAATGGAATACCACTGAGCAATGTAAAAGTATAAACTACTGATACGTGCCATGTGAATGGATCACAAAAAAGCATTATGTTAAGTGAAAGAAAGCATACACAAAAGGCTACATACAGTATGATTCTATTTATATGACATTACGGAAAAGGAAAAACTACAGAGACAGAAATCAGATCAGTGCCAGATGGGGATGGGAAGAGGGGATTGACTACAGGGGAAATTTATGAGATAATGGAAATGTTCCATATCTCACCTTTATGGTGGCTACCTAACCACATATATTTGTCAAAACTCAAGCTGTATACCTAAAAAGGATACATGTTACTACATATAAATAATACTTCAATAAACCTGACTTTAAAAAAAGAAAGATGTGGACATGTCAAAGAACACAGTAGCCAACCTAAAGGGGCTTCCACTGGCCAAATGTGGGTCAATTCAGAGCATCAAAATAATGATATTATCAGATTACAACTTATAAAATAAAACAGGAGGCTGTCAGTACATACAGATACAAATAAATGAATATATTGCAAGTTTGATGGAGAAAAAGATAATTACATAGTATTTCCTCATAAACTACTTAGAAATTACAGAGGAAAAAGCAGTAACTTCCTGGTGGGAAAGCCTGGCCAACCACCTTAATCAAATGATCCAAGTGAACGTCAGAAAACGGACACACTGAGACTGTGTGCTGCCGGATGGGCACGATGAGCCGTACTCAAGTCACTTCCGTGATATCCCTGCCAAAGATACATATAGAACCTGAACCTCATCATAGGGAGACGTCAAATAGGCCCAAACTGAATGACATTCTACAAAATAACTGGGCTGTAATCTTCAGAAGTGTCAAGATCTTAAAAAACAATGAATGACTGAGGAACTGTCCCAGAGTTTAAAGAGACATGACAATTACATGCAATGCACAATTCTGAACCGAATCTTTTTGCTATAAAAGAAATGACTGGGACAACTAGGGAATCTTGAATGGGGTCTGAGGATCAGATGACAGTAATTTATCATTAGTTCCCTGCTTTTGATTGTTGTGTTGCAATTATGTGGGAGAATGTTTTTATTTGTCGAAAATATACAGTAAAAGGCTGGGCGCAGTGGCTCACGCCTGTAATCCTAGCACTCTGGGAGGCCGAGGCGAGTGGATCGCTCAAGGTCAGGAGTTCGAGACCAGCCTGAGCAAGAGCGAGACCCCGTCTCTACTAAAAATAGAAAGAAATTA
>NW_012153729.1:7925594-7927869 GCF_000956105.1 Propithecus coquereli
GGACTACAGGCATGCGCCACCACGCCCGGCTAATTTTTTCTATATATTTTTAGTTGTCCAATTAATTTCTTTCTATTTTTGGTAGAGACAGGGTCTCGCTCTTGCCCAGGCTGGTCTCGAACTCCTGAGCTCAAACAATCCGCCCGCCTCGGCCTCCCAGAGTGCTAAGATTACAGGTGTGAGCCACCGGGCGCGGTGGCTCACAAAATTTTTAAGCCTACCAAACTGGCTACCATATAAATAACCACCCTAGGGGAATAGGTAAATAAATTATGGTATGCCCATGCATTGCATTATAATGCAAATAATGAGAATCATGCCTATGAAACATTTTCATAAGCACAGAGAAATATATATAATGTAAAGCAAAAAAATGAGATACAAAGTTGTATATACAATAATGACTAAACTTACGAAAATACATAGTCAAACATGAAAATTTTAACGTTGTACTTCTGGATATTGGGAATACGGGTGTTTTACTCCTTATACTTCTCTATATTTTCATTTCTAAAATATGTAACACAAATGGCTTTTAAACATAAGATGCACAATTTCACTTATGACTAAATAAATGCAAATAAGAAAGTCTAAAAGGAAATATGTCAAAATGTTAATTGTGCTTGGCCATCTCTGCGGCTTTGAGATTACAAGCAGATTCTTTTCTGTTCCTTTGCTATTGCGACAATGTTTTTTTTTATTGGAGACAGGGTCTTACTCTGTCACCCAGGCTGTCATGCAGTGGTGCAATCAAGTTCACTGTAACCTCAAATTCCTGGGCTCAGGTACTCTTCCCACCTCAGCCTTCAGAGTAGCTGGGACTACAGGCCCGCCACCCGGCTAATCTTCCAATTTTTTGTAGAGATACAGTCTTGCTTTGTTACCCAGGTTGGTCTTGAACTGCTGGCCTCAAGCAATCCTCCTGCCTCAGCCTCCCAAAGTGCTGGCATTACAGGCATGAGCCACCATGCCCAGCAGCTACTGCAACAGTATATAAGCTTCTGTGGTTACAAGAAATTTTTTTAAAAGCCCCCCCCCACCCGGGAGGGGAGATCAAAGAGGAATATATTAATATAACTAATAATCTTTGCCTAAAAGGTTAGTTAAGAAATTTCCAGTAGATAGAATGCTACAGTGTTGCCAGAATAAAAAAGAAATTTAAGAGAGCATTAAATCATATCTGACCCATCTTAAAATGAAGCTATAATCTAGAATAGTGTACACAACATTTTAGTTGCAGCAGTTACCACACAGGACAAGTTTAGGACTGCTTAAATCATCCAACATAAGGACAGCAATAAAAGAAGCGTATGTTTACTAGCAACTGTCAGCCTAGAGAGTAACATTTTCCAGGAAGAATCTGTTGTGTAAAGAAAAACCTGGAGTAGAATTGCTCCCTCAACAATCAGCAAACTAATGGTTCATTATTCCTATATAACAAATTTTTGTCCCCCAGTCACTTGACTTAAGCACAGTAATTAAGTGCTAACCTAAGCAAGAAAAACTTACATTAAGACAAAAACAAAACAAGACAACTCACTGTTATCCTACAACAGGGAAGCCCTTCAACAAATTAAGAACACCAAGTATATCTGGTAGCCATGTTATGTTAGGTGAAAAACACAGGTTACCAAAGAGTCTGTACAGTATGAACCCAGCCTGCTTAAACGCAGACACGTGCACACACTGTGCACACACTCACAAAAATCTTTACTTTGACCTCATGTCCATACCTAAGGTACCTCCTCATTTTGTTTTCCTCCACAGTAAAACGTCTTCAACTCTTGGCCTATAGCTGCTGTCTCTGCTTCCTCAGCTCTCTCTCCTCAACCTACTCCAATCAGGCTTCCATCCGTATTACTTCCTTCAAACCGTTCTTGAAATGTCATTAATGATGCTAAAATTAAAACTATGACACCACTTAGAATCATTCGAAAAAAGAAATACCTAGGTATAAATCTAACAAAACATGTACAGGACTTGTATGATGAAAACCACAAAATGCTGATAAAAAAAAATTAAGTGCCAGGTGTGGTGGCTCACACCTGTAATCCTAGTACTTTGGGAGGCTGAGGTAGGAGGATTGCTTGAGGTCAGGAGTTCAAGACCAACCTGAGCAAGAGCGAGACCCCATCTCTACTAAAAATAGAAAAAGTTGCTGGGCATGGTGGTGTGTGCGCCTGTAGTCCCAGCTACTCAGGAGGCTGAGGCTGGAGAATTGCTTGAGGCCAGGAGTTTGAGGTTGCTGTGAGCTAGGCTGACGATACAGCACTCT
>NW_012153729.1:7927919-7929416 GCF_000956105.1 Propithecus coquereli
CTCCTGCCTCAGCCTCCCAAGTAGCTGGGACTACAGGCATGCGCCACCATGCCTGGCTAATTTTTTCTATATATGTATTTTTAGTTGTCCAGATCATTTCTTTCTATTTTTTTTTTCTTTTTAGTAGAGACGGGGTCTCGCTATTGCTCAGGCTGGTCTGAACTCCTGACCTTGAGCGATCCACTCGCCTCGGCCTCCCAGAGTGCTAGGATTACAGGCGTGAGCCACCGCGCCCGGCCCCAACATAGTTCTTGAACAAGCTACTGTACCTCTTTGAGCCTCGGTTTCCTCACCTTAGAATGCAGGAACAGTAACAAATGCCCATCCCACAGAGCTGCTAAAGAGTCACACGAGATCATTAAAGGGTTTGGCACAAAGTCTGGCACATTGTAATTGTTCAATAAATGTATTAGCAAGATGTATTAGCAACTAGCACTGAGCAGTCAATACCTATTATCAGTCAGAAGATCTTCAGTCACTTTTTTTCCTGTGAATTTGTGTCTGTTCCCCATCTTGAAGTTGAGTGTTTTTCGGAGACGTCTTTGTCTACGAGAACAGTAGCCCCTGTAAGAAATGACAGACAAAACTTATTTGGCCAAGCTGAAAGCATTTGAGGTATTCTACTTATGGTTACTATAGATACCACACATCAGCTTACATTTACTGAACAACTAAAACATGCAGGGCAATAAGATTGGTATTACAGAAAAAATGAAGAGAGGACACAGTGTCCATTCTCAAGGAGTCCACACTCTAGTAGGGGAGGATCACGCAGATAAAACGGCAACCAAAAAAACAAGGCAAATGTCAAACTGAAGGGACCTGAGTAATCAATCATTCTCTTCTTGTTAACACCTTAGGCTGGAGTGGACTTATGGTGGGCCTTGAAAGAATGAGTAGGATTCTAACGGATGCAAAGGAGCATCCTGATGACAGCGAAGACGTGGAGAGAGGAAACGCAAGCATGTCTGAACAAAAGTACAGAAGTGAGGAGGCCAATTAGGACATTACCAGGAAACACTATAAATATCACCTCTATGCCAAGCCTCTCTCCTCTGTGCTCATGCAGCCCTATATTCTTACTTCTATTACAGAGTATGGCATTATAATTATGTTCTTACACAGCTGTTCCACTAATATAAACCCCTTTAGTGCAGGGAGGATTTTATTTTTAAATTTCTCCCAATGCCTTAGCACAGTGCCTAGCACACATATATTTAATAAATATATTTTGACTAAATTAGTGTAAAAAATACACAAAAAATTTTATTGACCTTTAAATCAAAATAACGTAGCATACAATTTATAATACAAAATGATATGTAAATATTATTTCATCATCTCAGTCTTAAAGCTATCAGGGCATAAGTTATTAAAAAGAAGAAATAATAATAATCTAGGTTGAATCTATGAATTGGACTTTTTCCCCTCAATCCCTAAGATTAGCTTTAATTATCATATACCCTTTTACATAAAAATCAAATAGAACATTCATAC
>NW_012153729.1:7936107-7971782 GCF_000956105.1 Propithecus coquereli
TTTATAGCTAATCAAGCACAAGTAGCTACAGATTTTTTTGTTTCTTCTCCACTCCATTTCAACTAGCCTTAAAAAAAAAAAAAAAAAGACTTTTTCTTTTTTGAAGATAGAGTGTCACTCTGTCACCCCCGGTAGAGTGCAGTGGCATCATCAGAGCTCACATCAACCTCAAACTCCTAGGCTCAAATGATCCTCCTGCCTCAACCTCTCTAGTAGCTGGGACTACAGGCACATGCCACAAAGCCCAGCTAATTTTTCTATTTTTTGGAGTAATGGGGTCTTGCTCAAGTATTCCTCCCGCTTCAATCCCCCAGAGTGCTAAGATTACAGGCGTGAGCCACTGCGCCTAGCCAAAAAAAGATACTTTTACATCATTTATATCATTGTATAAAATGGTATTAAGGAATTATTGTTAATTTGGTTAGGTGGGATAATAGTATCTTGGTTAAGTTTTTAAAAAGCTTTACTTGTTGGAGATACAAACTGAAATACCAACGGTAAAATAGTATGATGTCTAGAATTTGCTTTAAAATAATTCAGCAACAAAACATAAGACAAAACATACTGCTGGCAAGGATGTGGTGTAACTGTAGCTCTCAAGCAGTGTTGTTTGTGCAAACTGGTACGATGACTTTGGAAAACTGTTTGGTACTAAAGCTGAACATAGCCTATCCCATAGTTTTCCTCTCCCAGGTACACAGCCAACAGAAACAAGGCCGGGTGCAGTGGCTCATGCCTATAATCCCACCACTCTGGGAGGCCAAGGCGGGAGGATAATTTGAGCTCAAGGGTTCAAGACTAGCCTGAGCAAGAGTGAGACCCCGTCTCTACTAAAAATAGAAAAATTAACCAGGTGTGGTGTCGCTCTCCTATAGTCCCAGATACTCGGTAGGCTTAGGCAGGAAGATGTCTTGAGCCCAGGAGTTTGAGGTTGCAATGAGCTATGGTGAAGCTATTGCACTCTAGGCCCAGTCAACAGAGCGAGACCTCGTCTCTATAAAAAAAAAAAAAAGAACAGAAATGACTACTTCTCTCCACCAAAACATGTATAATAATGCTTATGACAGCACTATGTGTAATAGCCCAAACTGCAAATTACTCAAATGCCTAGCAACAGTACAGTGGTATATAAATGACGGTATGTTCACCTAAGAGAATACCAACCATACAGCAATAAGAATAAAGGAACTACAACTACAAAAATATGGAGGAATATTACAGATACAATGGTGAAGAAAGACTCTCACAAAAGAATACATGCTGTGTGATGCTATGTAGATAAATTTCAAAAATAAGCAAACCTATCCTAAGGTGTTAGAAGTCATGATAGAGGTGACCCTTGGGGAGGAAGGGTGTGTGATTAGAAGGGGCAAAAGGGGGGACTTCTGGGATGTTGGTGATGTTTTGTCTCTTAATCTGGGTGCTGGTTACAGGAGTTCGGTTTGTGAAAAATTCATCATTTTCTATACATAAATTATATTTGAATAGAATTTTTAAACCTTTCGATAAAACATTTCTTTAAAAAAATGTAGGGAAAGAAACAGATTAAATAAGAAGAGCAGGCCAGGTGTGGTGGCTCACACCTGTAATCCTAGCACACTGGGAGGCCAAGGCGGGAGGATCGCTTGAGGTGAGGAGTTCAAGACCAGCCTGAGCAAGGGCGAAATCCCGTCTCTACTAAAAAAATAGAAAGAAATTAGATGGACAACTAAAAATATAGAGAAAAAATTAGCTGGGCATGGTGGCGCATGCCTGTAGTCCCAGCTACTTGGGAGGCTGAGGCAGGAGGATCACTTGAGCCCAGGAGTTTGAGGTTGCTGTGAGCTAGGCTGACACCACAGCACTCTAGCTCAGGCAACAGAGTGAGATTCTGTCACAAAAAAAAAAAGAGCAGAAAGTTGGTCACTACGATGACTGAATGATGGATTCAGGATTCATTGTACTATCATCTCTACATAAGTGTGTGAAAATTTCCTTAATAATTAAAAAAAAAATCAGATCATAATAGTTCTCCGCTTAAAACTTTCTCGTGGCTTCCCATCACACCTAGATTAACACCTGAACTTGTTACCATAGCCTACAGGGCCCTATGCACCCTGGCCCTGCCCACTTCTCCCTCATGAGCTCTTATCACTACTTGCCTTGCTCACTCCATCCCAGCCCTGCTGACCCTTCACCACCTGGCTGACTCCTCAGCCTTCATGTCCTCGCCTAAATGCCCCCCTCTCAGAAAGGGCTTTCTTGACACACTCCCAATCTAATTTTCTTTCAGAGGAGCTCCTTTCTTTAATTTTCACTATAGCTTGACATTGCTGTTTGTTCCGTTTGTAAATTCCCTGAGATTAAGAACCTTTGCCTGTGTTTTTTAATGCTCTCCAGTGCATAAAACAGTGCTGGGCACCTGACAGGTGCTCACAAAATGTTTTTGAATGAATGAACGAATAAATAAGAATCTGAAATATAGAGTATTTTAATAGTCAAAGCCCATAATACTTACAATACAGAAATAGAGGCATAACGCTGCTTTCAAGTAATTTAATTGTATTACAAATTAGGTATCTATTCTATTTTTTAGAGTCATATTAAATTTGTTTTTCAACTTGAAGACCAGTAAATTGTAATATCACGGAAATTCCCCTTATATAATGTTTAAAATACTGAAAAGCACTGAATTTAACTAAGATTCTACAATACGGTTATGTTTAAAAAAAATGATTACCACAACTGCCTGTTATTTTCAACAGAAGTCTGCAAATGTACCTGTAATATTGTCAGGCAAAATCGATAAAAGGGTTGAATCCTTTTATTCATTATAAAATTTTAAATTTAAAAATTATGGCCAGCCTGGTTATAGGCTTACACCTATAATCCCAGCACTTTGGGAGGGCCAAGGTGGGAGGATCACTTAAGGCCAGGAGTTTAAGACCAGCCTGGGCAACATAGCAAGACCCCATTCCTCAAAAAAAAAAAAAAAGAAAAAGAAAAAAATTAGCTGGGCATGCTGGCACACACCTGTAGTCCCAGCTACTCGGGCCACTGCACTCCAGCCTGGGTGACAAAGTGAGACCCTGTCTCTAAAAAAAAAAAAAAAAAAAAAAAAATTATATAACTTTTGAGGATTCAATATAAATTCATTGTTAGACTTCCTACGTACACTTTCTGATATAGCAGAGTAGATAAGTTTACTGACAAAAGCAAACGAAGTTTGGAGATCCCACAACGATTTCCATACATCTTGTACATGATACTAACCTGTACCTCTGAAAATCTCCATGCCGTAAACCATGCTGCTGCTGGGATTCCTTAATAATCTGAAGAACTAAAGTCAAGATTAAGGAAAAGCTTACAATGGTAAGAGTCCAAATAAATCAAAACCTGTACTGTTAGTCTACATTTTTATCAGGCCACAGGACATTAAACATTTGTGAAATATTTAGTGCATTAATGAAATCTCTTGTAACCATTTTCAATACCAATCCTGTCATAGGACAAGGATAAGCAAGCATTGATTGCCTGAACTGTTACTACTCTCAAACTAAAAAAGGAGGACACTACTAGCAATTGGGGATTGCTAAAACCAACGGCTTAAAGAAAGCTGCTGGATTCTAAATGCTGACTATAATTGGGGTGGTTCCCACTGATTTACACCTGGACCCCACATTTTACTCAATCAAGCAGATTCATGTTATAAATGACGTGTACTACTGATCCGTTTGCATAACCTCCTACATCTGCCAAATCCAACTTTCCTTAACAGCTGTGATGCTTCAGGAGTCTATGATTAACACATGTCAACCAAGCTAGGCCACAGTTTGCATAAAAATATTAAGGTTATTGTTTTTAAAGATGAACCCTTAACCAAACTCTCCTTTTAAGAATCTTAAAATATTTAATATTGTGCGCCAAACTTTAGGAAGACCAATCTTTAGCTACAGTTTTAGTTTTGTTTCCTCAATGCTTCTCTATAGACGTGAACAGTGAACACTAAAAGGACTCTTTCAATAACTAAAAAGGGACAGAAAGATAGAAGGTTCCCAATAAAATCAGCGCATTCTAACATCCATTTGGTACTATTACCACCAATTCAAAAAGTAAAACTCCAGACCCCTGAAAACTTAAGTACATTAAAATGTCAAACTGAATGAGTTATTTCAGAAATTTGCGTACATTTTCTCCATTTATTTTTCATTGCAAAAAGTCACAAACTAGTATCACAAGCACTCAGTTCAGGTACACACTAACGAAAACTAGAAATCGATTCCTCCAGCTCATCTAAACGACTCCCAACAAGATAAAATGCCTGCAGACCTATTAGGAAAACCACACAACTGATACTAACAAGCAACCAGACTTTATAATCAAAATGAGCACAACCTTTTCCTCAGACAGTCCATTTTTACCTCCACTTCCAAAGCATCAAGCTTTAAGTTTTACTACCCGGTCTACGACGGCTGTCAGACAAAAGTATTAAGCCGAAACGTCAAGACTGCCGTTTCCTCTCCCCAGTTCACTGGCTCAAGGTGCCAAGGCCAGAGCTCAGCAAAGTAGCCAGAGTGTCACCCCCGTCACAAGCCCTCCAACTGGGCAACTGCGAGACAACAGGGGAAACCTGCCAAATACCCCTGTGCCGCCCAGAAGAAAAGGACGTTACCCATCCAGGAGGGCGAGGGGGACGCACGGAAAGACCGCTCGAGAGACAGACCCTGGATCTCTGAGCGCCAGAAAGTAAGGAGAGCAACGCTCGGCCTCTCCTGCCCAGGACGTGCCGGGACTCGCCTACTCTCCCGCCCCCAGCCCTCCAGATCGACACGTAGTCATTCCAAGTTAGGCCCAATTGCTCTAGGATACTCTCCAAACTCAGGCTATCCCCAAATTCTTTGTTTGCCTTCGATCCAGCTGAGGGGCGTTCGTTTTCTTTATTTTCTTCTCCTCCGGCACCGCGCCCACCGCCACTACCGCCGCTGCCGCTGCCACCGCCGCCGCCGCCAGGAACCTGCTTCTCAGCAGCCATCTTACCCCTGCGCCGCAGAGCAGGACGGGATAGAGGAGGCGGGACGACCGGGGCCGGTAGGAGCGGGACCCGCTAGGCCGGGCTGATGGGATAGCGGCGGACTCCGCGCCGACGGCCCTTCCTAGCCCCGGGAGCGGGAGCCTTTTGTTGGAGCGCGCCTGCGCAAGGGCTCGGATTCCCGGGTCCTGAACCGTGGCGGGCTAGGCTGGTGGCTCGCAGACACCGGGAAACGGTGGCTGAGGTCTTCTCCGGGGCAATCCTACCTACCATCCACCAAGGGCGGGAGGACTGGAGACGGACCCCTACCTCCTGCATCCCAGCACTGGGGATCGGGCTCACGTCCCACACGGCAGAGGGCGGGAGACTAAGGACTTTAGGTTTCGGGGTTTCTGCCTCCCCTGGGACTCGGGAGACGGGGTTTCCCTCTGCAGAACGAAGCACCCCGCCTCTGAGGGAACCCCCTCTGCATTCTCCTCTGGGGCTGACCGTGGAAAAGCGATGACCAGCGTAAGCGCTGGCACAGCCAGCAGGCAATGTCCCAACGTGAGGATTTTCTCATACTGCTTGGGACCTGTGGACATCTGGACTTCAGAGCGATCAGTCCAAAGAGGGAGAAGTATTGGGGGATGGGAGAATATGAATTTTTGCTCTGCAGCCGCTAGAATCTGAGTCCTGAGGCTCAGTGCCTGCTCCGTAGTTACTGCTTGGGAGATGTTGAGCAAGTAACTTAATCTCCCTCTAAACCTGCTCCCTCATCTGTGAAATGGTGATAACCAATTAAAATTTTGTTAAAACTGTCCCAAATGTCCACTGATAAATGAATTGAAAAGTAGAATGTGGAATATAACCATACAATGAAATATTATTTGGCCATAAAAAAGGAATGAGGTATTGATTATGCTACACACAACCTGGATGAACTTTGAAAACATCATAATAAGTGAAAGAAGCCACACACAAAAAGCCACATATTGTGTGATTCCATTGATATGAAGTATCCTTAATAGGCAAATCTATAGGGACAAAAAGATTAGTGGTTGTCTAGGGCTGGAGGTGGGATGGGGGTGAATATGGGGGATTGGAGACGGGCTAAAGGGTAGGGGTTTCTTTTGGTGGGGAAGAAAATATTCTAAAACTGATTGTGGCGATTGTTGCACAACTCTGTGATCATACTAAAAAGGAACACTTTAAATGGGTAAATGGTATGGCATGTGAATTATATTTCAATAAAGCTGCTACGAAAAAATATGAGATCATGTTAGTCCTCTAGTCAAAACCCTGCTATGCCTTAATCTACTCAGACTATGCCCTCTCTCTGGCTGTGCCCTCTCTCTGAAATGCTCTTCCCCTAAGTATCTGCTTGGCTTGCTCACCTCCTTGAAGTCTTCGCTCAAATGTCACCTTCTTAATGAGTTCTGCCTGACTACCCTATTTTAAATTGCACCATCACCGCCATCCTGGTACTCCCCAATTCTCTGATCTACTTTTCCTGCAAGTACTTATCAACTTGTAACTTACTTAAATTATGTCTATTTGCTTATTTCTGTCTCTCCTGCTAGAAAGTAAGCTCCCAGAGGGCCTTGATCTTTGTAGAACTCACTGGTATGTTATATCCTAAGGGTGAGGAGTAGGTGCTTAATAAAAGTTTATTGAATAAAGGAATGGTAAGCATCTCATCAGCATGAACTGTCATCACTTTCCTGTTCAGTGAATAGGCAGGCAGGGCAAGGGTGTGAATAAGGTTTCTCAACCAAGAGGAGGAGGTAGCTGTGCTCCTGAGAGGCTGAGATCCCGGGGCATAAAAAGGAAAAAGAATTTTTTTTTCAGGTCTTTGATACATTTTTAAAATAATTTTACTTTTTTTATTTCAGCATATTATGGGGGTACAAATGTTTAGGTTACGTATGTTGCCCTTGCCCCCGCCAGAAGAATATTCTTGACTGGGACCCAAGGATCGGGGAAGGGGAAGCAAAAAGGAAGCTGCAGAGATAGAAGGTGGTGGTTTTCAGATTCGGTGAGCTGGGAAGCTTAAATTCTACAGAAATAGTAATGATTCATTGCCACGTATACTTCATGTAGACACAAAGACACGAATGTTTAAGTTTTATTGCAAAGTAAGCACCGTCTAGGAAAAGGCTGATGGTGTATGGATCTCGGCTACTTTGAATTTCCTCCCTTTTTAGATACCTGAATAAGGTAAGGAGAAAAAGAAAAATTTGATTAATTCAGATTCAACGAATGGGCTTCAGGCCTTTCAAGTGCTTCTCATTCCTTTCTCGTCAGAGCCCTCTGAGAAGGAAGTGTTACTATTTCTATTTCTGTTACTATTATTATCACAGCAGAGGAAACTGAGGCACAACGCCAAAGACAGAGCCTGACACAGTAGATGCTCAACAAATACAGGACTGAATTGGAGAAGAAAACGCCCAATGGGTGGGAGTGGGGAATGAGATGAAGCTAACCAAATTTCCTCAGAACCCTCCTTCCCCCTCCCGCCCCTCCACTCTGCTCCCGGGGGAACTGAATTAGAAATTAATTCCGATGCTCCCTGGAATTAGAAATGGGCAGAGGCGCACGCTGCGGGGCTGTTCCTTCTGCACTTCCGGAAAACTGGG
Source organism: Propithecus coquereli (assembly GCF_000956105.1). Lineage (NCBI taxonomy): Eukaryota > Metazoa > Chordata > Mammalia > Primates > Indriidae > Propithecus > Propithecus coquereli. The sequence goes on from NW_012153729.1 coordinate 7,943,734, forward strand.
GGCCCCCCAATCCGCCTCCGGCCCATCCCCCAGGGTCTGGCCTGGAACTCTTTCGAGGGTGTCCCCCAGCCAGTCCCCGGAGGTCTGGCGCTCCCGACAAGCTGCCGGGAAGCGCCAAGGCGCGCGGGGTCCCTGGCGGGTGCTCCCTGCAGCGCGGCGCACACGCAGGAACCAGGGTCGGTCCTTCCACCACTCCGGCGTCTGCCCGGGAAGTCACTTCGCCGGCTTAGCCCAGAACAGCCGGTAGCCGGGGGCCGGAGCGCGGGAGCAGGCCCAAGCGCGGCTCTCCGCCTTCGGGGAGGGACGTGCGCCCCACCGGGGCCGCGCCGTATCCCTTCCCTCAGCGCTAACGGCCGCGGGGAACAATCCCGCCCACTGGCTGCTCGCTCCTCCCCCTGACCCAAGCGCACCCCACGCCCACCGCCACCCCGACACCGCGAGGCGCACTCCGCCTGCAGCCAGCGGGAGTCACCCTGGGCACCGCCGTGGCCGCAGCCGCGGCAGCTGCGCGCTAGCCAAGACCCAGACGGCTGCAGGAGCCCGGGCAGCCTAGCGTGCGGCGGCACCATGAACGGCTCGGGCGGCCCCGGGGCCGAGAACGCGAGCCAGGCGGGCGGCGCGGGCGGCTGGCAGCCCGAGGCGGTCATCGTGCCGCTGCTCTTCGCGCTCATTTTCCTCGTGGGCACCGTGGGCAACGCGCTGGTGCTGGCGGTGCTGCTGCGCGGCGGCCAGGCAATCAGCACCACCAACCTGTTCATCCTCAACCTGGGCGTGGCCGACCTGTGTTTCATCTTGTGCTGCGTGCCCTTCCAGGCCACCATCTACACCCTGGACGGCTGGGTGTTCGGCTCGCTGCTCTGCAAGGCCGTGCACTTCTTCATCTTCCTCACCATGCATGCCAGCAGCTTCACGCTCGCCGCCGTCTCCCTGGACAGGTGAGCCAGCGCTCTGGCTTCTCCAGGAGTTGGGCACCCAGGCGGGGACTGGAGAGGGAGGCGGGACTCGGGGATCAAGGAGGGACACGCAGAGAGTGGGAGAGGACACTAAGATGGCAAAGGGACCAGAGGGAGAGAAAGACAAGCAGGCACAGAGGAGGAGAAAAGGAAATGAGAGTGGGGTGCGGTGGTGTCCCTCGGTTATGTGCGTCCTCGGGGCTCACGTCCTGGAGAATTAGGCTCTCGGGCGCTGTCTGTGTCTGACAATGCCCAGCGTTTCCCAGTACAAAGAGTTTAATGCCCCTGTGAAGTTGGGAAGGGAGAAACTACTGTGCCCAATTTATAGAAGAAAATGAGTTTGTAAGTAACTTGCTCAGAGCCGCCCCTTCAGTAATTGTGTGCGTGAAGCGCACCATCTGTCTCCTAGAGCCAACCTCAGGCGCCTCCACCGCACTCGCCTCGAAGCCACGGTTTGGTTGCTTGGCGCAGTCACTTCGGGTACGGACTGTGGAACGTGGGTCTTTCTCGAGGACCGACGCCAAAGTCTGAGCGAGAGCGCTTGGGGGTCCCTCGCTGTCCGCGCCCGCCTCCAGGCCTGGGAGTTCGGGATCGGGAGAGGAGCGGCCCTTGGGTTCTTCCTCCCCAGCCAGAGGAGGGCGAGAGAGGTACCTTAGGGAGAGCGCAGGACTCAGGTGGAGCTTGAAAGGACACTAGGACGGTTCCTGGGGAGGAGATGCGGGTCTGACTCCCCACGCACCGCCCATTTACCCTGAGCGCCTTGGTGGGACCACAGAGCTCCGGCTTCTCTTAGGAATTCCCTGAGAGGCTGTGCCTTGCCCAGCATGTCTTTTGCAGGCTGTCTGCTAGAGCCGTAGGTGCCTGGGTCCTGCCTCCTGGGGCACCATCACTAGAGGGTAATCACAGCCTCCCAGAGCCCCATAGCCGGTTCTCCAACCTTTAATACTCGGCGGCTTTGGGGTGCCCTCCCGGGGGAGTCTGTGGTCGCAGTCCCGGGAACAGCAGAAGAGTGGCCTGGGCGCAAGCGCCTTTCCTGCTGCCGGTCCCCGCTCCCCACCTTTAGGCTCAGCCGAGAGTATCTGGGACACGGTGGGCCACGGTTCTGGCGTGTGCGGTGTAACCTTGCGCTAGGGACCTTCCTCAAGAACGGGTGTGGGGCCCGAGGTGCAGGGGTCGCAGCCGCGCCAATTCGCCAGCTCCCCTGACGCCCCCCTCCTGGGCCTGACCACAGGTATCTGGCCATCCGCTACCCGTTGCACTCCCGCGAGCTGCGCACGCCTCGAAACGCGCTGGCAGCCATCGGGCTCATCTGGGGACTGTCGCTGCTCTTCTCCGGGCCCTACCTGAGCTACTACCGCCAGTCGCAGCTGGCCAACCTGACCGTGTGCCACCCGGCGTGGAGCGCGCCTCGCCGCCGCGCCATGGACCTCTGCACTTTCGTCTTCAGCTACCTGCTGCCGGTGCTGGTTCTCGGCCTGACCTACGCGCGCACCCTGCGCTACCTCTGGCGCGCCGTCGACCCGGTGGCCGCAGGCTCAGGTGCCCGGCGCGCCAAGAGCAAGGTGACGCGCATGATCCTCATTGTGGCGGCGCTCTTCTGCCTCTGCTGGATGCCGCACCACGCGCTTATCCTGTGCGTGTGGTTCGGCCGCTTCCCACTCACGCGGACCACTTACGCGCTGCGCATCCTCTCGCACCTGGTGTCCTATGCCAACTCCTGCGTCAACCCCATCGTTTACGCGCTGGTGTCCAAGCACTTCCGCAAGGGTTTCCGCAAGATCTGCGCTGGCCTGCTGGGCCGTGTCCCACGCCGAGCCTCGGGCCGCGTGTGCGTGGCCGCGCCAGGCGCCCACAGCGGCAGCGTGCTGGAGCGGGAGTCCACCGACCTGACGCACGTGAGCGAGGCGGCCGGGCCTGTCCCTGCCCCAGACCTCGCCAGTCACGCACCCTCGAGCCCAGTCCCTGGCCCTTCCTGGAGAGGCCAAAAGGCAGGCAACAGCGTCCTGACAGTTAACGTGACTTGAAGGCACTTACAGGGTACGCTTGGATGTTAAGGGGTTGGAGTCATTGGTTGGGATCTTGGGGAGAGTTTTGTCTGTTAATAAAACCACAAACCATTTCACATGCGGTGATGCGCTGTGGCTCTGCAATTCTCATTGTCTTGAGGCTCCATAGGAAGAAGCCTCGGAGACTTGGCAGGTGGCTGGGGAGGAATGCGTGCAGGGCCCTTTCTGAGCTACCAGGAAAGAAAGAGGGTGGGCTGCACCAAAGGCAGCCCACTTACAATCCGCATAAGAATCCCTAACTGAGACTGGGGAGTGTGGGACGATTGAAGGCTCTTTTCATGTGGCCATCCGGAAGCGCCAGAACCAGCAGCCACCAGTGCGTGAGACAGAGGCAGGCAAAGTGTTTAAGCGTGTTCAATAAAGTCGGTCGATGACACACACAGACACTATGTGTGCTCCTAGTTCGCTTTCGTGCACTGGTGTGTGGTAAGTCCTTCCCTGTTTCCAGCTGCCTGGGGCCCCTTTGAGTCTGGGCAGCCCAGTCAGTCCCCACCCACTTTTGGCCTTGGTGTTTCCTTGGGTGGCTGCAGCTGGGTCAGGATCAGATCTCCAGTGGCTCAGTTTCTCCCCGGGGCCAGGAAAAGCAGCCCTGGCCTGGCAGTTTGGGCTACAGGTGCACAACGGAGACTCTAAGGCACCGCTGGGCTGGGGCAAGCTGAGAACCCAGTGCGGGAACAGCAACGCACCAGGTCTTTGCTCATGAACTGGCCTCTGTCTGTCCCCAGAGTTCTTGAGCAAGGCTCTCTCAAGTGTTTAAGCAGAGGCAGGGAAACTCTCAAGAGTGTCCCCATCTCAAAGCATTGAGCACAAGGCACTTTGACTAAGGGCTTGGTTTCTTAGCCAGACCAGTGCCAGCCACTGAAATGCAGGGGAAGCCTGCAGCCCTGATTGGAAGGACCAAGTTGGGGGGAGGTGGAGGTCCCAGGCCCGCTTGTGCCCCTCAGCAGGCTTTGAGTGTGACAGTGAGTTCCAGGTGGTGGAAATGGAGCGGCACAGGGAAGTCTAGGCAGGTGCGGAGTGGGCGAGGCTGGGTCCTGGGCTTTGTGCTTGGGTGTTTGCGGAACCGAGGTGGGGGGTGCCAAGTCCAAGGTCCCAGGGTCCTTGCCCAGAGCAGCTGCCTCTGGCCAACTGCTCAGCTGCCAGAGAAGCGACTGGAAGAGAAGTGGTAGCTTAGGCACCACTGCTCCATGCAGCCACTTATGACGGCCCTGTGGCTTCTGCTCCATCTCACCTCCCTGGGGCTTGGCATCACCCAGCCTTCGGTCCATGGGCGCAGCTTCCGAAGGCCAGCAGTCGGTAGGTGGAGGGTGTAAGGTCATAAGCTTTGGGATTTGGGCCCCAGGGCACCTGAGTGATCTCAACCTTTGTCCCTCAGCCTGGCCATCCCTCTTCAACCTCAACTTGTCCCAAGAGGCTGAGGAAACCATCCAGATTCCGAACAACGGGAGTGCACCCCTGCTTGTGGCCGCGAAGGTGTTCGTGTCCAATGTTTTTAATGTGGTAAGCACCGCCAGGCTGCCGGACCCACCAAGTGCTGAGCTAGCGGGAGGGAGCAGGACTCAGCCCTGACTAGTGCTGGGTCTTCTGCCTCCTTCTGTCATAGGGTGACGTGCTTCCCCCTCCCCCAGGACATCCTGCAGTACACAGTGTCCTCCATGCTGCTGCTTCAGCTGGTGAGCTCGCCTCCCGGGAGAGGTGGGATGGGAGAACCCAGCTGAGTCCAGCTCAGTAGTACTGGCCTTTATCAACCTGCCGAGCTTCAAGGCACATATTTGTGCCACGAGGCACACATATGTGGAGAGTGGGAGCCTCAGTGGCATCCTTGTGTCCCCAGTCCTGGCTGGACACTCGCCTGGCCTGGAACGCCAGTGTGCACCCACAGCGCGCCGTCACACTGCCCCAGGACTCACTCTGGACGCCCAGACTCACCATCCTGGAGGCGTAAGTAAGGCGGAAGTTCTTGTCTGAGGAACATGCCGTGCACGTCCCTCCTCCTTTTCCCCATCTAGAGCCCGGAGGCTCTTAGCGAATCTTCGCCCCAGCGGTCCTGCCACACTACCAGTTTGCTTCCACTGCCTCGCATTCCCCTTTCCCTGCTGGAACCCTGATGCTGGCTGGGATTGGAGGTGGGATGTCGGGGTCTCCCTCGCCCCAATGCAAGAAAGGGCCGGGGCCTCCGGCTTTGGTACCTCTCCCCACAGGCTCTGGGTAGACTGGAGGGACAGGAGCCCACAGGCCCGAGTGCACCAGGATGGCCACGTTGAGCTCAACCTGGCCCTCACCACGGAGACCAACTGCAACTTCGACCTCCTCCACTTCCCCTGGGACCAGAGCCACTGCAGCCTTAGCTTCTATGCTCTCAGCAACACTGGTGCTGACGGGGTGGGGCAGAGGGGTGAGGGCAGAGGGGAGGGGCCTCCTAGGTCGGAGCTCACATCTGCTTAGGGGACACTCCCACGCAAACAGCAGCCCATCTCCTCCTCCTCCTCTGCTCTCAGCTGGCCTCATGGCCTCCCTCTAGGGTCACAGCTCCAAACTTGCAGCAGGTCCACCATCTTGTGCATCTGGGGCACTTCAGTCTTCTCTCCTCCCCAGAGCAACTGCTCTCAACAGCCAGGGCTGCACTGCAGTGGCCAGGCCCCTTGCACCAAGGCCAGAGGCTTTGGCCTCATTCCTGGAAACCTGAAGGTGTAGTCACCCAGCAAATATCCCATAAACCCATCAGATGACATCTAACTTGGCAGAGAAGTCCTCCCCTTCTCGTATCCCTCTCCTCCATGACAGACCGCAGCCACTGCCCCATGGGCCCTAATATTTCAGTTGTGAAATGATATACTGGTGGATGAATCTGTGACCACTTCCCCCTCCATGAAGTGGTGAAAAGCCCATTTATTTTTACAATGAAAATTCATCTATGGATTTGATAAAGACCTTCCTTTAACTGGAGACAATTTGGCATGTTGCAAAACCCCAAAGGAGTTGGGAAGCCCTCCTATGAACCAGTTTTGTCTCCAAGTCTGCCCCCCAGAAGCCAGGAGAAGTCTCCATCAACCCTGGGCTCCAGTTTGCTCCTGGCCCTACTCCCAGGAGAGATTTGGGGGCAGGGGTCTCTTTTTCCCAGTTCAAGGTTTTCACTCCCACCCCTCTCAGCGATGGAGATGGAGTTCCAGGCCCACGCTGTGAACGAGATTGTGAGTGTCAAGAGGGAATATGTACTTTATGATTTGACAATCCAAGTCCCACCCAGGCAGCTGGTGCCCTGCTTCCAGCTGACGGTGAGTCAAGTCAGGACGAGGCTGACAGCAGGCCGATGGAGGTGGCGGTGGGGGGGTGCAGAGCCAGAGGCACAACCCCATGCTCCTGCTGCCCACCCCAATACCGCCGCCCAGAAAGTCCTGGCTTTTCCCCTTCCAGTTGAGCCTGAAGAACACAGCGTTAAAGTCCATCATAGCTCTGTTGGTGCCTGCGGAGGCGCTGCTGTTGGCTGACGTGTGTGGGGGGCTGCTGCCCCTCCGGGCCACCGAGCGCCTTGCCTATAAGGTGACACTGCTGCTGGGCTACCTCGTCTTCCACACCTCCCTGGTGCAGGCCCTGCCCAGCTCCTCATCCTGCAACCCACTGCTCAGTAAGCCCTGCCCCTCCCCTGGGCCTGGACAGGACCACTCCACCTGGCTGGCCCCGTTTAGCCCACCTGCTGTCACCCGAGCCAGGGTGCCTCTGCTCAGCTCTCTGGGCACCAGAGACACAGGCCTGGCCCCTGACCATCCCTCCCTCCTACCTCCAGTTTATTTCTTCACCGTCCTGCTGCTGCTGCTCTTCCTCAGCACCATGGAGACCGTGCTGCTGGCCGGGCTGCTGGCCCGAGGCACCCTCGGGGCCAAGAGCAGCCCCAGCCCAGCCTCAAGAGGGGAACGGCGAGACCATGAGAACCCAGGGCCGAACCCTAAAGGTGGGAAGGGGCTGAGCCTGGGCATGGGGGTTGGTGAGGAACAAGGCCTAGGAGCAGGTTTGAAGGGGCAGAGCTGGCAGGCTGCACGCCAAGGGCTGGGGTCAGGGCTCAGGGGTGGCTGGGCGTGTGTAGCATTCACCCTGCTGGCTCTGCTGTCCCTGGGCCCCACCATGTCCTACCTTGGAAGAAGCAGGTCTGGAGCAGGGAGGAAAGTTGGCCTTCCTAAAAAGCCCAGGTGACCTAAACTCCCTCCCCGCCAGATGACTCCACACCTTGTAAAGCCTCTCTCCAAGAGGGTGTTTTGTTTGTTCAACTGAACATGGCCTGGAGTGGGCTAGACTCAAATTTTCATTAGTTGAGACTCTAAGGAAGGGACAGATACCAGCTGACAACCCCTGGTGTTCACCCTTCTGCTCATGTTGGGGGAGCCCAGAAGTACAGTTCCATTCCCTGCCTCTGCCCGCACAGAAGCCCCCAGAGGCATCAAGGGGTCTAGGAGGAGCTGGGCTGAGACTGCCGACCACATCTTCTTCCTTGTGTATGTGGCCGGGGCGGTGTGCAGCCAATTCATCTTCCTTGGAGTCTGGATGTGGGCAGCGTGCAAGTCCGACCCAGCCCCTGGAGAGGCTGCACCCCACGGCCGGCAGCCCAGGCCATAACAGGGCTGGGCCTGCTGCAGCCCTTGGGATGCAGATGGTTCCCCATGGCTGTGGGGAGGGCCACGATAGGGTCTCTGGAGAGAGGGGGGAAGAGGGGCTCTCTTCCCTATCCCTGGAGGAGCCCAAGCCACCCCGAGCTCTCGCTCTGTCAGCATACAAGCACAGTGCGGAATAAACCCACCCCTGCGTGCAAGTGCACCTCAAGGGTCTGTCTTCATTGAGCTCCGCTGTTCACTCTCATCCCAAGTAGATGGGGCCCTACTTCATGCCCCTGACCCCCACTTTGCTCCTGAACTTCTCACCATTGCCCACCAGTCTCAGCCCCCACGCAGGCAGCCTAGCTGCTCCCTCTGTAACCACTGCTGCTTGGCCAGGGGGCATCGATGCTGGGCACTGGGGGACAGGGGCCTAAGAGGCAGGCCATGGAGGGTGAGTCAGACCTTCTCCAAACACCTCTTGCAGTGTGCTGGACCCCAGAGGGAACAGTAAGCAAGCAGTTCTGCCCCTGGATACCTAGGGGACCCCTGGGAAATGGAACGTCCCCAGACCTCAGGACAGTGGGTGACAGGGAATGTTTTCTACACTAAATCTAAGAGAGCAGGTCGACACTGACTGCTCTTTCTCCAGGTCCTCTGGCTGCTCCTCTAAGCCCTACCCACATTCTAGGCTGAAGGGGGAGTTCTCTGTCCCCAGCTCTGAAGCAGGCCGAGGCGGGGTTGTTCTGCCTGCCTGTTCTTGGTCCACAGGAGGCAGCTGTGGGTACAGGCCTGTCTTCCTTCTCTCCTTTCCTGTTTCAGAAGCCACCAAGGTCACAAAACCCAAGGTATGAAGGGACCCCAGCATTCTGAAATAGTGTTGGCTTGGAGGGAAATGTGGGCTGCGGGGGAGAAGTGGACACCAGGACTAGAGGGCTCCTGGATGAGGCAGTGAAGACGGGTCTCTGTCCCAAAGGACTTCAGACTCACCCGGCCCAGAGGCAACTTAACACTGGTTTATCTGTCCAATGACATGGTTAGTTTGGTGGAGCCAGGCACAGATGGGAGCAGGCTCAGGCAGAGGTGTCGAAAAGGCGATCGATCATGTCGCCCACCTGCTCCACTTGGTACTTGATGTATTTGTCAGGGTTCTTGGTGAAGGACACATTGCCAAACCTGACCAGGCACTGTAGTCAGGCGGAGGGGAAAGACCGACCCCTTCCCAGCACCACCCCCAGCCTAAAGCGCTCCTGATGGACTCTCAGAAATGGCATGGGGTGGCCCTGAGGGATGTCCCTGTCTGGCCCCACCCCAAAGCCCAGGGCACTAGATCTGCTGCCCAAACCCACCATCCTCTCCCTTTTGTTCTTGAGGAAGAGGAGCGCACAGAGGCCCAGCTAGGGAATGGGCAGCACGGGCAGGAGGGGCAGGAGGCGGGCTCACCTGTGCAGAAAGGCCCCGTAGGTCTCCTTGACAATGTTTTTCTGAGCCTGGCGAATCTTGTCCCTCTGCTCTGTGTCTGGAATAGCCCAGGCCTTCTGGATCTTGCATAATTCTTCAAGGCCATCATTGAAGCCCTGGCCACCAAAAAGGTGGAAAAGGAAGGGACCCAGAGACAAATGCTTTGGGTCTGTGTCTCCTCACCAGCAGCAGCAGCAGCAGAGGGGAGAGGACCTGACTTACCTTAAAACGCTCCTTGATCATCTGCCGCTCCTTGTCCCGGAGCTGGGGGAGCCAGGAGAGATGGCAGAGAAAGCTTTTCTCAGAGCAAAACCACTCGCCCCTCTGCTTCCCCAAACACCACTGGCCCTGTCCTCTCTCCTGCTTCCCTGATGGCCACATGCATCCTTTGCTTTCTGAGGGACACTTGTGCATTTTTTCCCAGAGACACCCCTTCCCAGCCCAGGCCTCAGCCCACCTTGACTCCTGATTGGAACACAGGTAGATTCTTCTCTGTGATATAGTCGGTCACCTTTAACCAACTGCCGGATAGGGGGAAAGAAGCGTGAGGGCAGAGGAGGGACAGCCCCGGGCGGCTGCTTCCTCCCTGGCGCTGGCTTGTTTTGCTTATTAAATCTCTGGACCTACTTAGGGGGGTGGTAGGAATTGATCTGGGTCACGACTAAGCAAAACGACTGAGATATTTTTCCCTGGGAACAGAAAATGTTTAAGCTGCTCACTTTTGAAATTAGAAAACATAAGGAAACATTGAGTGTTCAATAAATTGAACAAATACTATCAACTACCCTTCACATCGATACCATTAGGATGGAGAAACAGGTGAGGAAGAAAGGTGTGAGTGGGGGACGACAAATGGGAAGGGAGAGGGAGACACACTCAGAGAGAAGCAGCAGTGAGGACTAGAGGAGCGGACCACCAGAGAGCGAGCCGCACCAAGTGCAAGGGCTTCTGCAACCTTGCTCTTCTCCTGGGCTAAACGTTACCCACATCTTTGACAGTCCCCTCTTCAACTGTTCTTTGTCTTGGCACTTGGCAGACCATCTCAAAAGCAGCTAGCCATAGCAGCTCCATAGGGAGCAGGCGGTAGAGGGGAGGGGGGCTTTCCTCTCCACCCCATGAATTTGATTAAAAAACAAGTGGAGATTGGGGTCCACAAGGCAGCAGTTCCCCATTACTGACCCCGCTCCAGAGGGCCTGTGTCCTAAGGTGCCGAGAAGGAAGCATGAGTCGTGTGGACAGGGGTGGGGTGAGGGCGGGGCAGGCCCAGCCTCTCACCTGCGCTGGTAGGTCTGGATCTGTTGCTCGATGTGTTCCCGGTAGGAGCGCTCAGCAGTCTTCTGGGTCACAGCCACCAGCTGGATCAGCTCAGACCTGGGCCGGGTAGAGGACAGAGTAGACAAGGACAGAATTTGGGCCGGGCGTGATGGCTCACGCCTATAATCCTAGCACTCTGGGAGGCCGAGGCAGGAGCATCGCTTGAGCTCAGGAGTTCCAGACCAGCCTGAGCAAGAGTGAGACCCTGTCTTTACTACAAATAGAAATATTAGCCAGATGTGGTGGTGTGTGCCTATAGTCCCAGCTACTTGGGAGGCTGAGGCAGGAGGATCACTCGAGCCCAGGAATTTGAGGTTACAGTGAGCTATGATGATGCCACTGGACTCTAGCCAGAGACAGAATGAAATTCTGTCTCGAAAAAAAAAGAATTTGCTCCCTGGGCCCAAAGGCTGCTGTCCTCTGCAGCAACATCAGAGGCTGCCACCCACCCCAATCTTTAGGAGCTCTAAGGTGGCAGTACACCCTCCGCCTGGCTCCTGGGGTGGAGAAGAGTGAAGCGACACCTCCCCACCTGGCCACAAGAGAAGGAGGCTACAGAGGGCACAGCCAGCCTGGGGAGGGGGACAGGGGCTGGCACAGCTGCATGGCTGAGGGGAGGTGCGAGTCGCAGACCTGCAGCTGCAGGCCACTTACTTCTCCAGGGACTTGAGGATGTAGTTGTAGTTGTTGTGCAGGAAGATGGCACTCAGAGCTGGGTCCTCATACACCTTGGACTTGCTCAGCAAGTTCAACTGCAGGTTGCCCAGGACTTTACCTGTGCAGGGAAAGATGGGGCCACACCCACCATGACAGTTTGACTCAAATGACCCAATCCAGGACCCACTGACTGACTCCTGTTCATCACCCCTGGTCCTTCCTCAGGAGGCCTTAACCCAACTCCCCTGGGTCCCTGAACTAGGGGTTAGGTTGCAATTCCAAAGGTCAGGTGGGGCTCGGGGGAAGGACCCAGGAATAGCCAGAGAACACAAAAAGAAGGATGAGAAGAGGCAGGGCAGCAGGCGTCAGGGACACTCACAGATATAGGTGCTTAGCAGTCGCTTGCTGAATTCGGAGCTGTAGCTGGTGGCTGAAGAACTGGTCTCTGTGAGAAGAGAAGTCCTGTTATGGCAGTGGCAGTGGCTGAGACCCTCAATGGTTCTTCCCCCAGCCCAAGGAGCAGCCTGAGGAAACGCTGGGACAGGCCCCGGGGCTTCCTCAGGCAGACAGGACCCAGCGGTGCTCAGGCAGAACTGGGTGCCTGCTGAGCTACAGGGCTGCCTCCAGCCACGGGGAGCACTGATCCTGGACTCTTTCTGGAACCCAGAGCCACCCCTCTATGATGGGTGGCATGGTTAAGGAGCTGGCCCATGTCAGCAAGAAGGCTGGCAGGACAAGAGTGGGATGCCAGACCCCTGCCCCTGGCACCCAACCCACCCTGGGTGGTGTCTATAAGTCCACTTTTCCCATTTGCCAACAGCAAGTCTTAGAGGGGGCTCCCCACAGACTACCCACCTTCTCCCTACACTTCCAACAGCTCCCTACCAGGCCCTCTGAACAAAGGGGAGCTGCTGCCTGCAAAGTGGGAGGCCCAGCGGGAAGGGGAAGGAACGGGGTGGGGCTGGACGGCCCACAGGGTGCTGGCCCCAGAGGGTGCTGCTTGGATAAGCTCAGAGACAGAAAGTGGCCAGGAAGGGAGCTGAGAGTTGAGGGCACCCGGGAAGTACTCATGTCCTCTCTGACCCTGCTCCCCAGTAGGTCCTGTGAGTCGGTCCCCAGGGAACCTCACCCACCGGGCTTCAGAGGGGGAAGATGGGGCTGCAGAGCCGCACTGCTTACCTCGGGGGTCTAAAGGAATATTGTATGTGTCCCCAAGAACTACGGAGTGAAAGGCAATGCACACAGAGGGGACAGAGGGAGACAAAGGAGGGAGAAAGATGCAAAGTGCAAAAACAGGTTAGAAACAGCGTGTCAACCTGAGTCGAGCAGACCTCTCCCCACGACAGCCAGAACACAGACAGCAGGACACACCAGGTGGAAGCCTCCGGAGACCAGGGAACACGTCGGAAAGTAGAGATCCGGAGAACCACAGGCCAGAGGCTGTGCCTTGGCCCTTGCCCCAAAATGGGAAGAGAGCGGAGGGCCTAGGGCCTCAAAGCCAGGAAGGAACTGAAAAGGAGCTCCTCCTCCTCACATGCTGACTTCCCAAGCACCAGTCCCAGGGCTGTGGCTGGCAGGAAGACACCTAGCTGGCCCTGAGATGCCACCCGCTGAAGGGCCAGCGGGGTGGGGGTCAGGGTACCTTCCAACCAGCCACTGCCACTCCCAGAGCAAAGATGGTCAACAGGGCCAAGGGAGGGGCCAGAGGTCTGGTGTCCAGTCACAAAAGGCACAGACAAGCCTCATCTCCCGATGCTCAGCCCTGGCCCCTTCGCAGGCCATACCTAAACCCCTCCACAGACCGGAGAGACCTCCTTGCCGAACCCTGCCCTCACCCAGAGGGGTCAGCGCATCCTGGGGCCTAACCCCACGTCTCCAGGCAAGGGGGCAGTTGGGCAGGGGGCCCAGTTGGGAGGTGCCAAGTACCTTGGGAGGCCAGCATGGCGCCTGCCGTCTCCTGGAAGTCCAGAAGCTGCTGCAGGAAGAGGATGGCCTGGGAGGGGAGAACACAGGTGCAGGCAGAAGGTCAAGTGGCAGGACCAGTCTGCTGGCCTCCCACAGTGAGCTCTGTGACCAGCCAGCGCAGGTTCAGGGAAAAGGGAGGCTGGAAACTTCATCTTTCACTCTCTGGGCTTTGGTCTGCCAGGAAAGGCCCCGTCTACTGGAGACGCTAAGCACGTCATCATCCACCCCGCCATCAGTGACCACTTGTGCAGGTGCGAGCCGCTCTGGGCCAGGCTGGGTCCCTGTCACTGGTGCTGCGCATGCTCCAAGGCCCCTCCCCTGCTGCCTCCCCTCCCCAGGTGTCCTCAGGCAGCACCTACGTTGCTTGTGAGCTCGTGCACAGTGCCATCCTTGGGCATGTTATATTCTTTGTCTGGGTCATTCTGTGGAAAAAACAGCTTCAGCCTTTGCTTCCCTGAAACAGCCCCCACAGCCCCCCCGCACCCCAGTCTGCCTGCTCACGGCGCCACCTCCTGGCAGACAGGTGTTAGGATGCCCCTCAGGCACAAAGGCTGAGTAAAACAGGACCACAAGAAAGAGGGGGCTTCCGGCCACAAGGGCCCAGAGCCCCCAGGGGAAGGAAAGCGAGGCTCATGGTATTGACAGGAGGCCGGCCGGCAGCTGGCTTCCCTACGGGGCTAACCAGCCCCTCTGGGAGGCCAACTCTCTGAAGGAGTCCCCCGGGGTCAGGTCACTAGGGGCTGGGAGTGGAAGGAGGAAGGCACCTTGATGTTGTCTGCAAAGTCCTCCAGGGCTTTGGCTCCAATGGTCTCCATAGAGGTGATAAGGCCAGGCAGCTTGTTCTTGGTGCTGGCGGCCGTGCCCTGAGGAAGCACACCACTGCACACCGTGGCCAGAGCCCGGCCCTCCAGGACAGCCGGGGCCTGGAACCCACTCCTTCCAGCTGCTTCCCCGCCCCTCACCCTGGGCACGGACTCTCCAGCACACGGGAGCCACCAGCTCTTCTCCGATTACCCTGTGAGTGTCTTGATTCACACAGGGCCCTACAGGAGCTGCTTCCCTTTGACCTTGGAGCAGAGGTGTGGGGGCGAGGAATGGGCTCTCCCAAGGAGTGGTGGAGGGTGGCAGTGCTAGCCAGCAGAATTTCTCTTTCCTGTGTCCTCAAGGGCCGCCCCACCTACATACCTGGAGCACTTGGTCAAACTCGGGCTTGGTCTGCTTGAGGTGCCGCAGTATGGGGAAGACGGTGAGCACCGTGGAGAAGTCGTGCCGGATGATGGCCTTCCGGGCAGCAGACACGATGTTCTCCCCCTCGAGCATCAGCCCGTCCAGCGCATCCTGGGAAGGGCAGAGTGGTGAGAGCCTGCACCCGGATGGTGAGGGCACCCCAGGGGTGCCCCAGGGGGTGTGGGGGGAAGCCAACGTGCTGTGGCAGGAAGAGGGGCGACAGGGAGGTGGTAAGTATCCAGCCACGGCAGGTCCCCAGGCCACCAGGTAGGGGTGGTGGCTAGGAATCATGGGCTTCGAGACTCTGGTGACAGCTCTCGCTGGCGGGGTGTGGCAGGACCTGTATCAGGGAGTCAAAGGTCTTCTTCTGATGGTGCTCAGGGATGATGTCAGCCAGCAGCTGGTACTCGCTCTGGGCCAGCTTGACGAAGGCACTGACGCAGTGGATGTAGGCGTCAGTCTCCACGTCCAGCATGTCATCTCTCCCTGGGGAGACAGCAGTGTCCCTGAGCTGCTGGTCTGGGGCCAGCCACTCTCCCTGCTGGGTGGTGTGGGTCTCCCCAGCTCCTGGCCTGCAGCTCAGACCCGCAGCAGATGGGGAAGAGGCCGACTGCTCTGGCAGGAAGCCATGAGGAAGGACTCCAGCAGGCCCCGGCACGAAAAACAGGAGCTGAATCCCGCCTTCGTCTTGGCTTCATTTTCAGCTCTGCACAGACAATATTTGTCCCCAGAGCATCAGATTCTAGAGATGGCCAGGAGAAGAATAAAAGGATAAAGAGGGAGATCCCTAGATCAATTTCCTGGATAAGGCAGGTCTGACCCCAGGACTAAGGATTCTGAATTGTTCCTGGAAGAGGGCAGCATGGGATGGGCAGGTGGCAGTGCCTCCAGGAGGCAGGCACTGTGGTGATCTATCTGGGAAAATGCTGGGCCTATGAAGGCAGTTACCAGCCAGTCGGGCCTTCTGGAACGTATAGGAGGGTGGTGGACTATGGCCTAAGAGGCTTCTGAAAAGGTAAGTGAGCCCTGCCCGCAGAGGGAGGGCTCCTTGGTTGGCAGCTGCCTCAGGAGGAGACCAGATCCCATTAATGGAAGCCGGGGCAGGGGCACCTGCGGACAAAACAGCCTGGTCCTATGTGCCAAGGGACGGGCTCCGAGGGTCAGAGTTGTTGCAGGAATCAGACGTCAGGGCTCCCTGCCCTCAAGGGAGCTGCCTTCCCTCTCTGCCTGCATTCTGAGCGGCGGCTTCTCCCCTTGGGCCAGGCCCCGAGAGCCAGTCATGCACTCCTATCTGGAGAGAGGCAAGGAGACCTAATGCCTGAGAGAGAGAGCTCGGAGAGGGAGGCAAGTAGGCCTGGCCCACCCTCAGGGCAGAGTGGGCCTGCGGGGCCAGGCAGGAGCAGGCCATCTGGGGCCTGCTGTGAAGGCAGTGTCAGCGGCGGCCCGCGGGCTGGGCTGCGGTACTCACCGGCCAGCGGCCCGTGCTTGTCGTTCAGGGCCTCAGACAGGTGCTTAACTCGGAAATCATGCTCGTGACCTGGCGAGACGTCAGCCGCACAAACACAAGCAGCGTTTATCCAGGGGCCAGGCGGGCTGCCCCTCAGGGTATAAGGAAGAAGCCCTTCATCTCCAGGAGGGGGATGTGAGGTGGGTGTAGGGAAGGGGGCATCAGGGAGGGCTCTGAGTCCCTCCTCTGCCTCAAACCACCTTGGGAACAGCCGTTTCAAGCCTGACTTCCAGTGGGTGCTCAGACCATCCTTGGCTGCTTGTTTCCCAAGCCCGAGGCCAAGAGAAAGTGAGGAAGGACCAAGGAGGGTCTGAAGAGCTTTGGCAGCTGCAGAGTGTCTGATGTTTAGCCCCAGAGGGATCCCCCACTTTATTTGGGGAGAGACCCAGTTAGAGAAACGTCACTGCTGGGTGAATGGGGATAGCCTTCTTCAGTGCCCCAGGGCAGCTGAACTGGCTGTCCCTCCTATTGGAGGTAGGGAGGGATGTGGCCTCCAGGCTACCTGTCCCCTGCTGCATACGCTCCCTTTTCTAAAGAGGGGAGTGACAGGAGGCCTTGGCCAGCTGGGTCCTGCCACTGCTGGTCTGAGCGTGAAAGGGCTGCCCCAAGACAAAGGACTTTCTCTGATTTCACACAGGAGACAAGGACAGAGACAGAGAGGGGAAGAGTGGAGCCCCAGGGAGGGCAGAGCTGCCGTCAGCAAAATAGGACCAGGCTGAGGGCCATAAAACCTGTCCCTGTGCCAGCTGAAGCCTGAGTGGCATCAGAGACCTGCTGTTCCCACCCTGCCCCACCAAGGGTTTCCCCGGAGGCCCTTGAAGGGAGGCTCTGCCCTACCAAGTGAGCGACACACAGTGGAGGAGGAGGGAACAGGAGGGGAACACAGGGTGATTACCTTCCAGAGGAATGAGGTTAGAGCCCCCCTTTTTCCCATCTAGACCATGCTGGGAATACTGTTTCAGAAGGTTCTGAGCCTTACGGATCGTCCCTGTCACCAGAGCCACACAGAGAGGAGATAAGAAGACCTAGGAAATGAGTGAGAGAAAACAGCAGCGGCCCTCCACCTGCCCCAGGCCCCACACCCGGCCCCCCAACAGTGAGCAGGCCCTTGCCCGGGACCACGGAAGACCCTGGGGATGAGGATGAAGGAAAGGAGACACGTCCTGCTCCAGATGGAACTCTGGATTCTCTACTGATCCTCACTGTCTGGATTTGAGTTCATTTTAGAAAGTGCAGAGGGTGATGGAAATAAGATCCACCAGGAGTCAAAAATAAAAATATCGGAGTGGTACTTTAATCAAAGAGATGAGGGCTCGGGATGGAGGAGCTAGTGATGAAGCTCTCACACCCAGAGGGCATGACCAGGCTGGCAAAGCCTGGGCTACTTTGAAGCCAGCGGCCCACTACCCAGCCCCAAGCTCCAGGCAGAGCTATCCGAGCGTGCTCAGTGTTGGGGCTTAGGCCAACAACAGTCAGGAGGAAGCAGACCCTGGGAGGTGGAGAAACGGGACTGAGTTTCCCGGGAGTGCTGTGCCCAAGACGGGAGACTTGGCGACCAGAGGCAGCCTGGCCCTATGCACCAAAGAGTCCCAACCACCACAGCAACTGGAAAAAATTCAAAAGCCAACAAGGAGTTAACAGAAGCCACCACACAGAGAGCCAGAGGGCGAGCAGAAGGAGAGGGTACATGCTCTTGGCATGGGGGAAAAAAATAACAGTTAGTATCACAGTGAAAATAATAAATACAAAACTGCAGCGCCCACAGCCTCCAGGGTCAGCCACCCCTGTGGGAATGAGCCACCTCGGGGCAGAAGATGTGGGGAACTAAAACAGCATTTCAAGTAGACAGGGCAGCTGCCTTGTTTACAAGGCTTTTGGAATGGACGGATGCAGGGGACGCGCACCATGGGCTTAACTCTGGTCCATCTCCCTGACTCTACATCTGAACAAACCGAGGCTGCTGTGTCCTGGCAGCTCCCACAAGGCTGCGGGAGGAAGGGGACAGGGTCTGGGAGGCTCATCTCTGTACTACACCAATTATCTCCTAATAACCAAGTCTGGCGGGCCCAGCTCACATCTGCCCTCCTCATGTTCTGCCCGTTCAGTGAGCAGCCTCGCTAACTAGCACATCACATTCCTGTGCCACACCGGCCAGGAGCAGACGGGGCCGCTGGCCCAACAGGGGCCTAACCAGCACACTGCTGTTGAGCCGGCAGGCGCAAAACCTGTCAGGCATCCAATTACCTCCAGCCATGCTGAGGCTGGTGTCTCATCGCGGAGGAGGCCTCCCTGCATCTCTCCTCAGAGCTGGGAACTGCTGTCCCAGGAGCCTGATTCCCCAGGCCCTGACATCAGGCCTGAGCCCACCAGCTCCTGACAACTCTCGAAACCCCACAGAAGCCACGGGACCCTCATAGACGGAGAGTTTCCGTCTTGTGCTCTGAACCAAGGGTGGCTTAGGTCCACTGTGAGCCTCCCGGGATCAGATCCCTCCTCCCAGAAAGGCCAGGTCCCTGCGTGGCCAGCGAGCACTCTTGGGGCAGTGCAAATAGGGTCCTGGGGCCTCCAGTGGGCCTGTCAGAGAATGAGGCAGGAGAGGAAGCAAGCACAGACCGGCCGAGGCCCAGGCAGCCTTGCAGCCTCCCAGAGACAGCCGCTCCCCAGCACCCCAAAGGCACAGGGACGACCAGCCATGTGCAGGCAGCTGCAGCCCAGCAGGCTGGGTTAGTAGAGTCGCTGTTTGCAGCAGGCTTTCCGGGGGGTTGGGGCAGCCAGGACATCCACACTGGAGGGAGCAGGTAGCGCCCTTCCTGCAGGGGCCAACAGGTGCCCACCTCCCTAATGCTCCTCTCACTGTGCCCCGAGGGTAGCCCCCACTCTGCCATTTCTCCAAACCCTAAACAAAGGCCTAAGGAGGAGGCTTTGTGTGAACAGACACCTTGTTCCCTAAGGGGAATGGCAGGTTGGGACTAGAGAAGTAGAGGGTGAAAGCTCTACCCGAAGCCTTCTGTCACAAGAGGAGGGCCCTACAGGCCCCCCCTGCGCCATGTGCCTGCAGCAGCAGCTGGGCAGGGGGCCAGCTAGGAGAGGGCGGCCCCTGGCTTCCCCTCCCAGTGCTACCTCAGTCCCCACCCCAGAATGTCCCAGCTTCTCCTTGAGCCGAGGGCAGCATCTCTCCGCAGCCACAGACAGCCACGCTTGCCAAGCTGTGGCTGACACACAGAGACACTGTTTACCTGGAGCAGAGACTACAGGGGACATGATGACAGGGATAAAGAACAGTGAGCTGTTCACCCAGGACACCAATGACCCGCAGCCCAGGCCTCTCCCAACACGATGCCCCTTCCTTGACTTCTCTACATCAAGGCACTGGCTTTGCACTGGAGTCCAAAAGCCAGGTTAAGTTCTTCCGAGAGGATGGTCTGGGCTTTCTTTACTTTCTGGAGTGAGTGGGAAAGTGCAAACTCTTCCCCATCCACCCCTTAGCTACACATCACTTCAAGGTGTCCTGACTTTCTGGAAGGGGAAGGCTGCCATGCCCACCGCCTATCCCATCCCACTGTCTTGGCTGCAGCAGCAGGCCGGGCCTCCTGAAGGATAATGGAGTGAGAGGAAGGGGGCCCAGCTAGTGGCTCTGCCTTGGTAGACTCTGTCACCCTGCCTAAGGACAGGTAACTGAGCACATCTGTGCTCCCTTACTCCAAGACATTATGTAACCCCTAGACTGCTGGCTAGAAGGAAGAGCCTTGCTATATGGGGGCCTTGCTGGGTGGGTAGACACTTGCTTTCTGTCCTGTGTACCTACAGACAGGGTTACCACGAAGACAAGCTCTGGAGGGATCTGATGCTGCTAACCCAAGCGTGGACAGAGGTGACGTAGGTCCCAGTCAGCCCTCTGGCTGTTGCATAGATGGGCCAGGATGGGGGCTCACCTGGCCGCTTGGGTGGCTTCTTGGTGGGTGTGTCTTTCCTCTTGGGGATTGCAGGGGAGTAGGGGACTCCAGAGGAAGAACTGCTCTTCCGGAAATGCTCCTTCAGGCCCTTGATGGAGCGGTCCAGCTGGCTGGAGCGAATCTGGTAGTAGACGTTCATGAAATCTGGGGAGAGACGGAGCAACAGAGGTATGGGGGCTGCGTCCCTGCCTCTGCCCTGCCAGTGCTTCCCCTTGCCCACAGGGCGGCAGCAGAGCCCACAGTGTCTACATGTTCGCTTCTTTCTAGCGTCTGCTCTGGGTGGTAGCTACCCACATGTCCTGTCCCAAATCAGGCAAAGTCTTAAAAGAGAAAAACATTCTCCAACAGAACTGATAATTAGTTGTTAACTTTTTTTTTTTTGACAGAAGGTCTCACTCTCTTTTTCAGGCTGGAGTGCAGTGGTGCAATCATGGCTCACTGCAGCTTCAAACTCCTGGGCTCAAGTGATCCTTCTGCCTTAGCCTCCTGAGTGGCTAAGACTACAGGCACGTGCCACTAGGTCCAGCTAATTTTTAAATTTTTTCTTTGTAGAGACAGGTTCTTAAACTCCTGAACTCAAGCAATCTTCCCACCTAAACCTCCCAAAGTGCTGGGATTACAGGTGTGAGCCACCATGCCTGGCTGGATATGAGAAATTCATAGGAGGCAAGAAGACAATAAATGTAGTGAATTAAAAAAGCACATCATATCTCTAGCCATTAATGAAGTACAAATTTTAAAAAATTATAGGACAGTGATAGCCCTATCAAATAGCAAAAATAAATAAAATTAGTGAAGAACAAGTAATCATGGGGCTGTCAATGAGTCTATCAATTGGCCTTATCTACCTGGAGGTGAGCTGGCAACGGCAAGAAAGTCACAAGTATGTTCAGACACTTACATCTGACAACTATACTCTTGAGAATATATCCCTAAGATCTTCCTACTTTAAAAAAGCAATCTATCCTAGCACTCTGGGAGGCTGAAGCGGGAGGATCGTTTGAGCTCAGGAGTTTGAGATCAGCCTGAGCAAGAGTGATACCCCGTCTCTACTAAAAATAAAAAGAAATTAGTTGGACAACTAAAAATATATAAAAAAAATTAGCCAGGCAAGGTGGTGCATGCCTGTAGTCCCAGCTACTGGGGAGGCTGAGGCAGAAGGATTGCTTGAACCCGGGAGTTTGAGGTTGCTATGAGCTAGGCTGATGCCATGGCATTCTAGCCTTGGCAACAGAGTAAGACTCTGTATCAAAAAAAAAAAAAGCAATCTAGGCCAGGTGCAGGGGCTCATGCCTGTAATCCTAACACTCTGGGTGGGGGGCTGAGGCAGGAAGATCACTTCAGGTCAGGAGTTCAACACCAGCCTGAGCAAGAGTGAGACCCCATCTCTACAAAAAATTAAAAACTTAGTGGGCATGGTAGTACATGCCTGTAGTCTCAGCTATTTGGAAGGCTGAGGCAGGAGGATCGCTTGAGCTCAGGATTTTGAGCTTGCAATGACCTATGATTGCACCACGGCACTCCAGCCTGGGCAACAGAGCAAGACTCTGCCTCTAAAAAAACAAACAAACATTTTTTTTTTTAAAGTCCCAGGATTGGCTAAAGAAATGATGGTACCACCATTCCATGGACTACTATGTGGCTACTTAAAAGAACAAAGCAAATGTACATGTGCTGATACAGGCATATCATGAAGTTAAAAAAAAAATAAGTAATTGTAGGATAGTGTTTAGTATGTGCCCTCCTATTTGAGAGTGAGGAGAAAACACATACATATTTATTTATTTATTTATTTTGAGACAGAGTCTCGCTTTATTGCCCTGGCTAGAGTGAGTGCTGTGGCGTCAGCCTAGCTCACAGCAACCTCAGGCTCCTGGGCTCAAGCGATCCTCCTGCCTCAGCCTCCCGAGTAGCTGGGACTACAGGCATGTGCCACCATGCCCAGCTAATTTTTTCTGTATATATATATTTTTAGTTGTCCAGATCATTTCTTTCTATTTTTTGGTACAGACCGGGTCTCGCTCTTGTTCAGGCTGGTCTCGAACTCCTGACCTTGACCGATCCACCCACCTTGGCCTCCCACAGTGCTAGGATTACAGGCGTGAGCCACCGCGCCTGGCCTACATACGTATTTATTTACGCACGCTCTCTCTCTCTCTCACACACCCACACAACTATATGAAGATTTTCTGGAAGTGTACATAAATAAACCTTAACAGTGCTCATCTTTGGGTTAGGATATTGTAGGCGTCAGGAAGTTAGCAGACGGGACTTTTCCTCTTCACCTTCACCTTTCTGTACTATTTGCAAATTTTATAATTAAACAAAAAAGTAAAGAAACATAAAAATAAGGTAGATAAAGAAAAGCCTGGATTTGGCTAGATTCACAATTCGATATATAAGCTGTAATTATTGCTTATATTTTTTTCTACTAAACTTCCTTTTATTAAAAATAAAAGAGATGGATTAAAGAACAAAGGGGAAAAAACTCCCACTCCTGCAGGCCTGCCATGGCTCACCTTGGTTGCGGCCGTATTCCACCAGCCAGCGAGAGATGCGGATCACGTCCTGGAGCACGCTCTCGGGCAGGTGCTCCAGGGCCACGTCCTCCTGGACCTCCAGCTCATCATCGCCACCAATTAGATCCAGGATGAGCACAGGGGACACAACCTTACTGTGTCGAGTCATCAAGCTTCGGAACTCAGACTCCAGCGACTCCTTCCCCCGCTCAAACAGCAGCTTCTGCAGGGTTGAGGAAGGGAAGCAGGTGGCTGCCACCTCAGTGTTCTGCTAGCCCTGGCTCTGTCTTCCTGACGCTAAGCCTCTGCCCTCCTCCACCCTCACATCCCTTAACCCAGAGAAGAAACACCGGAAAGCCTGCCTTGAGGATTTCTTTACCTCATGTTCTCTCGAAAGTTATGTTCACAGGTAAAACCCAGGGCTTCACAAGAAGTAGGTGCTTAATGAATATCAGCTGATTATTTTCTTTCTGCACTGCTAATTTGTCTTCTTGTTAGTAAGAGGTTTACAAAAGAAAAATATAGATAAATTGGACCATGTCAAATTGAAAACTTTTGTGACACAAGTGATACCATCAAAGAAGTGAAGATGATGCACAGAATGAGAAAAATTTGTAAATCGCACATCTGATAAGGGACAGGTACCCAGAACATGGAAAAGAATGAATATGTCTACTCAAAAAACGTGTATAAAAAGTCTGCTCTAAGCAAGCATTATTCACAATAGCCAAAAAGTAGAAACAACCCGAGTGTCCATCAAGGGACAAATGAATAAACAAAATGTGGTATATTCATCCGATGGAATATTTGGCAATAAAAAGGATGAAGTATTGGTACAGGCTACAACGTGGATGACTGTTGAAAACATTATGCTGAATGAAAGAAGCCAGTCACAAAACACCATTGTATTACAAGATACCATTTGTATGAAAAGTCAGGAGAGGCAAATCTATAAATATAGGAAATAGATTAGTGATTATCAGAGGATACAGGAGTGGGGGAAGGAAGGGAAAGAAAGTGCCTGTCAGTGGGTATGGGTTTCTCTTTTGGATGAAAATGTTCTAAAAATTTTTTTTTTTTGAGACAGGATCTTGCTCTGTCTCCTGTGTTAGAGTGCAGTGGCGTCATCCTAGCTCACAGCAACCTCAAACTCCTGGGCTCAAGCGATCCTCCTGCCTCAGCCTCCCAAGTGGCTGGGACTACAGGCTTGTGCCACCACACCCAGCTAATTATTTTTTGTTGTTGTTGTTAGAGTGGGGGTGTCTTCTTGCTCAGATTAGTCTCAAACTCCTGACCTCAAGCGATCCTCCTGCCTTGGGCTCCCTAAGTGCTAGGGTTACAGGGGTAAGCTACTGTGCCCAGCCAAAATGTTCTAAAATTGATTCTGGTGATGGCTGCACAACTCTGTGAATATAATAAAACCAATGAATTTTATACTTTAAGTGGGTAAATTTCATGATATGTAAATTCTATCTCAATGATGATATTAAAAACAGAAGTGATGACAAAGTGTTTCTGCTTAAATGGAAAGCCAGAACTCTAGGGTAAACTCACAGTTTTATATCTTTTGTGTTCTCCTTCTCCATCCCACGCCTAAGTTCTATTACACAGGTCTGCACTCTGTGATAAAATAACTTGGCAGTGACCCTTAAAACCAAAGTTTTCAGCCCCTGACATGCCAATCTCTGATACACAGGATCCCCACCCATGAGCTACAATACACTGGCTCGTCTGGTGTGCCCCACTGGGTTACTGGTGTGCCAAGGTATTGATCCAGCCAGTCCTCTAGGCAGCCAGGTGGGGTCTTGGATAGCAAGAGACCACTGGCCAGTTACCAGTCGATCCCAGTACACCACACAAACACCCTCATTTCTGATGTAGATCATAATGGGAGAACAGCTAGAAAGTCTGCTCTAAGCAAAAGCTTTCTGGTTGGGATAAGAGCCAGTTTCCCATCTTTGTTGCCCAGACTACTCCCTCTTCTGGGCAAAACACACACCTCAGGGCTAGAATTGTGGAGCCAGAGGGGAGGTGTGCCAGATGACAGGGTCCAAGCTGACCCCTCCCGTAACACTCCTCACCCTCTCAGATGTCTTTCCCATCTGCAGCCGCTCTTTCCCTCAACACTTTGTGTGAACCTCACTTCCACACCCTCCCCATCTTGCTCTGATGATCTAATGACCCCCAAACTTAAACACAAGATATAATGCAAAAATCACACAGATGCAGGTTCCTAGTGTAGATTCACAGAGACCAAAAGTGGAAGGGTGGTTACCAGGGGCTGGGGAAGGGGGAATGGGGAGTTACTGTTTAATGGGGACAGGGTTTCAGTTTGGGAAGATGAAAATAATTCTGGAGATGGATGATGGTGATAGTCGCTCAACAATGTGAATGTACTTTATGCCACTGAACTGTTCACTTAGAGTTCAAATGGTAAATTTAGTATTACGTATTTTCTACCACAATAAATCACAAATGCATTTATAAAAATCAAATATTAAGTTTATATTTCATTTTTAATTTAGATTATAAAAATATAATAAAAATGTGCATCTGTAATTCCTGAGGCAGAGGTCTTAATGTCTACAGTATGTACACTGTACTATAGCCTTCTGTTTATCCTACTGTATATGTCTTTAAGCTGGTCCCGTGTCCCTCATAAGACCATAAGACTGATGTCCCCAAACCTCTCACATTACTCTGCTGGCCTCTTACCACTTTGTTGAGTTCTGGACTGTCTGGGCTATTGTCCTGGAAATACTCTACAGCCTTCTGAATCTTGGCCATGCTTCCCAGGTACTCTTCCAGCCTGCCTGTGGGGCTGGGAGGGAAAAGAGCACATCAGGCTAGTGGGATGGGGGATGCATAGGAGGGACTAGGGGCATGGTGTCCAGAAGGGGAAGAAGAGAATTAATACAGGGGACTCCACGCTCAAGTGTATTCTACCCCGCTTCTAAGGCATAGGGCTGCTGGTCCAGGAGGCATTAGGAATGTAACCCTCTGGGCTTGGCTCACCCTTCCCTGATGATCTTCTCAGTGTCACTGGCCACATGGTAGTAGCTAATGACATGGTCCAGGCAGGATAGCGTCTTCTCAACATTCTCCTGCAGCCGCTGCAGATTCTCTGTCTGCTTGTGCACAGGGATGATGGAGTTCTCCAGCTTCATTAGGCGGCTCTCAAAGGACGACAGGATGGACACCTGTGGGAGGGAAGCCGCTTAATCTCAGGTCTCAGGGTGGTCAAAGTACTGCTCCTACCCATCCACCAGGTCTTTGGCATTTCCTGGCTTTTCTTTGGTTTTCTAGACAGTGAGCTCCACGTAAGAAGGAACAGGGTACACCTGTTCACCACTGTATCCACAGCACCTACCATGTGCCTGGCATATAGTAGGTAGTCCAAGATAAATTGGTTGAAATTTGATTTGAAGGCAAGCCAAGCATCAAATTAATTCCTCCTGAAATAATCACCCAAGGATGGCTTCCCTTCCACTCTTTGAAGCCAAATCTTGGTTCTGTTCTTACCTAAAGCATTCCTAAACTGAAAAGGAAGTAGTTTCATAGAGTAGCTTCAAATGCATTGCTGGTATCTTCAAAACCCTTTCTCCTAAGGGTGAATCTCATTAAATAAGGACTAGGATTTTATTATTGTATGACTAAATACAAATCCAAGTTTGTATTTATTTAATTTGTGCTTTTGCAGTCTCCCCTAGAAATGAAGGAAACTCATTTATTGAACACCTATTGTATACCAGGCACTGTGCAAGATGCATTCACATGCAATAGCCCATATGACCCTCAAAGACACATTAGGAGGTTGGCATTGTCCCTATTTTAGCAGATGACTTAGCTAAAATTCAGAGTTACCTATTAGGAGCTGCACAAGTAAGCAGCGGAGCAAAGACTAGATCCCAGATCTGTCTGACTTCAGATCTCTTTCTACCCCTAAAGTCCTCTGGGGTGAAGGCTGAGTCTTTTCTGTCCTCAGTAATCTTAAAGTGTCAACCTGCGGTAGGGGGTGGTCACCCACCACTTGAGATGACACAAGCCCAGTACCTCGCCCACCTAGTCAGTCTCACTGTTTGCAGAAAGAGAGAAGGAAAAACGGAGAACTTAGAATGCAGAAAGTCCAGGCCGCGGAGGCTGCAGCATCCTCAGTGAGGGGGCAGAACATGGGGAGGGGTCTAGGTAAGAGAATGCCATACTGTTGCTAGAGAAACCCACACATTGCCACTATGCCATAACCCCAGGCCTTAGGTACCTGAACCGCCAGGTCGCATGGCTCTCCTCCAGGTTGTGGAGACCTGTCTACCCCTCCCAGCTAAGGGGTTACTCACCATGTTCTTGGTGAGTTGGTCGCTCTTCTCCAGGCTGTCTCGGATGAAGGACAGCGTCTCTTCCTCCTGGGGGTAGCGGAAAGGAGGACATCGCCAGAAGCTGGAGGCTAAAGGAGCCTACCGCGTCCCGACCCCACGGCCTAGCCCCAACCCCATCTCCTCGCAGGGTGTCCTCCCTCCCACCCCTGCCTCCTCCACGAGTAGCTACCCAGGCCTCGCTCTTGGCCCTTTTCCTTCACCTCCTCCCCAGCCTCCCCAGCTCCAACCCCACCTGCTTCAGCTTGTCCTCAATCTCCCGCCGCCGGGCGGATGCCTCCTGTGGGGGTATCATCGCTCCGAACGCTATAGCTCCCACTCCCCAGTATGTTTCCTCGGCAGGCCCACTGGGCTTCGGTCCCCGTCACACCCACTTCCGCTCTTCGCCCCGCCCCGGAGTGCACGGTTGGGGGGGAGCCATGTTGGGAGTGGCATACGGAAGTGCGCCTGCGTGGCGCTCAGGAACCGGCCTCTGTCGGTGGCCATCTTGAGTGTGGCTGGGAGGGAGGCGGACCGCGAGCATGTTTTTTTTTAGGTGCGGGTTCCTTTCCTCAGCAGAGGAGGTTCTTGATCGGCCTTATGTCCTGGGGCTGGCAGGACACTTACAGCTCACTTGCCATTTTCACTGGAAGACTAACCTTTTTGATAAAAGCCGCTGGGGAAGGCGATGAATTTATTTTCCCAGGTTGCATTTTGGGTGTAGGCACCAACGTCGCATTCCCCACAAAGTGGGTGATACAATAGATGCTTAATGTGGGCCCATGTGATGAATCAGGGGCTCGTGTGGTCGTTCCCCCCTTCCGGCCTGCATCACGCAGAAGCTCACTGAACGGACCAGAATGCTTGAAGGGCTGGCAGGGTCCCTACTCCAGAGCTCCAGGGGCGGGGGTGGGGAGACACTGGATCAAGGTCCCCGCAGGGCTGGATGGCCTGGATTCCCTTACAAGACCCAGCTCCTGCAAAACCTAGCGTTGCTCCTGCTTCTGGCCCTAGTCCTTGGGGAAGTAAATGTCGTACAGCTTGGTTCAGTCCCTCTGTGGACTCAGTGTCCAAGCAACAGGAAGATAGACAAGGAGGCATGTCCTGGTGGGTGAGAAGGTTTGGGGGCACCAAGCCGTAGGGTTCCCAAGTCCCCCTTTCACCCCATTCCCACCAGCCACCCAAAGAGGAGGAAATGGGGCACAGAGCCTAGAGAAGGATTGGGCAGCTCTCCCACTGGGGCAGGGGACAATTTCAGGCCTGGTAGGTCGAGTGAAGGTGGCCATGAAGGAAACATTCAGCAGGCACAGCCCTATTGCAGGTGGGGAGAGAAAAAGGCAGAGTTATTTTCGTCAGGCAAATCCAGGTGATTTCCCTAGGTGGTCCTGTGTAGCCCTGAGAACTAAGTGGCGGAAGGTTTAAGCAGGACAGGATGGGGGGACTAGTCAGCTGCGGTGGCACTGGCGCTGGACTCAGGTGGACCATCCCTGAGGAC
>NW_012153729.1:7972242-7976657 GCF_000956105.1 Propithecus coquereli
TGTGCTTGTGAACAAATACTTTAGCCTTTGTATAATACCATTTCATTTTTGTAAATAAACTATGTATTTCTGTGCTTTTCTGCATTTTCTCAAATTTCCTTCAATGTCTAAGTCTAACTTGGTAGCTAACTACCAGGCGTCGAGAGCCTTCTGTTTGCCCACCTCTGTTACAAACACTGTCCTTGCATTAGCTTGTCTGATACTCATAACAAACCTTCGAGTCAGGCACAGCTGTCCTCTCCCTTCTGCAGCCAAGGAAGCTCCAGCTCAGGGAGGTCAGTCGTACCAAGTCAACACAGCTGGCCAGGGAGGGCAGAGCTGAGGTTGTCTCTTCTGCCTCCCCATGTTGTTTGCTATCATGCAAAGCTGTAAATATGATTGTGTAGAAAATTCATTGTGAAAAGCAGGTTATATTTAAGACTATTTACTAAGAGTAGACAGAATGAAAAAATGAATTGAAATGATTTTCAGCCCATTATCAGACATGTATTGGTGATTTAGTTAAAGCCGTAATTGTCTAACTACTCAATGCAAGCCACTTTCGCAAAAGGAGTAAGCGGTGTTTTAGTTGCAGCCTCAGAAGTCTTGGTTCTCACAACCACAAACTTGCTCAGAACACAGTTTCCAACCACAGTCAAGCCCTCCATTGCCCACTCGCAGAGATTCTTTTTTCCAGAGGGAGGGAAGAAAAGAGGGAGGACTGAAGGAAGGAAGGAAGGAAGGGTGCGCTCCCTTGCCCGAAGAGAGTGTTCTTCAGTTTGATAACTTCCTAATTCCAGACTTCATGCTTCTTCTGTGGAATCAAGTATATAATTCCTCCACATTAATATTTCCTAGCCCTGTAACAATACTGGAAATGTATATGCTATGACATAAACAACTGCAAAGCAGGTCACAATAATGTGTGTTGAGATTATAACAATTTAAAATATAGCAGATGCATTGCACAAGAAATTTCAGGAAAACACCACAAAACGCTAAAGGGTAAGTAGAGCAGAAGGATGATTGTTTTTCTCTAGTTTCTAAAAATGGTGAGTTTAAATTACCTTTCTATTAAAACACTTCTAAGAAAACAATTTTTTAAAATAATGATCAAAAATCATCTATTTTCCTCATTTAGAAAGCACCAGCAATCGACAGTGCCAAATGACAGAGTTGTCAGGAGGGTTGTTTTTTTTCTTGAAATCCCCTTAGATATAAAAATAAGAGAAATGCCCAAGGTATCCAAGCCCCACTGGTGGTCAATCTTTCTCTCTGTCTCTTTTTCTTTCTTTCTTTCTTTCTTTTTTTGAGACAGTCTGGCTGTGTCGCCCTGGGCTAGAGTGCCGTGGTGTCAGCCTAGCTCACAGCAACCTCAAACCTAAACTCAAGCGATCCCCCTGCCTCATCCTCCCCAGTAGCTGGGACTACAGGTGCATGGCACAATGCTCAGCTAATTTTTCTATTTTTAGTAGAGACGGGGGTCTCACTCTTGCTCAGGCTAGTCTCGAACTCCTGACCTCAAGTGATCCTTTCACCTGGGCCTCCCAGAGTGCTAGGATCACAGGTGTGAGCCACTGTGACTGGTCCTTCTTTTTTTTTTTTTTAACAAAATGCAAATGCTATCACATTAAACATAGTATTCTGAAACCTGCATGTTCACTTAACAATATATTTTGATCATCTTTCAAAACTAGTGTGTAGCAATATATACTCCACATTCTTTGCATGGTATTTCATTGAATAGATACAGCAGATGGAACCAGTCCTCTATTAATGGACACTTGGGTGGTTTCCAGGTTTTATGCTATTGCGAATTTTGCACCCTGCATATACGAGGCCTGTACGTGATCACTGCTATATAGACATCTATCTGTTAGATACATTCCAAGAGTGGAATTGCTAAATCAAAATGTATATACATTTTTAATTTTTATAGATGTGCACAAATTGCCATCCAAAATGGTTGAACTACTACATTTCCAATACCAATGTATAAACGTGCCTATTTCCCTACACCTTAACCCACACTAAGTATTATCAAACTTTGACATTTTTGTCAATCCGATAGGTGAAAAATGGCATGTCATGTTTAATTTTGAGCTAAAGGAAAACGAAAATACAACTTATCAAACTCTGTGGGATATGACATAATAGTGAAGGAGAATAATAAATTCGGAGGCCTGACAACACCTGACTTTAAGGTGTATTATAAAGCTACAGTCATCAAGGTAGTGTGGTTTTGGCGAAAGAACAGAAAGATAGATCGATGGAACACAATAGAAAGCCCAGAAATAGACCCACACAAATAGTCAATTGATGTTTGACAAAAGAGCAAAGGCAATACAATGAGGAAAAGAAGGTCTTTTCAGCAAATGATGCTGGAACAACTTGATATCCATGTGCAAAAATATGTATATAGACACAGAACTTACACCCTGCACAAAAATTAACTCAAAATGGATCCCAGATCTAAATGTAAAATGAAAAACTCTAAAACTCCCAGAAGATACCATAGCAGAAAATCTAGGTGATGTAGGGTTTATTGATGACTTTTTTTTTTTTTTTTTTAAGATGGGGGTCTCGCTATATTGTCAGGGCTGGCCTCCATCTCCTGGGCTCAAGTGATCCTCCTGCCTCAGCCTCCCAAGTAGCTGGGACTACAGGCACACACCACCATGCTCTGCTTAGCAATGACTTTTTAGAAACAACACCAAAGATGTGATCCATGAAAGAAAAAAAATCAAGAAGTTGCACTTAAAATTTATCAATAAAACTTCTGTTTTGCAAAAGACACTGTTAAGAGAATAAAAAGGCAAGCCATGGAGTTGGAGAACATATTTCTTAAAGGACCGATGAAGGACTTCGTTTTAAAGGTACCCAGGATTTGTTTTAATCAGGTATGCTAAGACACACAGACACAGATATGACTGTCATAAAGGAAAAAGCTAATTCTAGTCACAGTTCACTAGAAACAGGCGGCCCATGTGCCACTCAGGGCCCAAGACGAAGGCCTGGGGCTGGCGAGGAGGGAAGGGAACATGAGCCTTCGGTGTGGTTTCTGTGGGAAAGAACGGGGGAGTCAGAGTAAGCAGGTCTAGGATCAGCTAGTTTGAATAATTTCAGTGGGTTCTAGGGTGTAGGGGCTGTCCCTAGTTGTCTGGTACTTGACCTTGGAGTGATTAGGGCAGGTGGATAGGGGCCCAGACTTAGCCCAATACAAGGAGGTGGTTGGGGGTGGGCTCTGCACTGGTTGGTTTGTGTAGGAAAGTCACTTTTGAAGGTGAGTTGTTTGCTGTCTCTGGGAATTCGCTAACCCTGGGAAGGGCCGTCCCTCCAGGGTCTGGAAGACCTCAAGATGTCAAAGGATCAGAATACAGAAAATAAAACATGGTTAATACAGATTTATATCCAAAATATACAAAGACCTCTTAAAACTCAACAATAGGAAAATAAACACCCAACTAAAAAATGGAAAAACGATCTGAACAGACACTTGCCGGAAGAAGACACACAGACGGCAAATGAGCACACGAGGAGAGGCTCCACACCGTCTGTCAGTAGGGAATCGCAAATTAAAACAACAGCGAGTTACCACTACGCGGCGATTACAGTGGCTAAAATCCAAAACACTGACAACACCCAACGCTGGTGAGGATATGAAGCAGTAGGAGCTCCCATCCATCACTAGCAGGAACGCAAAGCGGCACAGCCACTTGGAGACAGCTTGGCGTGTTTTCCCAAAGCTAAACATACTCCTGCCATATGATCCAGGAATCGCGCTGCTTGGGATTTACTCAAATGTACTGAAAACTCAAGTCCACACAAAACCCTACACCGGAATGTTTACAGCAGCCTTATTCGTAATTGCCCCAAACTGGAAGCAACTAATGTCTTTTACCAGGTGAATGGATAAACAAGCTGTGGTACATCCATACAACGAAATACTATTCAGTGATAAGAAAAAATGAGCTAGTTAGCTACAGAAAGACATGGAGGAAACTTAAATGCATATTGATTAAGTGAAGAAGCCAATCTGAAAAGGCTCCATTCTTTGTGATTCCAACTATGTGACGTTCTGGAAAAGGCAAAACTATAGAGACAGTAAACAGAATAATGGTTGCCAGGGCTTTTGAGGGGATGGGGAGGGAGGCCAAAGGAGGAAGGGACGAACAGGTAGAGCACAGAGGATTTTTAGGGTGGTGGAGCTATTCTGCATGATACTATAATTACGGATACATGACATTATGCATTTGGCAAAACACGCAGAATGTACCACACAAAACAGGAGCCCTGTTTTAAAGCATGGACTTCAGTTAATAATAATTTATCAATATTTATCAATATTGGTTCATCAATTGTAACAGATGTACCATACTAACGCAAGATGTTAAGGGAGAGAGAGGAGATACATGGGAACCTTCCATACTTTCTGC
>NW_012153729.1:7977512-7984283 GCF_000956105.1 Propithecus coquereli
CTGGTTTGAAATGCTACCTATATCATAATTAAGTTCCCTATTTATCTGGACCTATTTCTTGGGTGTATTTTGTTCCACTGAACTTCTCTTACCTCTTTTGGCATCAGAACCAAACCAGTCAAAGCAACATAGCTTTATAAGTGAGTTACACATTTACTATTTGGTGGGGATATTCTTTCCTAGTTTTTCATTTCCCTGAAAAACTTCCTGGATATTCTCCCTTTGTTTGTTTTTTTCAAGTGAAATTTAAATTCATTTTCACAACTACAAATTGAATGTCCCCAGAGCAAACTGGAGGCTGGGGTGTCACTGGGGAACCATGCCCACTTGAGGACTGGAGGCCCAGTGTGGCCCTGGCTAGGCAGGGGCGGGAGGCAGGGCCAGAGCCTCCTGGGGGAGCTTGTGAGGGGGCAGCAGATAGAGGGGCCCAGTGCCAGGAAGAGGATCCCTGGACCTCACAGACAGGGCTGGAGAGGAATGGCTGCCAAGAGCCCTGCTGGGGGCAGATCAAAGGTAAGCCGCGGGCAACTCCTCTTCACAAACAAGAGGAAAGCCAGGCCACGGTAGCATCACCGTGGGCCACCGGAAGGCCTGGGCAGGCCCTCTACCCAGTCTTGGCTGGATGCACTTCTCTACACTTTGGTTTCTTCTTCTGCGAGGACAGTAATACCACACCCCCAGCCCTCCTCAGATATGCATGGGCTGTGGGGGGAACTCAGGGGGTAACCGTCACAAAGGCTCGGCCTGGTGTCAGGACCCCGGGAGCACCAGGAGGGGATGCTGCCGGCTTTGCACACTCATACCCAGGCCTGCAGAAATGTAGATGTCACTCACATGTCCTCTCAGCTGGAGCCTTGTGGCCTCTGCTCTTTAAACAGCCCATCCAGAACTTGGCTTCACTCCCTGGTGAGTTAGTTTCCTCAGTCTTCAAGAACCGCCTCGCTGCGTGGGCCCAGGGCGCAGAGGCTCAGGATGCTGTCTGTGCAGGACTCCGGACTGTCTTGGGGGCAGATGAGAGAGGCGAGAGGGAGTTGCAAAGGGTATGGATAAATTGACTTTTTGGAACTCTGAACAATGGAAAGCAGATGCTCCATTCTGTCCCTCATGACATGGGAGGCTAACATTCAGGAAAGTCAGAATGAACCTCCTGGGACCAGCTGGAATATTCCACAGCCACAGCTACGGTCCCTGGCAAGATGGTGCACCCGGAGGCTACAAGAGCCAGGGCTCCTAGAGAGATCTTGAAGATCTTAGTCTGGCCTAGGGCCTTTTAGATCCTAAAGTTGGTGACGATCTGAGAGGCGTCAGGCAGAGAAGTGACAAAGTGTGCCAGGCAGGCAGTCAGCTACTACCCTGCTACTGGCCAGGGGGAGGCCACAGCCCTGGGCCCCTGAACCTCTGCCTCAGGGGAGGGTGGGGCGGTGGTGGCTGGACATGCACCCTGACACTGGCCACCAGGCAGGAGGCTCTCTGCTCGCCTGGATTTGAGGGTGACCAACGCTTGAGGAAAATCTTCCCCCTTAGCTTTTCTAAGTCAAGCTCATTTCAGGCCAGCTTGGAGGAGGTCAGGGACTTGCTTCTGATCCCTGCGCGCCCCTGCCAGGAAGCCGGGCAGGCCTAGCCCAGGATGACAGGGTCCTCCGGGGTCTGGGGGCTCTCAGCTTCGGGTCCCCGTCTCTGTCCCTGCTCCAGCGCGTGCACACACCCCCCCACTCTCGCCCTCTCCCTCGCCCCTCCTCTCAGACCTCGGGCTTCCCGGCACGTCCCCGTGCTGGCCCTAGGGACACGGGAGGAAGTGGGGGAGCCACTGCTCTGCCTTCCATCTCCGCCCTCGGCAACGTCTCCCCGGCCCAGCCTCAGGCCCTTTTCCCGATGCCGCCCTCTGCTTTCCAGAACCCTGGGAGGGGCTTGGTGCCCGTGGCTGTGCTGCCGCTGACCCGGGGGCTGGACTGGGGGTTCGGGAGCGCGGATGGCGCGGACGGCGGGGACGGAGGACCCCGCTCCGGGCGGGCAGGGCGGCGGGGCGGGCCGGCCCGGGCGGCCGCGAGGGGGCGCTCTGCACCACCCTTTGCCTTCGCGGCGTCCTGGGAGCCGGAACCTCGGAGAAGGGCCCGGGGGTGCAAGGAAACGGAGAGGCCCGGGGTCCGGGAATGGGTGCGAACAGAAGGGGGTCAGGAAGGG
This sequence comes from Propithecus coquereli, assembly GCF_000956105.1. Lineage (NCBI taxonomy): Eukaryota > Metazoa > Chordata > Mammalia > Primates > Indriidae > Propithecus > Propithecus coquereli. The sequence continues at coordinate 7,979,694 of NW_012153729.1, forward strand.
GGCGCTAAAGAGGACAGGAACGTGGAGACCAAGAGCAAGCACATGACGGGAGACACGTCCACAGTGGACGCGGGAAGGGACTTGCAGGCAGAGTGGCGGCGGGAGCCGGCTCGGGGCTTCTCCGCGGCCTCGCCGTCGGCCGCCTCCTGCTCCTCCGAACGGGCCCGTGGAGAGGGAACCGGCCGGCAGCCGCGCTGGCCTCAGCCGCTGGCACCGCCGCCGCCCGCCCCGCGGCTCCAGGCAACCCAGGACGCCAGAGGGGCCGCGCTGGCGGGTGCGGGCGCCCGGAACGGGACGCGCCTCCCCGCAGCCCTGCGCCCAGCAGCCTCGCAGCCCCACGCTCACCCCGCACCCCGTACCCCGACACGCGCCACCGCAGGCCCAGGCGCCTGAGAGGCCCTCGCCCAGAGGCCCGGCTCCCCGGGGGCCGCGTGCTGGGAACGTGACCCAGCGGGACTGCAGCTGGGGCGGCCCAGGCCTTCCTCCACCACATGTGCCCCTCTCCAGCCAGGGCCGGGCTTTTCCGGGGTTGGGGTGGGGCAGGTGCACTCCTTTGTTCGTGAACGCAGCAGACAGGCCAGCCGCTGGGAGAGGGAGGAGGGCCTCCAGGCGCTTAAAACCCCGGGCAGGCGCCTCCAGGACCCTCCTGCTGGCTAAGGTTGCAGTTAAGAAGAGAGTCCTCTTGGAGGCATTTGGGGATTTGGGGTGCACTGCAGGCCACAGGAGGGACAAAGGGCTGTGGGCCCAGGTTGGCAGGAAACAGCCACAGCCACGTGGGCACATCAGGAAGGCCTTTGGAGGCAGGGATTGTAGGGAAGGGGACAAGGGTGTCCTGAGAGGAGAGCTGAGTTTGGCGGGAGTGGAGGGAGGGCGGCCTTGGGAAGCAGACGTCGGCTAAGCTCGAACTGTATTCGGTGAGGAGCCTCAAGGGGTGGGCCGTGGGGCAGGGGTTGCCTGGGGGACGCAACTGAGGAGACCAACGCAGTGGCGTGGGCGGTAGCTAGAAAAGACGGGCTACTGGCTGGGGCTGGGGGGACACAGAGAAGTCCTGCCCGGGGCCCGCCGAGGGCCAAGTTTCCACCTGCACCCCATGCTGAGGAATGATGGATGCCAGCACTGCGGTGGGAAACCAGGAGAACTCATTCCCTGACTTTGTAGCTGCCCTGAGGAAGGGGACTGACTGAGTTGACCCTGGAGGGAGTCCCGGTGCACTTCCGGGACCCACTTGCCCTTGCTCTGTGTGTTTGTGTGTCTTCCACACCACCAAAGGGTACCCCATCTGCCTGAGGTTTGTTGAATGAATGAATGAGCAGAGAACGGCCAGAGATAGGTACAGGCGGTTCTCTGTGCACACTACCTGGCAGGACAGGAAGCCACACACAATTAGATCTTCAATAGGGGCTTTTTACTAAGGCCAGGGCAGGGGGCTGGGCTGGGAGGTGAGGCCTGGGGTCCCTGAGGACAAGCAGGACAGGCCTGGGCTGCCTTGTCTCTGGGTGCCCCACTGTTTGCCCAGCTGAAAACTCTGGCTTTTGGATCTAGCTCTGCTGATAAGTCACTATGAGAAGTGGGGTGTGTCCTGCCACCTCCCATCCATTCTGCCACGCTCTGTTGAGCACAAATGGTGTGTCATACCTGACTCCCGGCAGGTGCCACAGAGAACTGGGCGCTGCCTCTGCCCTCCTGGAGCTCCGCATCCAACAGGGGAGGCACACACGCTGCCGATGTGTGCGTGGAGAATGGCGGACGTCCGCACGGGTCCCTCAGCCAGCAGCGCCCAGGAGAAGCCAGCCTCATCTGTAGGTGACACCAGAAGGCTCCTAAGGCCTCCTGTGGACTAAAGGTCCTTACTTGTATGACTGAGCACTGCTCTGGCTGCTCCGGCCTCCTACAAAGAGGGCAGACTCCTGGGCTGCAGTGCTCCTCCTGCCTCGGCCTCCTGAGTAGCTGACTACAGGTGTGAGCCACCACACCAGCTCATTTTTAAATTTTTTGTAGAGACAGGATCTTACTACATTGCCCACACTGGTCAAACTCCTGGCCTCAAGCGATCTTCCTGCCTTAGCCTCCCAAAGTGCTGGGATTACAGGGGTGAACCGCTGCACCCGGCCAGTGCTTCAATTTTAAATGTGAATTTACGGCCAGGATGACTAGACATTTGAGGAAAGTGTTCAATCTGAAAGTGAGAGACCCGAAACAAACAGAAAAAAAAGAGCCTGTAGGAAAAGGACACAATGTGGGAATCAGAAGAAAACTTACAGCAACCACCACCGCCGTATCTTCAGGAGGATAAAAAGACGTGGCAGCCATGAAACAAGAACAGGATGTTATATAAGAGGGAAAAAATCAGAACACTAAAAGAGCTCTTGGAAATTAAAATAGAGTAGCTGAAATACAAAATTCCAGTAGCAGGGTTAGAAGATAAAGCAGAGATAATTTCCCAGAAAGCAAAACAAAAAGATGAAGTGACAGAAAACGGGAGAGAAAAGACAATACAATCTAAGGCTTAACATCTGAAAATAGTGGTCTCAGAGAAAATGAAGGGAAAGAAATTATTGAAGAAACCATTTAAGATATTTTTTCAGATTATAAAGTCCCACCGAACGCCCATCACAGTGAGCAAAAAAAAGGCCCACACTGAGGGGCATTGCTGTAGACTTTCAGTGTATCAAGGATAAAGCAGAGATCCTAAACATGTCCAAAAAGGGCAAAATAAATCAAATGCAAAGGGTTAAGATTCAGAAACTTCAAGACAGCAGTGCTGAATACTAGACAACAATGCCGTCAAGTTTCTCAGGGAAATTTCAACCTATGATTTTATAACCAGCCCAACTGGCAATCCAATGTGAGAGTTTGCAATAGACATGCTTAGACATTCAAGATGTCAAAAAGTGCACCTCCTGTGCACTTTTTCCAGAAGTTGCTAGGAATAAAACATGCAACAGGAAGAGATGAAATCTAGGAAACAGGGAGTCCGGTGTAGGATAGAGGTAAGGAGAAGTCCCAGGGTAAGCCTGATTGTAGCTGGCCCAGCCCGAGTGGGAAGACAGTTCCCCAGAGGGAGGCTTATAGAATAAATGCAAAACTGAGATTGTCTGTTGCATTTGGAATTTAATATCGATAGTAATACTTATATGTTTAAACATGTATGTAAAATATCTCCAGAAGAGCACACGAAAAACTAGTAACAGTGGTTGCCTCAGAGGAGGGGAGCTGGGTGGCTGGAGGCAGGATAGGGAAGGGACATTTGCTTTTCACTTTTCACTGAAGTCCCTTCGTACCTTTTTCAATTGGTTACATGTATATTTATGGATTATTGAAAAAGGGATTAATAGAAAAGAGAATAGTATTGATAAGGATGTGTGAGACCTTTTGGAACATTTGAAGAATTAGTTATAATATGCACCACATTGTGACAATCTCATGATCTCTGACTATTTAACCGAAAATCTAACCAAATAGGAGGATGGAGGAGGGAAGCGAGCTATATCCTCACCTACGGCAGGAAGTCAATGGATAACGTCCAGAGCAGTTGCAGACACAGCGCTGGGGGATTATCTGAACAGCTGGAAGAACAGAGAGTGGTTGTGGTTAATTCTGGGAAAGGCAAGCAGCGTTTGTTTGTTTTTAACATACTGAGGCTTTTTAAGATTCATATTTTGGCCAGACGTGGTGACTCAGGCCTGTAATCCTAGCACTTTGAAAGGCCAGACAGGAGGATTGCTTGAGGCCAGAAGTTTGAGACAAGCCTGGACAACATAGCTAGACCCCGTCTCTACAAAAAAAGATTGATATTTAGTCCAAATACGAGTACCATTATGATTTTTTAAACTTCATTTAAGAAGAAAAAAGAAAGGCCATTGGCTATTAGGTGGAGAACACACCGAGACCACAGAGATGGGTTTGCTCCTCTGCAAACTGAGGGTATCTGGCGCTCTCGGGTCTGCACCATATGGAAACTGGTGTCCCAGCAGCTCATCCTCCTCCTCCTCTCCCACTGTCCACTCCCCCACGCCCCCACCCTTCCCCACCCCCCTACCCTACCCCACACCTCATTTTCTCCCAAACTCTTCCTTCAGATAAGAGCGTCCTGGGCCGGGGCATGGAGCCTTGAGCTCAGGTGTTAGGTGGGGGCCTGGGGTGGGGAGCACCCCCCTTCATGACCCACCTCTGCCTGGGCCCAGGTGGGGAGAGTCTAGTTGATTCTCCTCCCCTCCTTGGATTCCTTCTGGGATGAGACGCTCCCAGTCTCCCACTCCCTCCAGTGAAGCCTGCACATGGGTGGGGGGTGTGGGTAGGGTGCAAGTCTTGGCCCTCTGTGGGGTCCACCTGCCCACGCCTCCTGTACCCCAGTCCCTACCCTACCCTACCTGGCCTGGTGGGACAGCACTGGCTCCCAGCCCAGCCGTCCAGTCAGTCCCCACCAGGCAGGGATTAATCTTTAGCCAAATACCCTGCACGGGGATTCTCAGACTCCTCCCGGGTCTCCCACCCTCAGGACCCTGGGCCAGTGGCCTGGGCAGGCTCCAGGAGTGTCCGGCTGGTGTCCCCGGGGCCCAGTGCAGTGGGGCAAGGAGAAGACAGCTGGGC
>NW_012153729.1:7984638-8018379 GCF_000956105.1 Propithecus coquereli
CCAGGCACCAAAATCCACAACGTCACAAATGGGCCTGTCACTTGTTTCCAGAACAGGGCAGCATGGGGCTTTCCTCAAAGTTCTCCTGGGGCCTGGAAGGCCCTCCCCAAACCTCTGCATGTCCTCGGGTCAAGCCACTGCCCCTGGGGGCTTCAGGACTGTCCCCAGCCCTGAGACCGGAGAACCCCTTGCTGTTGACTATCTGGAGTTTTCTAGCCCAGGCTGCTTTCCTGCTTTTCTACCTTTTATTGATCTGCCAGCACATTCATTCATTCATTCATCCATCATTCATTCCAGAAATGCTTAACAAGTTGGGCACTGCGTTTGGTGCTTCAAATGTAGGAGTGAGCAGGGCAGACAGGTTATGAGGCTTATGAGGAAGGGCCTGGGTCCCAAGTCACACCTTACCCCCTCACTCCTGCCCAACTCCTGGCAAAGTTCGCTTTAGGGACGTTGAGGATGCTGGGTGGGGCTGGGGACAGGGCTTGGTGCCCACAGTTAGGCAGCCAGGGGGCAGGGCCGCTGACAGCCTGTGTGCCATGGATGAGGGGAGGAACCAGGAGGGCAGCCTCCAGCCTGGGCTTAATTCCCTGGGCAAACAGCAGGCTGGGAGGGCTTCTGCTTCAAAGGGCCCTGGGGGGCGTGGGTGGGGTGGCCGGGTGGGGGTGTGCACTGGCACGTCCTTGTCCTCTCCAGTTCCTGGAACTTTGCCTTCCTGGGAAGCTGCTTCCTCAAGAGGGAAAGAGGGCCTGGGGCTCAGACCCCAGCCTCCCATCCTGCCCTCACCCCAGGGGCCGGTGGGGTCTGGGGCGGCCAGTTCAAGATGCCACTGGGAGGCAGGAGTGGGCCAGCAGGGGAGCCTTCAGCTCCGATGTCCCTGTCAGTTAATGTGTCCCCCACCTCTCCTTGCCTAGCCAGCTCAGGCTGGTTGGCTTCTGGGGGACAGTGTCCTTCCAGTTGGCCCCTGCCAGCGTCTGACGCATGCCGGGAAAGTTCAGGCCTGAGCATGCCCTGTGGCTCTGACCTGTCTCACCTGGGAGCGGCGGAGTGGGGTGCATACATGTGCCCTGGGCGGAAGGCAGCCCCCCCACCCTCACCCCGGGCTTCTGCACACTTCATCACCTGCCCCTCCGCTAACGCTAACACCACTAACACCAGGCAGCTGGTCCGTGTGGCCCCGGCATGGGTGGCCTCCCAAAGCCTCCTCCCCTGCCCCAGGTGCCTCCCCTCCCTTGTCACCTGTGTTTTCCTTCTCATCAAACAGGAATGTGTCAGTAGGAGCCCGGGCTGCTCTCCCCATTGTTAGCAGGGCCGGCTCTTCTGCCCTTCCCCACCCGCTACTCCAGACAGGCCTGGGCCTGCCCCAGGGCCAGCCCCCTGCCCCCTGCAGGGAGTCCACAGCACACCTGTTACCTTTGGGCCTCAGCCCAGCGGGAACCGCTCTTGACTCCTGAGTCCCTGCCCTCCCACCCGCGGCTCTCCCTCCTCCCCGCAAGTCCAGTCCAGCTGTGCGGGCTGGAGAGCGACTCCTGCCCGGAGTAGCCCGGCTCAGCAGGGGGCCTGGCAAGTCTGCCCCAGCAGAGCACGAGTGGGGGTTGGAGGGGATCCCTGGGGACCTTCCAGACCTGAGAGTCACTGGGCCCCAGGTGGCCTGTCTGTGGGACAGGATGTGCTCTGCGCTGGGAGAGGGAGTCCCCCAAGGTCTGAGCTCCTGGCCTTCCCCCCACTGGCTGGCCCCCTCCCGCCCTCCCTCGAATTCCTAGCTGGGGGATCCGTGGGGGCGGGAGAATGGGGAAAAGGAGGAAGTTAGGGGACAGAAGGGAGGCTCCTTGCTTTGGGGAGGGTCTTCCTCCAACACCTAAGCATGAAGTGGCTCAGGGCTGGTCACCTCAAAAGTGGGGTTTGCAAGTTAGAATTAAAGGAGATGCGGAACCTGCCCAGAGAACTTGAGTCATGGGCCGCAAGCTCGAAAGAGATGTGACAGTGAATGCACGTGTGGTCCTGAGGAGGGTGGGGCTCAGAGCAGCACTGCGGGGGCCACCTGCAAAATTTGAGTGGGGTCTGTGGTTTAGATGGGATCAACAGGCCGATGTTAATTTTAATGATTGTACTGGTGTTTAGAAGTGTCCTTGTTTTCAGGAAATATACACTGAAATACTAGTGCGACGGGGCATTGGGTTGGCAACTTATTGTCACGTGGCACAAAACATATTTTGGTTGGGATTACACTGAGTCTATAAATAAATAAGAGGTAAATTAACACCTTTTTAAAAAAAGTCACTCTGCTGAGGGTGGGCTCTAAGGCTCCCACATTCCCCACTCCCCAACGACGCCTGCTGCAGGCCGTGCAAAGCCTTCTCCAGGCGCCCCTCGGTTTTGGCTGCACATTGGAAGCATCTGGGGACCTTTAAACATGCTGACGCCTGGGCCCTGCCCTAGAAGTTCTGGTTTAATTGGTCCAGGTGCAGCCCGGGCTTCAGGATTTTCAGGAGCTCCTGGTGACTGGGTGACTGTCACCGGTAGCCAGGAGCAAACCTCACTCTTCTTTTTTTGAGACAGAGTCTCGCTTTTGTTGCCTGGGCTAGAGTGAGTGCCGTGGCGTCAGCCTGGCTCACAGCAACCTCAAACTGCTGGGCTCAAGCAATCCTCCTGCCTCAGCCTCCCGAGTAGCTGGGACTACAGGCATGCGCCACCATGCCCGACTAATTGTTTCTATATATTTTTAGTTGTCCAGACGGGGTCTCGTGCTTGCTCAGGCTGGTCTCGAACTCCTGAGCTCAAACAATCTGCCCGCCTCGGCTTCCCAGAGTGCTAGGATTACAGGCGTGAGCCACCGCGCCCGTCACTCTTCTTCCTGGGCCTCGTGCTCCCCCAGTGAGCGGTTCTGCCTGTCCCTGACCCCTGGCACTGCCCTTCTGCGCCCACCAGCACACTCCACTTGTCAATCTAGGGTGTTCCCACCTCGGGCCAGGCTGGGGGCTGATCCTGGAGGCCAGTGGGGGAGGCTGGAGCCCACCTCGTTCCCCCAACCCTGGGGTCCGCGGAGAGGAGGGGGTGGGGGGGAGAGAGAGGGAGGAGATGCCTGGTGGGTGGAGTGGAATCTGGGCAGCCCCCTCAGCCTGCATTGTGAAGGGGGTGGGCTCAGTAAGGCCTGCAGTGTGTGAGCCCTTCTGGAATATTTGGAATAATTAGCAAGTGAAAGCAGCAAGTTAGCAGGGGAATGCCAGGTTGGCTTAGAGCCAACTTTGAGGACAAAGAAAGGGGCACTGGGAGAAAGGGGTCCATGGAGCCAGGGCAGGATTGCTCGGGACAGTGCCCGCTTGTGCCCGTGTGTGTGTGTGTGTGTGTGTGTGTGTGTGTGTGTGTGCACACGCACATGCACGTGCATGTGTGCTTGGAAGCTGCTGGGGGTGCTGTGCACCAGTGCGGGTGTGTGGGTGGCAGGGGCTGGGTGGGGACGTGGATCCCAGGCAAAGCTAGGGTGAGGGGATTGAAAGGTGCTGGCTGAGTGTCACCCAGATACGTTTCCTGTGCCTCAGTTTCCCCACCAGGACTCTGATAGTCTGGTTCCTCAGAGAGTGGACCTGCCAGTGTGAGTGGGGGAGAGTCCGAGCACTCCACGCCCACTTCCCTGGTGGCCTTCCTCCTCCCCAAGCCCGCACTGGGTAAATACACGCCAGAGTGGGACGTGGGGCCCTGGGGCTGGGGCCCTCTGACCTCACACCCTGTCCCTCCAGGAGAGGACGGAGGGAGGGGAGGTGCTAGACACAGGCCCAGGCCGGGGATGAGAGACCACAGACTTGGGCAGGCGAGCCTGGGCAGGTCCTCGTGGTGGGGGAGGGCATGAGCCTTTGTGAGTCCCTGAGCTGGAGCGGGGGCCAGGGGCGCACCCCTCCCTTTGGCTCCTGCTCCCCGGGGCTATGGGCGCAAGTCTCCCCATTGGGCAGATGGGGGCGCTGAGGCCCAGGCTGTGGGACTTCCGAGGGCTGCTGAGGGCGTAGGGAGTTCATCAGGGTCTCTCTGCAAGCCCCCAGTGTCCCCATCGTCTTCTCAGCCATTCCCCGCCCCTCCAACACTGGCTGGGCCCTCACCTGTTCCCAAAGAAAGTTTTGAGCAGGTCCATTTTCAGATTTTTAAAAATTTTATTTTTAAAAATTTTTTATTGTAAATAACTTTCCATGAAAAAGGTTAAATTGCCCCATGGGGCAGGAGGGAGGATGTGGGACGCAGCCCAGGAGGTCAGGGTGGAGCAAGGCACGCCCCCCCACAAGAGCAGGCAGGGGTGCGGGGCTCCCCCCTTCCTGGTCCCAGTGGTTCCAGCAAGCTTGGCGCCCCTCCCAGTTAAGCCTTAGCTACAGCTACTCTCACTACATTAGTCTGTCTGTTCCTGGCCTCCCCACAGCTCAGCTGCCCCCAGCACCCCAACTTCCTGCTGCTCTGAGTCTCAAGCTGGGCTCAAAGATTAGGGATTTACATCTGCCCTAGGGATGGGGCCAGGCCAAGACCCCAGAGGCCTGGGGAAGATTTCCATGCCCCACCCTGCACCCCCCTCATTTCTGTCTCCTTGCTCTGCGCCCCCTCTCCCAGGCCAGCCTCTGCCCGGCAGGCCCCAGGGAGGCTCTGCCAGGAGAGGCCTCCAGGGGTTAATTTGCTGTCACCTAATTAGCATTAGTTGTACCCGGGAACTTTCTCTGGATAGAGACCTGGAGAAGCAGGAGGGAAGCCGGGGTGCTCTGGGGAGGGCCCTCTCTGTTCCTCCCCAGCCTGGCCAGGGCCCCTCCATGCCTCAGCTCTCATGGCGCAGGGCCCTTTTGCCAGTTCCTGGGGCAGGGGAGACATGGATCAACGAAACACTGTGTGTACAAGGGGGCTGGGAGGGGAGGCAGCAATTCTGGTCCTGGGCCCCCAGTTTTCAGCCTCCTGGGCTTGAATCTGAGGACAGCTGGGGCTGGTGGCGATGTGGCCTCATGGGGCCAGCCTTGGGAGACCTGGCCCAGCCCCTGCCTGGGCGATGGGGTGTCCGTGGGCCTGTGGTGGGGGGGCAGTTTTGGGCCCTGACTTGGGCACTGTCCGGAGGTGGGGTGGGGCCTGGCCTCTTACAAGAAGGCGCCCACGCTAGCCCAGTCCTGCAGGTCGGCAGCCAGAGTGGCGTCCCCAGCCTCAAAGAGGGGCTCCGGGGGCAGGCAGCCACTGCCACTCTCGTCCCAGGGGTGCTGCAGGAAGGAGGTGGCCAGGAAGGTCTCGTCAAAGTCCAGGCTGTCAGCAGCCTGCTCTACTGGAGGCCCCCAGGTTGCGGGGCAGTCGATGTGGCGGCCGTGGACAGTGAGGTCCACGTCCCCATGCGAGGCAGGGCTCAGCGGTGGGCTCAGCTCCAGGCCCTCCAGGGCACCCAGATCCCCACCCAGCGTGCCGGCGTCGAAGATGGCCTCCCAGTCAAAGTTGCCTTTGAGGGGTTCCAGCTCGCCCTGCTCCTCCTGGGTCAGCAGCAGGGTGCTGGGGGGCCGCGGGACCTTGGCCACCCGCTTGGGCAGCGGCTGTTTGCGCTTATGCCCCAGCCTGCCCTCGCCTGCGCCCCAGCCTGCCTCCCCAGTGGCCTCCTCGAACTCCCGCAGCAGCCGCTGGGCCTCGGTGTTCACCGTCAGCGGCCGGGCCCAAGGGGCGGCGCTCGGCTCCTGCGCGGCCTGGCGGGCGAAGGCCGGGTGGATGTGGACCGGGGGCAGCCCCCGCTTCTTGAAGGCCCCGCTCAGCAGCCGCTCAGCATACTGGGGGTCAATGCGCCAGAAGCCCCCCTTGCCTGGCTCGTCCTTCTCCCGAGGCACTTTGATGAAGCACTTGTTCAGGGACAGGTTGTGGCGGATGGAATTCTGGCACAGGGAGAGAGAACAAGAGAGAAAGGAACCTATAGGTCAGTGCGGACCCTGGTGATGAAGTGGCACCTAGCACTCCTGCAGGTCCCCCATCGTCTCTCTGGAAGGGGGAGGGGAGGGGGCGACAGACCTGCTGCTGAGACCAGGCACAGCTATGGCTCTGGGACACCAGCCACAGGGCACCAAGAGCCCGGAGTGCTGTCGAGGGCTTTTGTTCCCTGTTGCCCGGATATCTGCCTGCTCAGTCATCCGAGCTCTGAGCTGCAGGGTGGCTAGTGCCACCCCGTCGCCTGCCCTCCCTCCCTTACCCTGCCACTTGCGGCCTCTGGCCAAAGCCCTGGGCTCCCCCAGGGTCTGGACCGCTATCTCCCTGGCCTGGGCCTGGCTGGCCCTCTCTGTTTGTGGAGTGAGTGGGTCGAGGGAGGGGGCTGGGCAGCTGAGGATGGGGTGAGTGTGTGTGTGTGTGTGTGTGTATCTGATGTCTTTCCTTGTTTGTTGAGCCGACTGCTGGCCTGGGCCTTCACCCCCCACGGCCCCCTCCTCCCGCCCAGGCTCAGTTGATTATTACCCAGCCAGGAGCATAGCGCTCATTCCTGGGGCCATTTCCAGAAGCCCAAGCCGCACAGGCTTAGGGTAGGGTGGCGGGGGGGGTCTCTGCTTTCTCATGGAGGCTACAAATGGCACTGCCCCAGGGTCAGGGCCATTTGGAATGGCTTGGTACTGTGATTCTGTGGCCTGCCCCCTCTGGGTGCCCCAGAGAAGAGTCTGGGCATCGCTGGGGTCTCTGTCTCCAACTGCCCTGGTCTTGATGGTTGAAGACTCTCAGTGCAATATCTACCCAGCCTCAAACCCATCATCACTGTCCATTCTTAGGTGCTTAATCTTGTCCAAACCATGCTGAGGGATAGGGTCCTGGGCTGGGACAGCAGGTAGGTGCGGGGCTGGGACAGTGCTCCCCGGCAAGCTGGATGTTTACATGGTGGCCTGGGCCCCTGGCTGCTCTGCATCAGGTTCCTGCGACTTGGAACACAAAGCCAGTGCAGTAGGCAGAGCCCCTGTGGAAAGTACCTGGCTCAGGTAATTGTTCCCCCAGGGAGGCTGGCTGAGAAGGGGGGTGGAGGCAGGAAACTGGGGAGGAGTTGCTGTTGGGGGGCTGGAACGGTACCTTTAGGAAGGCCCCACTGGCCCCCACTGGGACACAGCTGGCCTTCACACCCCACAGCACGCCCCGCACCCCTCCCCAAGCCCACTGCGAAAAGGTGGGATGTAGAGCCACACTCCAGTGTCCATTTCTGAGTCGGGCCCTGGCAAACTCTCTTTGGGCAGGGCAGTGTCTAGGAATTCTAGGACTTGGTACAAGAATGTGCCCTCAGTCCACCAGCCTCCCCCAGGGGACTGTGTCCACACATAGTCTAGCCTTGGCCTTTGGCTGTGCCTACTGGATGAATAGCAGGTTCCTTCCCCTTGAACCTCAGGCTGCACCCCTGATGCTCTCTGCCCCTGGACATTGTCCCTCCCAGCTCTCCGGAAGTCAAAAGAGAGGCAGTTCCAAGCACTGGATTCGTTTGGTCCTCCCCTCCGGGCCCTGGCTGCTGCACTGCGCCTACATGGCCTGCAGATCTGGGATGTGAATCCAGTGTGGCTGGGGAGGAAGGGAGTGGGGAGGGGGCGGCCACTGCCCCGCACCTCCCCTACCTGCCAGGTGGGATCCGCGTGGCGGAAGTAGCAGAAGTTGTCCGTTATCCACTTGTAGATGGCCGACAGGGTGATCTTGGTGGCCTTGCTGGCCTGCATAGCCATGCAGATGAGCGTGGCATACGAGTACGGAGGCTTCACGTGCGGGTTGGTGGCGTAGTCCACGTCGTCGGGGGGCGGGGCCCGCAGCCCCGGGGGCGCGCTCCGCGACGTGCACGACGACGTGGGCTTGCCCGGCGTGTGCGGCTGCCCCAGGCAGGCGGGGTCGGCCGCCAGGGGGGACCCGGGCGCCGCGGAGCCAGGCACCTGGTGGTAGCCGTGTGGGTCGGTGCCCCCCGGGGGCAGGGCGGGGGCCTTGGCGTTGAGAATGGAGAATTCCTGCAGCCACTGCAGGCTGGTCAGGCTGTCATCCAGGGCGTCCGGCTCCTCCAGGCCGCCCTCCGGCCGGGCCTCCTCCGCCGGCCCTGCTCCCGAGAGGCGCAGCCAGCTCTCCGCCATGTCTGCGGGGACTCTCCGAGGGGGCGGGCACCATCCACGGGCTGCGCCGGGGGTGGCCGGCCGTGCTCTCCGGGCCGCCAACTCCCGCAGCTCCAGTTACACAGCCTCCTGGACGTGCGTTTCCATCTCGCGACCCCGAGGTCGCCTCCTCTGAGTACGTATGTGGTGCCTGCGGGGACCACAGCTGGAGCTGAACGCTCTTACCCCACCCCGAGGGGAGAGGGTGTGTGTAAGGCCGAACCTCCTCTAAAACCGTCCCCGCAGCTGGGTCTTTTAGTGCCTGGGAAACAGAAGCAATGTCCTGGGGTCCGACCCACCGGATCCGCCCCCCTCTCCCTTTCCTCTTCGAGGTTTTATTAGCCAAAAGAGGGAAGAGGGTAGGGGCATACGAGTCTATCCCTTTCTCTCGAAGGGTAGGAAATCAGGACCCCCTTCCTCCCCGCAGCAAATGGAAATGGGGCGAGAAGTCCGGGAGGGCAGAACGAAGGGACGGGGGCGGAGGGTGTCGTCTGATTCTTGAAAAGGGATATTAGGATGGGGGCGGCGGGGTGTCAAGGGAAAGGAAGGAAACGGAACGGAGAGTTATGGGGGGGCAGGAAGCGAGTTTTCCTCAAATTCCTCAGATGTCGGCCCCTGGGCCCACCCCTTCGTCGGGGACGGATGGGAGAGCGGGCTGGTACCGACGCCCTCCCTTCCCGAGGCCTGTAGCCCACCCCGCCGGCCCCTTACCTGGCTCAGAGAGCAGCCCGGGACCGAGGAAGGTTCTGGAAGAAGTTCCTCCCACCTCCCGCAGCTCTCTGCCCCCAGCTCGAGGGCCCCGCCAGCGCCCCTCGTCGCCCTCCCGCCCGACGGCGCTTCTCTGAGCGCCAGCGGCCGGGGGACCGGCAATAAGTAGCGGCTCCAAAGGCTTCTCCTGCTGCCATGGCGACGCTCCGCCCCCATAAACAGCTTCCGCTGCTGCCATTGGCCAGCGCGTCTCCAAGGCGACCGCGGGCACTTGCTACTCTCTCCGGCGGCAACTCTCTTCGAACTCCCTCCTTCTGCCGCCCTCTCCCGCGCCACCCAACCCCCTACCCGCCACCGCGTCCGGGCTCGGCGCATTCCCGCCCTAGGGCCCCGCGCTGGGGTCGGAGAAGCGCGCGGCTCGGCCTGAGGCCTCAGGAACCGCCATCGGCCCTTCTTCACCTTGGGGAACGGCCACTCTCGCCCCCTCCCGCATCCAGTCCAGGCTGCTCCGAGGCGCTGACCGCTCCTTGACGGAGCCAGGGCTTGGGGACCAAGGCTGGAGCGAGCTCAGGCTCAGGAACTATGTCCTTGAGGTTTTCTTTCTTCTGCACTGCGAGTGGCACTTTCTCATGCTTCTGCGGCCTTTCCCTCTCTCCCGACCCTGAGTGTCGTCTTTGGTGCCCACAGGCAGGTCTGACTCTCCGATGCCACCTGCCGCTCAAGTTCACAGCAGCGGCCACACAGATCGCAGACACACCGCGGCGGGGAGGGCAATCCAGGCGTTCGCGGTAAACAGCTCCCTCCCCACCTGTACCCTCAGCCAGGTTCCCGTAAGCTGACTTTCCAGAGGTTTCTGTAGAAGTGCAGTCCCTCCTTTCCAGATAGCTGAGGAAGCAGAGGCCTTGGGTAAAACTCATAGGTCATGGACTTGACAAAATTCCCCTAACGGGGTCATTTGCCACATTAATTTCACCAACCTTTAAGTGACAAGGACTAAAGGTAGAGGAGCACTGGGGACTGTGGCCCTCCCTCCTCCCTTCCTCTGGCCTCCCGCCTGTCACCAGCTTTCCTGCTCTTTAATTATTGAGGAGCTGCAGTGTTGGAAGTTCTCCGGTTTAAGGCGGTTGCAGAGGCCGAGGTGGGGGCTGGGCTGCCGCTCAGCCTATGCCCAGGAGCTGGAGCACAGGGCTGGGGAGCCTGGTGCCCCGAAAGGCCTCGCAGAAAGCCAGTCAATGGCATGTCAACTTCCAGCCAGGAACATACTTTTCCCTACCCCTTGCCTCTCCCACTCCTCCAACTCTAAATTCTCTTGACTAAAAAATATTAAAGAGTGCGGGAGAAAGTCGGACAGAAACTTTCACACATAAGCCCACTTTGCAGTTAATAGTTCTCCTTCCCTTGTAAACAGTTTTATTCATTTTTAAGAATCATGCAGCAATCCATAAATATTGCATCCTTGATGTCCCCACTGTAGTGTGCGCACGAGTGTACTCCAGGGAGCGAAGGGTACACCAGATGGCATAAACACTGTACACATGCACACAACAGGTGTGCAGACCCTAAAGCAAAGTGAGCAACCACAGTGCCAACACCAGGTGGGCAGGATCCTAACTCCCCAGGTGAGAAGGCTTAAAGCATGTGGGGCTGTGCCCAGGAGTTGCCCCAGAGAGGGTATAAACTCTGGCGGGATGGAACCGAGTAGAAGGAAAAAAGACTGTGAGGAGGCCAGGATCACACCACGTGAAGGCCAAGGGGAGCACAGACCTAGCGTGGCAGGAAGGAGCCCCAGGCCTTCACAGTTCGTCTGTGCCCTCGTGGGAGGAGTCGGGCCCCATCCCTTCTCTCTGGGTGAGCTGCTGACAATGCGATGTCTCTAGACAGACTAGGGCGGAAGAGTTGGCCGCTGACCTGCCCTCATCAGGGTGACTGAGGACCCCCCTGGGCTGGGATATTTCTGCTTGTCAAAGAGCTAAATCAGAACAGAGGACAGAGAGAGAGAAGAGGAGCGGGGAGAGAGGGAGAGAGAGAGGAAATAGGAACCTAGGGACTGAGAGACCAGGAGCAAAGGGCATTTCTAACCTAGGTATGTCTTGGATATGGAACCGAGGCCTTGAGGAGTCCTTCTGAGCCTCTTCCTAGGAGAGGCCTGAGCATTTACTGGGAGGGAGGACACATCCTCCAGGAAGGGGTGAAGATAACAGCTTCCTCTTAGGGGTCCTGGCCACTTCGCCTACTGTTTACCTGAATTTCCTTCATCTCAGCTCCTTCCCCCATCCTCCCAGGTAACACCACACTGCGAATACTACCTGCTGGGGACAGGAGGTGGCTCTGTGTGCTGCCACCCCAGAGTAAGGGAAGTTCCCTGTTGCCTTGTGCTTCTGGGGCTCACACTCTAAGGAAATCAGGAAGTGGGGTTATTGCTCAACTTACACTGGCTTAAATCTTAACTACGAAAGGGGCTGTAAGAATGTTGGGGGAAGGAAAGGACATGAGGTGAGGCCTGAACCTGCGGAGTCCACTGCGGTATTTCAGACAGGGTGGGTGATAGGCTCCCCTCCACCAGGGCAGGACGTGAGCCACAACCACTAGGCAGCAACAGCCATCAGTCGTCACACTCCTGGCCTCTGCAGCTACACAGAAGGTGCAAACGACCCTCTGGGCTCTGGGCTCTGGCCTTGGAAATGGTCTTGAAAAGCTCTTCCAGGGTAACAGTTCCAAATCCTAAAACAGCCTACCACAATGGGCATAGCCTGTAAGGCTCTCCCACGTCTCTACCTTACAAATCATTGTTGTTTCTAACTTTGCTTCCAGAATAATCTCATGCCTTACTAAACAACCACCTTTTCCAAAAGCCAGTAGACAGCACATCCATCCAAGAGCCCTGTGGAATCCATTGATAACACCAGTGTTGAGAAAGGAGTTTAACAGCCACCAACCTAGAGTCTAGCCATGCTGTTTCAGGGTTCTGTTTATGTGCCTTACACAGGGGTGGGGGACGGGACATGAGTGGAACGATATCTCCCGATCGCTAACGAGCATGTGGAAGGCTCTACCTCCCCTTCACCGGTTAGGCTCAGCAGATCTGGAAGGCAGGGGAGTAACACATGAAGGGCGGGGAGCGTCCTGGAGGTGAAGGCCTAGGCTCCAGCCTCCAGACCACGGCTGCTGGCCCCAGGCTGCAGCCTGGACGGAGTCCAGTGCTCTCCACCACTGCCTTTGGGGGTCCCGGGCACCAGCTTGAGAATCACTAGTCCATACCTTTCTTAGTCTGTTTCTTCAACCATTAAAAAAGGGGCAGAGTTGGGGGCAATAGGAGTTAAGAATCCCACCTCCCAGGGCTAGGTGAGGATGAAATACAGCAACATACGACAGCTCCTCACGCAGTGCCTGGAACATGGAAGTGGGCAACAAATGTGTTTCTTGAGTTGTCACCTTAGGATGGAGTTCCAGGCCTTCCTGAATGTACCTGACCAGGAGAAATTCTCCTTAAGGGTAATCGTCTTAACAGGATTCTCAGATTCAAGGGCTCCTCCCCAAGCAGACAGGCACATGAAGCACAGGAGATCAGTTCTGCTACTAGAAGGAAGAATTTTTTTTTTTTTTGGAGACAGAGTCTCACTGTGTTGCCCGGGCTAGAGTGCCGTGGTATCAGCCTAGCTCACAGCAACCTCAAACTCCTGGGCTCGAGCGATCCTCCTGCCTTAGCCTCCCGAGTAGTTGGGACTACAGGTATGCGCCACCATGCCCGGCTAATTTTTTCTGTATATTTTTAGTTGTCCAATTAATTTCTTTCTAATTTTAGTAGAGACGGGGTCTCGCTCTTGCTCAGGCTGGTTTCGAACTCCTGAGCTCAAACAATCCGCCCGCCTCGGCCTCCCAGAGAGCTAGGAGGAAGAATTTTTTTAACCAACTTTTGGTTGCTACCATTTCTCTTTTCCTTGAGAAAGGAGCTCCTCATGCTTCTGGAGGGAAACTCCATATATAGTGCAATATGGCTCTCCCTTTTCACAGGAGCCACCTCCCAACCCCACCCCAAACTGGGGTTTCAAGTTGGTTATGATGTGCCAGAGACCAGAAAATGCCAGATGGATGTTTGTACGACAGCTGCCAAAACTCCAAGTCTTCTCAGTTTAACCCTTAAGGAGAAAGAAGATGCATAAGAAACAACTAGCCTGTGGACCTCAGCTCCACCTGAACGTTAACATACAGCGGGAACATTCCAGAGAGTCTCTGCAAAGGGTCTCATGAGCTGCAGTTCATCGATTGGCTTCAGTCCACAAGGAGAAAGGAAAGGAGGGCTTCCAGTCCCTTCTGAGAGGGGAAGGACCACAGATACAGGAGGCGAGGTTGGGAGGAGCGGGCTGAACTCAACGTCCAGCTTTTGCATGAGTATAAAAAGTCTACACGTGTCTTGGTGAGGATGTCCAGGAGGCCCGCAGCCCGGTGAGGACAGAGGGAACGTGAGGACTGGATGAGAGCCCGGTACAGCGGCTGGGGCTCTCAGACAGCCAAAGGACCCCACACACAGGGCCTATTCTCGGGGTCCTCCAGGCTGCTGGATGACAGGCGCCGGTGCTGGGCGTTGCGACGACTGACAACGTTGTCATCAGCCTGCCAGGTACCTGGGGAAGAGAAAGTGAAGGTTACAGGAGCTGGAGCTTTGGCCAGGTCTAGACGATGTCTCCAGCAGGGCAGCCCAGGAAGCCAGCAGGTTGCGTGGGACCTGAAACTCCTATAAGGGCGTAAGCCACAGCACAGGAGAAAGAATGGAGAGAAGCAGGCACGACGGTGCAGGGGCTGCGTACTGTCACTGCCGCTGTGGCTCCCGGACAGAGGACACAAAAGCTGTTCCTTGTTTTGTGAACTTGCCCTAGGCTCCACTTTTGCACCTTAATTACTGGGTATGAAGTGTGCCTGTATGTGATGATGGACACGGACAAGGACATGGAAACAGGGCCTAGCTGAGCTGTTTTCGCCAGGGCAGGATGAAGGGCAGGGGAGAGGAGAGTAGGTTTGTTCAGGCCCAAAGTGTTAATGTTTTCTGTGGAAGCCAAGGTGGGGCAGGAAGAGGCTGGCTGCCCGGCAGGGTGTCTGGGACAGAATGGCATCCTGTGGGAGGACAGCGTGAGTCTCTAGCACCCCTCCCCCACACCTGCTGCTCTTCATCTCCCCCTGCACCTGAGCAGCAGCAGCAGCTTGCTATCAGCTGGTGCCATCAGCCCAGGTGACACTAGGCCGAGAGCCTTGAGTCCCACAGGTACCACCGCTAAACTCATCCTCCTGCCACAAATCTGCTGCCACCCTGTGTGACGAGCAGCAGCTGCCCGTCTAGAAACCCATTCTTGGTGCTTCTCCCTCCTTTGTGCTCTGTATCCAACCCACCACCACCTCCTGTTTGCACCCTGCTTAGTCATGTGACTAAATCTGTAGTCACACCGACCTGAGCTTCACTCCCAGTTTACAATGAACCGACAGTGATATTGCGCACATCACTCTACTTTGAGCCTTGGTCTTCTCATCCGCTGAATGGCAGAGAAGTACTTGGCTCACAGGCTTGCTGTGAGGACCAAAGCAGATCACAGGAGAGTGCTGGCAGAGCACCTGGCTCCAGGACAGCCTGTGCTCGGTACGCACCTGTGTCCTTTATTCAGGCCACCCTCATCTCTTCCCCGCACCTCCCCCTCCTGAGGGAAGGTAGGGCCTCAACCACCTCTGTCCTGGGGATGAAGCCCTGGCTCCCTGGGGTGAGGGAAGGCATTTCCTCCTCTGGTCCCCCTGGGCCTCCGGAACTTTGTCTCCCAGTGTCCTCCCCTCCAAGGCACCTCAGGACCAGAGGAGGCCCTACGTGCCCTGCGTGCTCCCCACAGCCTGAACGACCACTCCACTCCCCACGCTGCAAAAACCGCTGAACCCTTGAATCCTCCGTTAGACTGTAAGCTCCTCCGGGGCAGAGGTGGTGACTTCTTCACTGTTGCACACCAGAGCCTGGCACAGAGCCTGACCCATCAGGGGACTCGTTCAGTGGACAGGGCCGACCAACTGTAGAGTGTGGTCCTGAGGTTGAGGGAGGCCACTCGCAGGTGTGCAGGGTCTACCTCAGGCCAGTCCAGGACACGAAACTTTTAACGGCACCAGGGGTAAGCAGGTCTAAACTGCTCATTTCCCACTATGGTGTGAAAATCCATCCTGATGGTCTCCTAATAGTCTATGGTGGTGGACCCCAGGGGGAGAGAAGTGAGTAGAACAGGAGAATCTTGGACACCTCTCTCTCATATCCCAACTGGATTTGGGATCTTTACTCCCTGGGGGCACTAGAGCCTGGGACATGACTCAAAGGTGCTTCTTCCCCTCTAAATGTGGCAAGATGAATGTAAGGCAATATTGCCTTTTAAGTTAGGAACCCCAAAGAAAATGGGCTGTTCGTTCATTTATATAATTTGGTAGATCTCATACCTATTCCTCAATGTTTATGGGGCAGGACTCCGGAACTGCGGCTGTTCAGTAAGAAAGACCAAAAGCAAATGGTAAACAAGAGAGAAGATACACACACACATACACACACACACACACAACAGCAGCAACACCACCACCGCCACCACCACCACGACTGCCGCCACCGCCACCACCACCAGCACACCATGAATTGCTGGGACCGAGAGGCTGCCCAGAGAGACTTCCTGACTCTGAATTCACAGGGGTCCTTGCTACAAACTCTACCATTCCAGAAGCCTTAGCCAGGGCTGAAAATCCGTTCCTTGTGGAAGAGACTCAATCCCCCTCAAATCTGAAGTTTCTGTTCTCTCTGGCTTCTTCATTTTTTTGAAGCAGGAGGTAGTGAGGACAGGGGTTCAATTTCCTCTTTTTTGGGGGGCAGAGTCTCCCTCTGTTGCCCTGGGTAGGGTGCAATGGCTTCGTCATAGCTCACTGCAACCTCCAACTCTTGGGCTCAAGCAATCCTCCTGCCTCGGCCTCCCAAGTAGCTGGGACTACAGGCAGGCGCCATGATGCCCAGCTAATTTTTCTATTTTTTGCAGAGACATGGTGTGAGGCTGGTCTCAAACTCCTGAGCTCAAGTGATCCTCCCGCCTCAGTCTCCCAGAGTGCTAGGATTACAGGCGTGAGCCACTGCGCCTGGCTCTCCCTGGCTTCTTCGTACACTCTGTGGTGAGGGGAGATTTGCAGCAAGAATGAAGCACCCTTTCCCCTGGAAAGGACTCTGAAGGGCCCACAGCAAAGCCCTGGGGGGCTGCTCTCCCTTCGGCCTCATCCAGACAGGGGTCAACTACAGGCAGTGAGTCTGGGACGCAGAGGAAGCCTTCTTTCTGCAGCAAGTGCCACCATTTTGTCTGGCTGAACCCAGGACCCTCCGGCCAGAAAATGGAGCTCAGAGATTTAAAATCCTTGGAGGGAGATGGATAAAGGTGCTTTCCATTCAATTACTGTTTTGAGGACTTAGAAATGGGAGAGTGAAGTGACCTCTAGAGGTAGATTTTGAGAGCACATTTAGGGAAATTTTGCCTCTTTCCTGCCTCTACTAAGCCATTAATTAAATTTAAGGACTGTAGTAATTCAGTTGTCTTTGTGAGTTTTTCTCTGCAGGGGAAAGAAAAACTTAATTTGAATTTTTCCTTAGCATCCATGAAGTGCAAACTTTCCTAGCGGCATCTTGGTCTTGGGTTACGAGGCTCAAAGAGAGGTGGGGACTGAATTTCAGGCTTCTGTAAGTATTTTTAGATTTAATTGGATATGCCCACTCCTGTAAAATAATAGTCATTTAAAAATTGTATTTGTATTTCCACTAAAAAGACCCAAATTATTTGCCTTTTTCCATCACATACACTACTCAGAGCCTCTCACAGAACCATCACTCACCTTGATCACCATCCTGCCACTTGTGTAATTATCCACTGAATTCCTTGGTGTCACCTCTACTTAGTGTGGTCTCGCCATTCTAATCTTACCGCTACCTGACACATCCATCCACTGAGCTCTCCCCCTTCCAGAACCTTTCAGAAGCAATCTCAGAACACACCTCCCCCCTGCAAGTGAAGAACCAGAAATCTCCACTTGGTCTTGTGGCCCAGAAAGACCCAGAAGCTTCGCAGGGCGAAGGGGACTGGAATGACACAGGCACCGCTAAGCCTCTCACAGGTGTGTCTAGAGTGGTGAGGACGGGGACTACCATGTTTCTCAGTCCTCGCCACCAGCTGGGTCTCCTGGCAGAGCACATGGGAGCATCCTGTGCTCTCCCTGTGCAGGGCTCTGCTTCCCATTAGCCCTCCAAGAAGGGAGTGGCACCCACTTGGAGAGAGAAACGCACTCAAGCAGAGGCTAGGTGCATGAGCAGCTGTCCCGACGGAGAGAGGAGTGGGGAGCCAAGCCAGCCTGTGGGCGTCTCCATCGTAGGGTGGAAATCTGAACGCAGATTTTGCCCAGTGAGCAGATACACTTTCCCCTCTTGGGTAAAGGGGGAACCAGAGGTCTTGAGACCTCTAGTGAGGATACAGTGGACACTTGAAGTGCTGATACCTGAGTCCCTCCCTGTCCCCACGGCTGTCACAGCATTTGATTGCATGTCTGGCCCAAACTGTGAACCCAGTATCATCTCAGAACAGCTGGCTCCAGAAATCACCACAATGAATGAACCCCAGGGCTGCTTTCTTCCAATCCCACTCCCCTCCCATAATCCCCTGAGCAGAATAAACATCAGCAAGAAGGCTGGCCAGAGGGAGTTAGGAAGAGGAGGAAGTAGAAGGAATAAGCTCAATTTCTACCAGCACTGTTAGCTAAAACAATTCCCAGCAGCTCCCTCTGCCAAAAAATAGGGGTGAGTTGGGGAGCCCCTTGAGGGAGGCAGGGACCTAGATTTCTGTCCTGGAGCCCAGGGAGAGGATAGCCAGTGTAGAGCTGCCACAGATACAGAGCAGAGCTAGGGCAGAGATATCCTCTTTACCCAACTATTGACCAAGGATGCCAGTTAAAGACAAATCCTTTCTACCATCCTTGCCACAGAAACATCCCCATTTTTGTTGAACAGAAATTAATATAGTCTCACAAATATTTTTCTTAGAAAATCTTTATATATTCAATACAGGACCTTGCCCATTCTAAAGGAAAACCTTGCTTTCAGCCCTAAGCAAGAGCCTCCCATGTGTGTGCACGCCCAGCAAGCTTGGTGTCGGGCTAAGCAGAGGCAGGGAGGACAGTGTTGGCACAGAGTGAACGTGAACTTTCATACTAAGTCTAGATAACATAAATGAGTTTAAAAAATAAACAGATCAGACAGACAGATTTACATTTGACAAAATGACGTGAAACACAAACGGACAGACAGAAGCAAGGTCAGGAGTGGGAAGGCAGGGAGTGACGTGGACCCTGGGCCCAGCAGCTCCAGTCCAGGCCTAAATGGTCAGGCTAGCCACATGGTCAACACTCCCTCCTCCATGCTCAGGCAGGAATAGGGTCTTTCCTGGGCCTGTGCAGGAGAAGCAGGTGAACCGATACTGCCTCTTTTGGCCTCACTGAAGATTAAGAGACCTGGGCAGTATCTTCAGGAAAAACCGAAGGGAAAATAACTTAAGAGCCCTTTGAAAGGCTGGAGAAAGTGTCTCCTGAGAACTCCGGCTTCCCCTGCCACAAGCTTGTGTGGGGCCAGAGCGTGCTGGGACCGTGTCTCGCACAGGCTGATGGAGAGTGGCAACCACCGGAGGTCACGTGGCTCCAACACCTTCAGCCACGTCGCTGAGCGAGTAAAGCACTGGACCCATGATGTGGCTGTTCTGAAGCTGACGTCAGTCTTTATTCAGGGAATGTTTAAGAGGATTACAGTCAGTACAATGTGAGGGACAATCTCTGCAGTGAAACTAGGAGGGGACATTTGACTGAGTCCACTTGGGCAAGACTTGGCTTTTAGAAAAATGGTTCTTGGAGCCCTTGAATGAGCACATGGAGTAGGAGGAGGTCAGTGCTCAAAGTGTGATTAACATGGCTCCTTTATAAGGAATTATCCTAGATTCAGTTTAGTACCACAAGAAGGAACAAGAGGCACACTGACAAGCTGATCAAATTTAAAGGTGGGACTCCAGGGAGCACAGTCACCCTGGGCCCAGACCTCTCCTTTGGGACCCAAATCTAGCATGTACAATGCACATGGTAACCCAAAGCTCACTGGATCACAGGGCCATTTCCTCGCCTATGAAATGCTGGCTTTTACATTCCTCTCTGATCCTAACTGAAACATGTTTCTTCTAAGGAGTTATGGTGTCACTTTTAAAGGGCTCAGGCCATCTTTCCAAGACTTTCGTACAGAGGTGGTGTTTCATCTGCTCAAACTTCCTGTTGATGAAAATGAGACCAGGCACCTGATACAGTATCAGCAAGATTGAGATGGCAGGGGTTCAAGATCAGGCCAAATCATAAGGAGAGGAAGTTTTGCTACTTTCTTCCCATCCTAATATTCTCACTCAGAGCAAGGGTTGCTCTCTGCAAAAAGCTCAAGGACTCTCCCAAGGCCTTCTCATTTCCTTTCAGCAACTGGTCTCCAGCACTTAGCACACCCCGGACCTTTTTGGCAAGAACTGCAGGGCAGGAGATGGGTGTATCAGGGTAAGAGCAGGGGTAAGAGCAGAGGGATTGTCTCCCACCAAGTTCATGTTCAGCAGACTGCCACTCACCGGGTAAGCAGACCTCAGAGCACAGCTTATTGTCCAGTGCTTTCACGCTTGCGATGTCAAAGTCATTGTTATTGTCACACTCCATACCTAGAAATGCGCATGTCCTTTGGCCTGTAACGGAGTTAATGCAGTTAGAGAGGGATTGGCTGTGTTTTTCTCGCTTTTCTGTCCTTAAAATAAAAGTCTTAAGGATGGAGACAAAAAAAATCAAATCGTATGTTAAAAAAAAAAGAAGACAATAATTAAGTGGGTAAAGAGTGGACAAAAAGGGAGTCAAATTGCGTGGGCATGTCTGTGTTCTCGAGCTCTCCTGTTCTGTTTCTCTAACTGGCACCTTTTGATCTGCTGTCCCCTAACAAGTCAGATCGCTGAGGACACTGCAGGACACAGGATCCACTGAGAACCCCGCAGAGAGCAGCGCTGGGCAGAGGCCAGGCTGGCACAAGCTGGAGAAGGCCAGGGAGGAGTCACCCTGCTCACCCTGCTCATGCCTGTGTCTGCCTCGGGCGTGAGTTGGGTGTTTAGGACCACAAGTCTCTACAATGTAAGTACATAAAATAACAACTGAAGGTCTTAGGTTCCATAATTTTGCTTATCAGTCAGAATGACCACATTCACAAAATTATGACTTAATTTCCTTTGAAACCTGAGTTGTTATTTTGAGTATGTTTTAAGTGACTGACCAGAAATCTACAGACATGTAAGAGGGGAAGGGAAAAGTTTTAGAAGTGATTTTTTCAAGTTCCCCTCTTTTTTTCTTGGTGAAAAGGAGAGAAGAAAACATAAATCTACCATGTGGGCTAGGGAATGGCAGGTGACACAACCTGGTCACACAGAACTTTTAGAAGCAAATGTTTTTATGGGGGAAACAATCGCAGAGGGCAACTCTGGAGCCTTGAGCACGGAAACCATCGGCCGAGTCGGTGAAGCTCCAAACCCTCCCGGGCTGGTGCGTGGGAGCTGAGGAGCCACCCCTGGTAGCCACCTCTCCTCAGGCTCCTTGGCCAGGCAGGAGCCGTCAAGCCTGCATGCACCTCCTGACACGCCCCAAGCAATGGCCGGCGCTAAAGCAGAAGCAACTTGGATGACATCTGCTGGCACGTCTGCGTCCACGCTGGGGCACACGTGTGCTCTGGAGGTGCCCCTGTGGGAGGCGCCTCAGAGCAGCAGAGGGAAGAGTCAGGCGCCAGGAACACATGGTGTTCCCTGCGCAGGGTGACTCTCCTGCCCCCCTTCTTCCTCCTGCTTCCCTGCTCTGCAGACCACTCCTTCTCTTCTAGCCTGACTGGAAATAAAATTCTTCAGCTGAAGGTATAGCTGAGGCCTGGAGTGCGGTAAGGAAAACCATCACGTAGCCTACAAAATACTGGAGTAAGCTGAGCTGCTGAAGAGACTTGGATCTAGTTCCTTGGACGTGCCTGCTGGCTCCCCAGAGCCCTCTTTTACAGGAATGTGGACCAGTTTCCTCATTAGAGCAAAACCTGACCAGCTGCCAAATGGTCCTTCCTCCCCTATGAAGACATTGCCACTGCTGCTCAACATCTGAGCTGCTGTGGCATCTCTGCGGGACTCAGGTGGGAACCTGCAGCAGGAGGGCTGGCGATGGGACTGCCCAGAAGGCTTCAGAACCCACTCAAGGTAAACGCAGAGCTACATGTGTCTTCTGCAGCACCCTCGCCCTGATGTCCTTGGCTCCGCGTCCTAGAAAGAGCTGAGAAGGTCACTGAGGTCATCAGTAGCCTGCGTGCTTTGCTATGCTATCAAGAAGACAACCTGTCCCCCAACAGCCACACAATAACTGGGCAGTGCCACCGAGTCATACAGGCACCTCTTTCTCTACCTTTTAAAGAATACCCAGGAAAGAAACATAATAAAAGGGAGCAAAGGACCAGGTCTTTTACCATCTTCTTGTGTGGGTGATCCATCCTCTTCCTCTATGACATCGTTTCCCTAGGACAGAAGGAAGGCCCCATGAGTCTATCCAGCAGCAAAACGAGTAAATCGATCGGCTAAAACAGAGCTAATCATCCTAATGGTATGGAACTCCAGGGCCTACGTCAATAGCACACATTTCCCACCATGTGTGACATGCCCAGGAGGCAGAGCAGAGGCAGACCGGCTGGGTGGGGCACCAGAGCCTGCAGGGGTGAAGTCTGAGCCACATACCAGCATACGGCTGTCAGGAACACCCTTGTTAATAGCTTAGCTGATATGGTTTCTCTAAGGCCAAGATAAAAGTTATTAAGTAAAAAAGCAAGTCTTGAGATTAAAAGACTTTCAGAAATCCCTTAGGGGCCCAAACTCTACCCAGATGCTACTTTGAGAGCATCTGGTCCAAGGAAAGTTCTAGAGCCCTCGCTGTGAGCTGGCGCTCCCTGACACTCCACGTACACCACGGTCAGGGCACTTCTCACATGAACTGTGGTCCTGTCTGCCTGCTGGACGGGGCTCCTGTTTGGGCACAATGGGTGGGGTCAGGCAGAAACCTCGTACTCAGCTCTGTCTGGGCCCCAGTGCCAGCGAGCAGCTGAGACATAGTCCCCCTGTGTAAACACTCACTAGATGGATAAAGGATGACACATTCTCAAGGTCCAGGGTCTGGCAGGAAAAGTTCCCCCTTGAACCCACTCCACACCCACCACACTGGAGCCCATGCCCCTGCTCACTGGACGGCCCCAGGCCAGAGTGCGGCTGCTCTTATCTCTACCCACCATCCACTTCTAACCGATCCAGGCCCGCCGCCCAGGAAGGCTCTCTCCGCACAGCCTCCGCCCTGTCCTCGCTGGCATCCCCAGCCTAGGCCAGCGGTTGCTCTGGCTGAGGGAGGGCGCTGCTCTCAGGGTTACCTCTGCATCCTGCTCTCCGGCTGGGAGGACAGCAAAGTCGCTATCTGGAGACTCTGCTGGCGGCCCCTGCAGAAGAGCAACAGAGTCCAAGGGCACAGTTTTTACAGACTCTCCTATCAAGCTCTCAATGACAGCAAACCCAAACCCACGTCGTCTTCAGTACAGAATCGGTGCCAGGTAGACGAGTCCGATCTGAGGCACGGCCCTGTTTTGCACAGCACTCCTTCCAGCACCCTGCGGGGCTACACAGCCCAGCCCGGCGGACCTTTGATCACTCTGGACATGGCACAAGGCACAGAGAAGCCAGGTGGTCCCCGTGCCCTTCCCTTACCTCTCCTTCTTCTGAGGGGGCCCTGCTGGCAGCCCGGGGGGAAGGGAGAGCCTCTCCCTCCTCTTCAGTGCCGGGGGCGATGTAGGAGCCGGACATGGAGGAGACGGTGTCGGTGCTGATCTGGGAGGACGCCATGGACATGACAGACTGGGCCAGACTGCTGCTGGCAGGGCCTTTGGAGACAGGGGTGGAGGACGGGGCCTGGAGGTCAGGCAGAGCTTCTGCACAGTTCCTGGGGAGCAGAGCTCTCGCCTGTGCTCAGGCAGAGAGAAGTACATCTTGCCCTTCCCTAAAACAGGTTTTAGGTTTAAGGTTTTCCAAGATTCTCTTCCTTTATATTTTGGAGCTCAGAACTCAATCTCAGGGACCAGGGATTTGCTTTCTCCTGTCATAATGTTAAAGGAAACCTCATGATGGCAGGGCTGGGACTAAGAGAACTGGTTCTCCCCTAGCGACAGGCAAGCCCTGTCCCACCCTTCCTCTGTTATAGGAGAGCAAGGCCCCTTCCCTCTCGAGCTGAGCCTATATAGTCATGCACCTCAGGCACTAGCTTGCTGCTCCCAAGTCCATTCCCAGAGGAAATGCCAGGACAGCTGCAGACGGGTTAAGGGGAAAGGACAGGCAGCCGCTCCCTGCTATCTCATGTACCTTCTGGGGAGGAGATTGTGGACGAGAGGGGCGTCCCCGTGCAAGACGACTGGTCAATAGCTCCTGATGATGACAAGGTGAGATTCTCACTTTCTGGAGTCACACCACATTCCTGGGGAGGCGGGACGCAAGGGGACACAGAATAAGCACAAGCCAACCGTGCTGGAGGAAAGGGGTTAGGGCGGAGGGGTGGGTCTGGGTAGAGATGAGAGGAAAAGGGACACTGGGAGGGACTATGTGGCATGCAGAGGCTGCGGCTTCTCTTCTGTCCTTGCTTCTCAGCCCAGGCCTGGAATGACCGTCTCCCAGGGGAGGCACCAACTTCAGTCAGCACCTCCTGCCTGAGGCACAGCATCTGCCAGAGCAGTACAAAGACTGCAGCTCAGGTGACACAGGTCACCCAGCAGCTGTGACATGGGGACACCCCAGGTTTCCCCAGGATTATGATCAGCTTTCCTTCTGAGGAAAAAGAATACAAAACCAGCAGAGGCCTCACTGCCTGCGGGAACTCTCCATGTGGACACCAAGTTAGTTCCAGCTCCATCATCTATTAATAAAACAAACTCTGCCTCGGCTCACGCCTGCTGCTCCCCCACCTCTGATCCCGACCTCCACTGCTGAGGTCCTTGGCACACAGCCTCACGCGCTGGCAGACGCAAAGCTCCACTGACTGTATCTCCATAATCCTCCTCCCTCCAGGTGGCCCCCTTTTGGTTAGTTCAGGCATTCCCTCTAGCCTGGGTTACTGAAGCCATTTGCTAGCTGGTCTGTCTCCTGTCTAGTCTAGACACTGCTCTCAGGGGGCCTCAGGAAGCAGGGCCCTCACTGTATCCCCGGCCTGCTCCAAGCCCGACTTCTGGCCTGGCCTTTGGTGCACTGTCCCCTCCACCTGGATGTTTCTCTCACCTTTCTCTTCATGTCTAAAAAATTTCAAGATTCAGCTCAAATGCTACTCCTTATAACACTTTTTCCGACTGCCTCCACTTACAATAATCTTGTCCATCTCTGCCACAGCACTTTATTGTCCTTGTTTTGGGCACACTTCTTTCTATACTTAAAATTCATTTATTTCTCCATTCAACAAATACTTACTGAGCAACAGCAACATGTCAGGCATGGTGCTGCTCTTCATGCACATTTTCTGTCCCAGCTAGACCTGAGCTCCTAAGGCCAGGGGCCACTTTATTAGCTTCCTATGCCCCGCTGTGCCTAGCTCCTGCCCTACAGAGAGTAGGTGAGTAATAAACCTCTGTTAAGTAAAGTATGTGAGGGTAGAAAATTCCAGTCTCCTTCCACTCCACCACACTGGCCTCCCAGCACCTCCCCCAGGGCTTTCACTCACTGTCTGCAGGCCCAGAGCCTCTCTGCTCATACGTCTGTACAGCTCACCCTCTCACCTCCCTTGGTCTCTGCTCCTGCACCAGTTTTTAAAAATGGCGCCCCCACTTCTAGCCTCCACACTCCCTTCCCCTGTTCTGCTGCACAGCACCATCTGACACACATACGTTTTTTTACTTATCGTCTTTTGCGTCCACTCCCACCCCTATAGCAAAAATACAAGCTCCATGAGGGCAGGGACTTTTGTAGCTTCCTACTGCTATGACTCTCAGCATATGGGACAGTGCCTGGGAAATAATACAGGCTCCAAACAGCGCTGAATAAATGAATCTAAGGAAAGCTTTGCTGCTACGTCAGAGGATGTTGCAAAGGTGTTTGGTGAATGAATGGAAGCAGAGGGACCTGGAGAGCCATACAGGTAGGACAGTCCCTGGAGTCCAACACCCAGGAAAGGAGAGGAACGTAAATTACCTCTCCGAGATGCTGGGCTGACGGTCTCCGAGAAAGCTGTGTTTCTGACTCACTGCAGGAACGCTCATCCTCCTCTTCATGTAACACAGAAGAATTTTGGGAAATGGATCTGTAAAAGTCCAGAGGAAAAAGCAGCTATATCCAATGTCCGTTTAAAGAACAGAACTTACCCTGCACTCTTGCTACCCAGACCCCACAGGAAGAGGACAACTGCTGTGAAGAGGAAGCTGTAGGGGAAACCTACATCTTTTTGGTTTATTTGTTTGTTTGTTTGTTTTTGAGATGGGGTCTTGCTATGTTGCCCAGGCTGACCTCAAACTCCTGGACTCAAATGATCCTCCCACTTCAGTCTCCTGAGTGGCTGGGTCTAGAGGCTACCACGCCTGGCCAGAAGTGGGGAGTGGGAAAGGGCACCAGGGAGGGGCCGAGACCTCTGCTGGGCATCAGAAACTGACGTTTTATCCTTAGCTCCTTCAGTGAATTGCTGTGGGAATTTGGGAAAAACCATTGACATTTTTAGGGTCTCAATATTTTCATCTGTAAAATACCCTCCTTTACTCCGCCACAGAAGCCCTATCATGGTTTGTGCCTAGTTGGATCTAAGTGTTTAAGAGGTACGGATCACAAGGTTTCTCAGTCTTTGGACTCAGCAGTGCTCCCAGGGGCCTGAATGACCCTGTGCAAGTGCTCAACGTCCTCGTCCCTATCCCCCTGTCCCTTTCTCGTGAAAAAGAGAACACATAAGAGGTTTGTCTAAGCCAAATTCTCCTAAGTACCTACATACTATCTCATTTTCATCTCTTAAGGATGGGATAACCTTCCCACCAAGCAGCTGTGGGAACAGCTCAGAGGGTCTACTCTGCCCTGGGGCCCTGGGATGTGGGCCCAGAGAGGGGAAAGACAGGTTGAAAGTGTCTCCTCAAGGATCCTGGGGGCGATATCGTTGAGTGCTGGCTACTCACTTGGAGAGACTCTTTTTGAGCTTGAGTCCTTGGTTGCTGCAGTCAGACAGGCGGTCAAGAGGGGAGAGCGCCCTGGCAGGGGGCAGGTGGCCATCGCTACCATACGATGGCAGCATTCCTGAGAGGTGGCCATCTCCAAGCACATGAAGTGGAGGGACTGCTGGGGACGGGGTGAGGGGCCCATTGAGGGCCTCCAGAAGAGACACCACTTCATATCCTGGTGGGATATTCTCTGAGGACTAGGGGAATCAGAGACAGATTGAAATTAATGAAGTCCTTTTTGTTTTATGGCATGATTATGATCCCGACTCTACAATGAAAAAGTGTTTTCTTTTACATCTTGTCTGGGGGGTCTGGGAAGAAAAGCTTCTCTACTAGAGGCAGAGGAAAGATAAAATACCAAAGAACCTGCTAGATTCTGCTTTCAGGTAAACTTTTTCTTAATAATCTCTATTTTTTCTGATTATAATAGAAATATATGTTCATTGCAAGAAATTTGGAAAATACATAAAAGTAGAAGGAGAAAAAATATCACCAAAAATCAAATCACCCAAAGTAATTTTTGTTATTAATAGCATTCTGATATATTTTCTTCCAATTTTTTTCTTTGTGATGTTTACACAGTTATGATCAATCTATAAATAATAATTTTATATCCTGCTTATTTCACTGAACATAAAATTCTTCTTTTTGTAAAATTAGAGACAGGGTCATGCTATGTTGCCCAGGCCGGTCTCGAACTCCTGGCCTCAAGTGATCCTCCTGCCTTGACCTCCCAAAGTTGTGGGATTTTACAGGTGTGCGTCACTGAGCACAACCTCTCTGATGTTTTTGAAATCTCTTCATATTTATTCCCTTTTTAGAGATCCCATAAGTTTCTTAACTATTCTACTAGTGTTGGGCATTTAGTCGTGTCCAACATGTCCTATTGTAAACATGTTTGAAAGAATATCCTTGTATATAAATCTTATTTCAGATTATTTTCTTGTCATTAAATTCTTAGATTAGGAGGTATAAATGTTTTTAAGGCTCTTGATATATATATCAGTTCTGTCTTGTTTTCAATATCTTCTGTTTATACTCAATAAGCAATACAGAATACCTATTTGGATTATTTCCCTGCCAGCACAGAGAATCTTTAAAAAGGAAAGGTGAAATATGGTATCACATTTTAATTTGCATATCACTGATTTTTAATGTGGTTGAACGTTTAGAAAATGATTAACCAGCTATGTTTCCTCTTTTGAGAATTTTTTGTTTATATTCTTTGCCCATTTATCTACTATTTGATTCAATATAAGCTATGGCAAAGATATTAGTCTATCCTCTGATATATACATTGTAAATACCTTTTTTTTTTTTTAAAGAGACAGGCTCTCGATCTGTTATCCAGGCTGGAGAGCAGTGATGCCATCATATCTCACTGCAGCCTTGAACGCCTGGGCTTAGGCAATCCTCCCACCTCAGCATCCCGAGTAGCTAGGAATACAGGCCCACACTACCATGCCCAGCTCATTTTTAAAGTTTTCATAAAAACATGGTCTTCCTATGTTGCCCAGGCTGGTCTTGAACTCCTGGCCTCAAGCAATCCTCCTGCCTTAGCCTCTGGAACTGTTGGGATTACAGGTGTGAGCCACTGTGTTCGGCCTAAGTAGTTTTCTTTAAAAAAAAGCAATTTGTTGTTTTCATTTTAATATTGGTCACCTTTTAGACTTCTGAAGTGTTAAACTTTTTACATGGTAAAATCTAGAGATTCTTTTTTTTGTAGTTTTTCATTGCTTTCAAGCTTAGAGCCCTTGCCTAACTAAAGTCAACTAAGCAATCATCTACAACTTATTCTAAATTTCAATGTTTGGTTTCTGTGCTTTTAATATAGTTAATTAGTTACTCTAGCTGGAATTTATTTGTTATCTGGTAAGGAGTAAAGTGTTACAGTGATTTTTCCTTCCTACATAGCTAACTAATTATCCAAATACCATCCACTGAATCGCAATCTCTCCTACCGGGGTGGGTTGGTCTGAAGAATGACAGTATCTGCTGTTCTGTCACTGCACAGCTTCGAGGTTTTACCCTGACACTAACACTTCCACTATGGAACTGAGGTCAGTTATTTTGTGTACTCAGCTCCCAATCATGGAAGCCATGAAATGGAATAAAGAAAAATAATTACTTTCCTCAAGGATTCAGATAAAGATAGGAAACTGTACTTAAATAAAAAACAATCATCTGCTTGTTTCTGCTTGGGGGAGTTCGAGGTGGGCCCCGCTGGAGCGAAACTACAAGCAGATGGCTCCAGGAATGGTAAATATTAACTGGACACCACGTTCCCAAGGCGGAAAAGGGAGGCTTTAATGGCCTGTATTCAAGTTTCCATTGTAATATTGGTTGGTTTTAGCAGAACGTGACCTCAGCCAGCCCACTAAAGACTTCAGCATGCCAAGGTTTAATTCCCTGCTGCAATGCCATGTAAAGAAGGACAAAAGGTAAAAAAGAGCCAGCAGGGACTCTACAGATCATTTGCTTCAGAGGGGCTGTGGGTCCAAGCACAACTTACTGAATGCTCCTCAGAGTCAGATGTCTGGGATGAGATGATGGGGTTAAAGCTGGTTGGGGATAAGGGGCCCAATTTTTTCCTCATGGCTCGGATCTGAAGCAGCGCTCGGAAGGCTATGAGGAGGAAAACAGGCGATCAGGACATCCTGCTGCAGGATTAAGGATGAACAAGAGGCCAGACAGAACCGCGATCCCTCCCAGCGCTCAGATGCTTGCCAGCCCCAGTAGCGGCACGTGCTTCAGGGTTTTGTAAGTGTCCCCCTGTCCTCACTCCCGCCCTCCAGTGCCCCTGCTGCTCTGGGGCTTACGCAGTCGGCAGATGGGGCAGTTGTTGGCCTGGTAGCGCAGGGTGTCTGCGCAGGTGTTACAGAGGCAGAGGTGGCGACAGGGCAGAATCAAGGTGTCCCGGACGTCCGAGAGACACACCACACACTCGGCACTGTTGTCGCTCACTTCGTCCTCAGCCACCTGGCCAGGGAGACAGAAATTTAGCCAAAGACACAAAGCCCTTCGTGTTCCATACTGTTTACAAGGCAGGTTGGCTGAAGAGCTGAAGAGACAATAAGGACAAAATCTACATTGACATTGGACTTTGTAGTTTACCCAATGTTTTCACCTACTTAGTCTCACTGCTTCTGGGAAGAGTTTTTCTAAAGCTGAGAAGATGGGACTAAGAACTCAAGCTCCTTCTATGAGGCTCAGACGTGGTCCTCTCTGGCAGCATAAACTGAAGGGACCTATGAGGCCACACGGATACAGGAGAAAGGGCAAGGAGAGGACCCTGCTAGGAAACCCAGTTGGACAGAGCTCCGCAGCACAAGAACAAATCCAACCAGCCTGTTTCCTCATTTCCAAGTGATACCAGCACAATAATCTGAAACGAGGAACAATGTCCTTCCAGGACATAACTGCTTCCAGAGTTTGGTTCCTTAAATTCCTAGATCCTGGCTTTATCAGAGAATTTCTCCCTCTGCCTCTTGGGAAGAGTACATTCAGAATTTTGGATAAAACTTGCCTTAGAATCTTGTGTGTTGTACTTGTTTTCAATTCCGTAGATCTCCTGAAGGAGGTAGCTGACCCCATCTACCTGAACAGCAAATGGAAAAGTTCAAGGACAGCCTGACTCTACTGAGAGACAAGAGTGGGACCCCCCGCCCCCAACTCCTTTGGTAACCAAGGACTACTGATTCACAATGAAAAAAATCAAAGGCCTAGACAAGTAAAGGATGCTTTTATTTACTTATGTTTTTTCTTTGAGAGGGGAAAGAAAATCAAATGTTTAATTCACCCACCATGTTATACAACAGGGAACATAAAATTTCGCAAATGCAACAATAATACTTGTACTGCATCTTACTATTATGGGCAGTTAAAGGCATAGACTAGAAAAAGGATGGAAGAGTATGTATCAAAACATAAGCATCGGCTATGTAATAAAATTTAAGTTCAGACATTATAGAAATAAAGGAATGGGAAAAAAAAGAAATAAGGAGAAGAAGAAATGGGCAAGGAAAAAGGGGAGGATTATAGATGGAAAGGGAGAGAGCAAGACCTTGAAGGAGGGGCTGATAGTGTGCACCCCCATGAAGCCACTCCATCCCCGACGTGCAGCAGAATTACCCCTCTTGGCCCGGTTCCGTAAAACCCCAAGTGCCAATGCCCATCCCACTCCCACCAGCCTGAGCCCCGTCAGTGCTTAAGGTGGCCCTGCCCTTGTTTCCTTTTAGGAGCCTACTCCTCTCTTCTGCCTCGCCTCTGTTCCCAGCAATCCCTTCTGTCTCTCATTTTATATCCCACTCTCCAGTTTGACAGTTTGTTGCTAATGCCAATCTAGCAACAGAAAAATAGATAAGACATCTTCCTTTAGCTACACTAGCCTCTCCATCCTACCCAGGCCTCCTGGAGAACTAGGTATCCCCCATGAGGCAACTCACCAAGGCCTGGCCTGCCCAGGTAGTACCTTGGGCTCAGGATCTGTTTCCTCCTCTGCTTCTCTTAAAACTTGTTTTCACCTAGTGATTATACTGGAAAGGACATTATCGACTAATTTATACTAAGGCATTAATGACTACTAGCGACCTCATTAAAAGAGGGGTGAGTACTTAACCTAAAAGAATGAATAATGTAGAATTTCAGATATTTATCACCCATCTAGAAGGGGGGCCTTTCTTTGCATCTCAACAAAAGGCAACCTTGCCTCCCACCCAATTGCTCCACACCCTCCATGAGATGAATTACCCCTCACCCACTCTCCCTTGCCACTGCCGCTGGCCTCACTCTCCCCTCCCCCTCCATGATATCTCCTACTATTTCTGTAAGAGTGGAAAGAAAACTGCTGGCACATGGTGGGAGTTGGGACTTCTAGCAGACATGTGAATAAGGTGCTGATCATTCTGGAAGGGGGAGGATGGCCAGCAAATATGAATTTTCACATCATTTTAGAAAAGGAATGGTGCAAAAATTAATTCAAGGGCTCTAATTACCCTGAGTTGGACCTTCAATACTTTATCCTTTTGTTGAAACGTTTCTCACCCTGACATTTTAAATAAAAAGAGTTCTCCCTAAACCCAATGTCAGAAGCTAAATCTTATCCTTTCACTTCTCAAGTCCTTTGCTCAAATAACAGCTGCCTCAACACCAATACTTCTGGAACAATCGAGACACCAAAAATCAGTATTCCTTTCAGGCCACCCATGTAGCTCGTAATAGTTTCTGACACTCAAAAGCATTCCCTTTTTTCTTTTCTTCTTTGATTAAAAAAAGAAAGGGGTGGAGGAAAAGAAGAGACTTAGCAAAAGAGTTTAAAAAAAAAAAAGGAAAAGAAGAGGGGGAGAGGGAGAGAGAGACAGAGAGAGAGAGGAAGGGGAAGGGAGGAGAAGGAAAGGGAGGAGGGAAGCAGAGAAGGAGGAAGGAGGAAGGGGGGAAGGAGGGAGAAAGGAGGACACTGACAGACTAACAGTTCGCAGTCCTCAAATACTTACTACTTGTTTCTGTTTGAGGGGCTTGACACAGAAAGTTCCGTCTGTGTGCTGGAATGAAAATACAATAGCTATGACAAGGAAGGAAGGTAATAAAGTACCAGGTACCCTTTTGTTACTTCTCTCAATTACAGCAGTCTCCCCCCAGCTGCAGTCTGGCTTCCCACGGTTTCAGTTACCCACAGTCAACCACGGTCCGAAAATATTACCACAATAAGATATTTTAAGACAGAGAGAGAGAGAGACTACAGTCACGTAACTTTCATTATAGTATATTGTTATAATTGTTCTAGTTTATTATTAGTTACTGTTGTTAATCTCTTACTGTGCCTAATTTATAAGTTAAACTTTATCATAGGTATGCATGTTGTATAGGAAAAACCATAGCCTACACAGGGTTCCATACTATCCACTGGGGTCCTGGAACATATGCCCCACAGATAAGGGGGACTACTGTATGCATGTTTTTGGACTCTCACAGAGTGGAACTAAAGAATTCTAATTCTTAGTTATCAAGTTATCCAGTCCAACTCTTTCATTTTAAGAAGAGGAGACCCCATAATATGCTGAAATAAAAAAAAAATAATAAAATAAAAAAAAAAAAAAGAAGAGGAGACCGAGGCCTAAGCAGTCAAAGGTCATGCAGCAAGTTGGTGGCAGAGCTGGACTGAGACCCAAGCGTAGCCCCCAATGTGACTGTGACGCTCTTTCGACACCACCACAGCCACTCAGGCCAGCCCATTCTGCTGAGCTCAGGCAACCAGCAAACCATGGTCACGCGTGTCCCCACGTGAATCAAAGGGTGGAACGTGACAAAGTGAGGCCCTCTAAGGTTATTTACCTTTTCAAAAGTACCCAGCAGCACATGGCAATGGCCAAAATATTCTGAAAGAGACAAAGGCACATGGATGAAGAAAGCCAAACAACACACCTGTATGCCCACTGCCTTCCCCAGCCCCCGCAACCTGGCAAACCAAATGTGCCAGCCTGTCCCCAGAAGGGGCATGTTACATAACCCACACTTTTCACATCAGCCCAAGGAGATCACAGGTGGGAGAGGATGTAGAAACGGCCCGACTGACCCACAAAGGGTTGTTCTTGGGGGGGTTACTCTCGGGTTGTTCTGCGGTCCCGGCTGCTGCCAGGGCTATGCCACAAAAGGGCAGTGTGCACAGCAAAAGCAGAGAAAATCACCCTTACCGTCTCCTTCATCCACCACAGCGTGTACCACTAGAGGGTAAACCTCTCGGTCCAGATCAAAGCCAAGCTAAAGGGGAAGAACAGGAAAAAAAAAGAGGACTTCACGCATTCAGACGGTACAATTATCTGGGAAAAGGAAGTATGTCGAGGAGCACTGATCTCATCTCTGCTCCTCATTCGCCAACCCAGGTCTGTTTAATTGAAGCGCATCAGTTTCTTTTAAAAAATCTCACAGATGTAAAGCCCTCTAACCTTCAGGGTTTTTTATTTGAGCATGGCTGTCTCAAAGTATCCTAGGCTACTGGCTTACTTTGGAATAGAAAAATTAACAAAAGTAGGTATATCAATGATGCGAAATAAGCAAAACTGTTAAGGATGTGACGAGGTCACAAGGCTGAAAGGTGAGCATGGCCTTTAGGCATCTAGGCAGCCCCTTTGCTGTCAGCCCAGGTCCTAAGTAGCTCCCGGGCCCTCTGGCGTCTGTGTGAGGAGCCCTCACCAGAGGCAGCTCACCTCCTCCTCAGCCCATTCCGAGGGGTCCACGGTATGGGAGGGCAGGCAGAACTGCTGGCACATCCCTCGCTTGTAGTGCACAGTCTCCGACTGAAGGCTGTTGTCTTTTGGAATGTAGCTATTGATACAAGAGGGAGGCAAAACAAAAGTTAGTATCCAGCCCAGGCGGATCTGACAATTTCCTCTGTCCCACGCCTGTTCTCAATTACCAACAGGCTCTAGCACGGAGAAGAAAGGCCTCCTTTGTAAACTGTTTCCTTTACTCTCGCTTGGTAATGTTATCAAACTTATCTATTCAACACGCACGTCCACAGAAAGGTAGCTTAATTGATTTTTTTTTTTTTTTTTTGAGACAGTCTCACTCTGTTGCTCTGGCTAGAGTGAGTGCCGTGGCGTTAGCCTAGCTCACAGCAACCTCAAACTCCTGGGCTCAAGCAATCCT
>NW_012153729.1:8018474-8056847 GCF_000956105.1 Propithecus coquereli
CTCTTGCTCAGGCTGGTCTCGAACTCCTGAGCTCAAACAATCCGCCCACCTCGGCCTCCCAGAGTGCTAGGATTACAGGCGTGAGCCACTGTGCCCAGCCCCTTAATTGATTTTTAACAGCATCTTAATAAGGACCTGAAGGGCTATCTTGCCATCTGCCACTATTCTAAGGAGCGGACAATTTGAAGGGAAAAGGTGAAAGAGCAGAGTTTAGTAGAAGAAAATCTAAATTCAGTAACCAGCTCTGACCCGGTTGCAGAAAAAGAATGTTTTCCTCCCTAGGTGAGCATATAAGACATGGACCCTACCTGTCCGGGAAGGAAGTGTTCTTACCTGGCAATACCATTCTGGAACTCTTCGGTGGCCTGATAGTAGAGGGTGATGGCTACCCGAGTGTCCGTGTCAAAGGTGAACTCAACATTGTAGTGGACTCTGGCTTTGCCGGCCTCTTCCCCAGGGCTCTTCACTTCCTCGGCGCATCTAGAGAAGCACAAAAGACTCAGCATACCAATATTTGAAAATTTATCTTCTTTTTTTAACTGAACAATATATCCTGGCTTCTCTACATGATCATAAACATAGGTCTACATCTTCATTTCGAATGATCATAGAGTACTTTATTACCAATATATTGGGTATTTAGGTGATTCTGACATTTCACAGCACTACAGTTAACGTCCTTGAGCACTTTCCAGACTGTTTTTAGTTTTTATTTTAATCAAAGTTATTAATCACATAGTTTAAATAGTTTCCACAGGGCTTGTTACAAAAAACAGCAGGCCTTACTTCTTCCCTTTCTTCCTCTCCAGAGGAAACTTCATTTAGCTGATCATTTTGGTGTTTACCCACATTCAGTTTTACTTATTGCCTGTTGATTTCCGACTATGGAAATGAAGATTTCTTTCTCTTCCCTCACTCTGCCCTATATAGGAACTTCTCCATTCCCATGGCGTAGTTATATTACCATTTTATTAGTTCAGGATATTAGTGTCTGTATTACTGTGTTTATATAAACATTATTAACAGTTCAGCCACAGAGTAATCTATGATTATTTTTCTTTTCCTGCATAACTTATTCTTAGAGTTAGTGCTCATCTTGTTTTTTCCAGTTGCTTAGTTTTCTGTGTGCTCATCACACATTCCGACCAAACTCTGCTGGCTGTCTAAATTTCTCAAGATGTTCAGATGTACCGGGTGTTCTGGCTCCTCCTGGAACCCTCTGACCTGCTCCCATCTGGACCCTGGCCCTCTGTACCTGGCACACAGCCGTCATCCTGGAACCTCTTGCCCCATCATCCTGCGGGGTCCCTTTTGCCTCTGTCCTGTGGAGATCAAGTTCCTGCATCTCCTGTCTTGCTCTTTCTTGGGTTACTCTTTCATGTCGGTGGAGCACAACTTCCACTAGCTTCCTGAAAAAAGGTGTGTTGGGGGGATAAGCTTTTTGAGAGCTTTTGTTCTACACTGACATCTCATTGAAAGTTTGACTGAGCAAGGAATTCTAGGTTACAAATACTTTCTTTCTAAAAGACATTAGAACGCCTCCTCATCGCCTCATCTTTGAGCTGCCAGTGTTGCTCCAACTCCTTCTTCCTCTGAAAGCATATAGAAGCTGCTCTTTATCATGTCCTGTGCTAGGCACTTGGTGGTCCTTCCCATTTAGAAACTTGTGCCCTATGGTTCTGAGAATTTTTCTTAAATTATGTATGTCATTGATGATTTCCTTCCTTTTATATTCTGTGTTCTCTCTGGAACCGTTAGTTGGATGTGAGACTGTCTAAACTGGTGCTCTGTTATTTGTATCTTTCTGCTTCTATTTTCCGTCTCTCTGCCTTTTTGCTCCACTTTCTAGAATATGTCAACTTTTCTTCCTACCATCCTATTGAATTTTTCATTTCTGCTACTAGGTTTTTAATTTCTAAGAGCCATTTTTTTTTGTTTCCTGAATGCTTTGTGTCATTGTGTCCCTGAAATAAAAAGATATCTTCTCTAATGTCTGAGGCTATTAATGAAGTTTTCTTCGTCCTGCATAGTTTTTATGTCCAATTAGATTTTTTTCCTGTTGGTTTACTTTGCCACTGTCTTTTATATTATAGGCATTCCTTACACATCTAAGAATCTTTGGTTGTCTGCTCCTATTTAAGAAATTTAAGGCTGCTGATTAGAACTCTGAGTGCGCAGCAGGACTTTGGGACCATGGGCTCCCCTGTGGCCTGATCTGGGTCTGCTGAGCAAGTTCCAATTCCAGTCTCTTAGATTTTCCTATCCAGGTGGGTCCAAGTCCCGGAGAACAGTCTTTCTCTCTCTGGACAAAGGCCTGGCTGCTGGCATTCTGGGGGCAGGGTGGGGAGGCAGGCTGGCGGGCCGAGCATGCAGTATGCCAGAGTTCACTTGCTCCCTGTTTTCAGTACTGAGTCTGGCCCTCAGCTGTGCCCCCAAGTCCAGAGATCCTCTTTTAACCTCTCCAGGGAGTCACAGGCCTGGCTTTGCCAGGGTGTGGGAAGGGCAGTTCTGGTGGTGCTGTGCAAGTGAGAGGATCCAACTGCCTCTTGGGCAGACTTTCCAGCAGTCCTCTTCATGTTGGCCTCCCACCTCGACTTCTAGAGCCAATTCCTGAGCCTTTGGAGGACGTCACAGTGTAAACCGAGTGATTTTCAGCTTTCTGTTCTGTTAGCTCAGGATGCTGAGTTCCCGGGGCTAGCAAGTCATGTAACACTCACCACATGTTTCTAGCTTCTAGAATTTTGTTGCTGTTGCTCCTTTTCCATTCTCCCAATTCTT
Organism: Propithecus coquereli; assembly: GCF_000956105.1. NCBI lineage: Eukaryota > Metazoa > Chordata > Mammalia > Primates > Indriidae > Propithecus > Propithecus coquereli. The sequence continues at coordinate 8,021,253 of NW_012153729.1, forward strand.
GTGAATTCATGCCTTTTAAAAATACTTTTATTATTACTTAGTGGGGTTTTGAGAGGAAGAAAAAAGGAGATGTTCAATCCTTCATCTTTACCTGGAAATCTGAGAATCAGAATTTACTCTATTCTCATAATCTCAGAAAAACAAAACAAAGAATACCCTTCACCTAAACATCTATGGAATATCAGGTGTTTTCCCTTCTGTTATCTTGTTTAATTTTGACAACCACCATGAACGGTAACATTGAATATCACCATTTTACACATGAAAAACCTGAAGCTCAGAGACCCCTTTCAGTGAGTATCCACAGACCTGGGAAGCAAATTGGTCTTCTGCTTCCAAGTCTGGTTCTTCTGGTACATCCCAGCCACCTCACTCTACTCTAGAGCTCTGGCCAGGTTGCCAAGGCAGGGCCCAGGACCTCAGAACAGCTTAGGCCCTCAAACTGTCTCCATCAAATGTGTGACCATGCCATATGTGACAAGAGAAACCAAGTGCACAGAGTGGCTGACAGCTGGCAGGCTCCTGAGCCCTCTTGGGCTCGGTCTGCTCTGCTGCTGCAGGAGCTCCCCTGGGGGAGGGGTGACTGTTCTGCAGCAGACAAGTGTCTCCTTGGCTTCCTCCTCCCCAGAGTTGACCACAGGGGTGAAGAGAAGTTTAGCTAGGGAACGAGTAGCAACTTTAGGGACAAATAAAATATTAAGAATTAAGAGAGAGAGAGAGAGAGACAGAAATAGATTAGTGGTTACTTAGGGCTGGGTGGGAAATGAGGAGTGACCACTTAATGGGTATGGGGTTTCTCTTTGGGGTGATGAAAATGTCCTAAAATTAGATAGTGGTAATGACTCACGACTTGTGAATACACTAAAAACCACTGAATTGTGCACCTTAAATGGGTAAGTTGTATGGTACATGAATTACATCTCAATAAAGCTGTTATATTAAAAAATTATCAGAGGCCGGGCGTGGTGGCTCACGCCCGTAATTCTAGCATTCTAGGAGGCCGAGGCGGGAGGATTGCTTGGGCTCAGGAGTTGGAGACCAGCATGAGCAAGAGTGAGACCCCGTCTCTACCAAAAAATATAAAAATTAGCCGGGTGTGGTGGTGCATGCCTGTGGTTCCAGCTACTCAGGAGGTGGAGACAGGAGGATCATTTGAGCCCAGGAGCTTGAGGTTGCTGTGAGTTAGGCTGATGCCACGGCATTCTACCGAAGGGCAACAGAGTGAGACTCTGTCTCAAAAAAAAAAAAAAAAAAATTATCAGAAAGAAACTTCCTAATGCTAATAAGGCTGACCTATACAAGCATGAGATGATCTCTGAGCCATCTTCCTTGCCCATTCAGAAAAATTCAGGACCTCTGATTTACCCTAACCAAGTTTGTCTCCCCAGGGAACCAGAGAGCCTTAGTGGGGGGAATAGCATCAGATTAAAAATTATGCTGGCTAGAGGATGGCACAAAGAAGGCAAAAATGTAGATGGTAATATTGATGCTGAGGATTAAAAACCAACCCAGAGCACATGAGTTCTGTAGAGGAAAGGCATGAGATTAGGAATAAAAAGTAAACATAAGCAATAAACTAAGGATTTCATTATTTCAGGTTCAAATTTCCTATTTTTACTTTGGCTTGCTGGGGTATCTGCAAAATTCCCTTTTCCTCAATAATTCTTATTCCTTTTTTTAAAAAAAAAAATCCATAAAATACGGATGATAATGACTGCTTCCATGCAAGTGAAAGTTCTTCACAAAGAGACTACTGCTTCGAGCTCTGAGCATGGATGTGGAGGACCCGACCTCAGCAGAGGAGCACTTCCCACAGCTCACATTGGAGGCCCGGAGCAGTGGGCTGGGCTCTGAGGCTGGCAGAAGCCTTGTTTGCTGCCACCACGGAGGGCCCTGGAGCCTGGCCCCAGCCTCCTCCGCCTCCAGGGAAACTTACTTGACCAGTCTCAGTGTATCCTTTCGGATGTTGATCAGGCTTCTGAGAGTCTTCACGGGTTCTTGGGGAGGTGGGGCAGCATAAGGAAACTGTCAGAAACAAAGGAAAAGGCAGAGTGTGTATAAAGATCCATAACTGTGGCTTTATGATTGACAAAGAATAGCACTGGGAGGTGAGGTGGGAAGGCACCACTCTCCTAAGTGAGGAAACTGAGATTCCGACATACTCAGTCAACCTGCTCAAGGTCACAGCTAGTGGGAAAACTGGGATTCAATTCAGAGTCAAAAGAGCTCGATTTATCTGCCTTTTCCATTATATGAAGATTATTTGGGTCGGGTGTTCAAACTCGGAGAACTAATCAAAAACACTGAAAAACACCAAGGACACACTGTGGCCCAGTTAATCACAAAAGGCTTTTCCATCTGACCTTAAGACGACAGGGAGCCAGACCTGCAAGCCCTTTCCTTCAGAGAAGCCATATGGTATCCTAGGAATTTAGAGACTGCAAATAAAAGAGAACCCCATCATGTGTACAGAGCTGACGCTTGCAAACAGTGAAGAACAAATTTCCCCTGCAGCTGATCATATAAAGCAGAGTTCTTTAACATGTGAGCCAAGAGTTATTTTGGGGTCATCAGAGGTTTATAGCTTTCATCATTCTGAACCATACATTTTTAATCTCTCTTTCCCCATTTAGACCTTTGGATTTAGAGTTCTGAGCTGATGATAATGAGCACACAAAGAATGGGAAATAGTGGAACATCTCATTGGGAATTGCTTTCAGAAGATCAAGAATGATTTAAAATGTTCCCAGTATCTTATAATGTTATTTGGGCAATAAAATTTTTTTACATATAAGTCCTAGAAAACCTACTGATCTTTGTAGCTCTGCAAAACTGGTTCTCTTAGCTCAAAATGAGTCTACTTCTGTAGTGCTGGTATCAGAAAACGGGACAACCATGTTATAATCTAATTGTGCCTTCACAGATTTTTATTGAGTGTAGTTATTTTACTTGGGAAACAATTTAACTATGGTACATCTGATTTATGTTCAGTATGACTGCTGATAATTCACATGTATGAATGTGACCCTTAGGAAAACACATTCAATCTAAATTATTCTCATTTGGATTACCCACTTTGTGGGCATTAAATAGCAACAGTTTACTTGTTTACTGATACATTAAACATATATTCCTTTAAAAATTACAGTTGCTTTTTCTAATTACAAAGCAATACATGTTTAAGCAGAAAACTTGAAAAACAAAAAAGTATGAAACTAGCCATAATTACAACACTCAGCAACACCAAAGTTAACACAGCAGAATGTGTCTGTCTTTCCAGACAGGAATCTATCTATTTCTCTATCTATATATTAATCATCTCTATATCTATGTACTGTTTCAAACTATACATACTATTTTATAGTCTCTTTTTCACTTAGATGTGGTAAACATTTTTAAAGTCTATAATTTTGACAACATGTAGAGCTAACAGCATACTTTATTTAATCAGTCCTGTATTACTCAATGTTTTAAGTTGGTTTTACTTTTTTTGCTGATATAAATGCTGTGGTGAATATAATTGTCCCTACATTTCTGCATGCTTCTTTGATTATTTCCTCAGGACAAATTCCTAGAAGTGGAATTACTGGATCAAAGAGTAAGCATATTTTTAAGACTTTTAAAAATATTTTGCCAAATTATTCTCCACAAAGCTGACTCCAACTTCGCCCTCCTGCAAACACTGCCTCAGGAGGCCTTGATGTAGGAAAACTGAAGTTCTAGATCCCATCTGGGGCCCATTTCTCCTCCCCCCAACTTTCCAAGGCTGTCCTACTAAAGGAATTTAAAACAATTTTGAAATAAGCTTAAGCAAAATGTAATTAGGCAGGAAAATCCGACACAAATGCAAGTCTATTCTAAAGCCAAAATAAATGACTTTGGGATTAAAATTTTTTTCTGGAGTAGCAAAGTTAATCATTTTCATTTGTACAGGTACTTGGGAGTTACACATAACTCCCACTTGCATGAAAAAAAAAAAAGATGGGTTCTTTTCCTCACTCTTTACCCTTTTCCCCCAAAAGAAAAACAAAAGGAAAGGGAAAACAAAAACAAAAACAAAAAATCTAGCACTCTGCATCCTCCATCTTGAATATCACATTTGATGATATTTACGGCGGTGAGGTACAAGTTACTCAGCTCTCAAGGAAAGGTATCAATGAGATCAATTGTTAATAAATCCCCTCCTACACTTTAGGCTCTCCCTACACACACACACACACACACACACACACCAGAGAGAGAGAGAGAGAGAGAGAAGAAAACAACTGAAAATCTGTTCAGGAGAACCCAATCTTGTTCAGGGGCTCCTACCTACCAAAGCTCTGTCTTGGTAGCCTTTCATTCATGCCATCAGTTCTATATGCAACACTCAGTGCTAGGTATAAGGAGAAATTTAAAATGGAAAAGATAAGGTCCTGCTCTTTCAGGAAACTGCATTATAAGGCAGATGCCATAGTTACACAAATAACTGTAATATTAGAGAGAGAGAAATGCCACAAAAAAGGCAAAAATAGAGGAAGTGATCACTTCTGGCTGAGATAATCTGGAAGGCTTCATGGAGGAGGTGGTATTTGATCTGGGATCTTGAAGGATAAATGTTATTTGTAAATTCAGAGATGACAGAGAAGATAAAGGGAACAGCAGGATCAGAGACAAATTGAAGAAAATATTTTTCTGCTTTTAGAGTTGTCTCCTCTTCCTCTCTAAATCAATTTAGCCTACCATTACCCTCTAAGCTTCTTAGTGATCTTCTTGTCTAAAATTACCATTTATTGAGTGCTTACTATGTGTTAGGCACTATGCTAAGCCCTTTACATATATTATCTCATTTAATCTTTGGAACAATCCTGTGATATAGATATGGTTGATCCCATTTTTGCGGATAAGGAAACGGAGATAGAAAATAGGTTCAATAACTTCCCCAAAGTCCCCCAAGTTTTAAGGAGCATAGTTGAGGTTTGAACACATTCTACATCCAGCTTTCCCTAAGATGCTGCTTCTTAATCTGGAGAAGAGGTTTCCAAGGATTAAAGTGCTGCTTATTAAAAGATATGAAAACACAAATTTATTTATTTGCTCATTCTTTTTTTTATCAAGACACTGATAAACTTTTTTGCTTAGCTATGCAGTCTCCTTAATACATGCACCATTACTGAGTTGCATTTAAGACAAAAGAATTATCTCATTTCAATTTAAAACCAGAGATTTCACTCATATGCTAACAGATAAGTGTGAAATGAAAGCAAACTAATATCTTCTTGGGACTGAGGAAGATGAGCTCAGGACAGATTCAGGTCTAAGCACTTTTCTGCAGTAATTACTGCAAGAGTCCACAGTGCTCAGCATTAGTAATCATTTTCTCAGTTCACATCCAAAGAGTACTTTTTTCCCTACAGTCTTAAAAGTGTATTTTTCTCAGCCCTAGGCCTACTGAGTTAGGGAGTGAATGGTGACGAGGAAGATCAGATAATCTTTTCTCTCTGATGCAAGCACGCTGGCACACCTGGGCCAGTAAATGGGCAGAAGCACCCTCTTCTATCTTGCACAAAAAACACCCCACGTCCACAGGCAGATGGAGACTGAGGAGCCTTCGGACTTCTTGCCTCGAACTCAATATAGACTTATGGGAATGCCTTCCTGTTTCTCAGGAGTCATTCTAGAATCAATAAACTCTGAACAGCCTTAGGATAACTAAATGCAGCTTCTAGAATTTCATTTCACTTTTCATAATGAAAACAAGCTTCAGATCAAGACTAATGAACAAAGAATGAAATTGATCTCCCCAGGGATTTGTGGACCAAACCTTATGGGTGAGCACCTTTACAACAGAGAAGGCTCAGGTCCCCCCAGTCTATTTATCTAACCAGAAAATTCTGCCAAAAGAAAGCCCTTATAATGGGGTAAACTTTAGTGATTTGCAATTACAGCTCGCCATACAATGAGAAAATAGAATGTAGGGAAATATTTACCTGAGTATCTGCCAGGCATCATGGTAGGTTCTTGAGATATTAATATATATATATATATATATTTCCATTTTACTTTATTTTTAAAAATTGTGGTAAAATACACATAACATGAAATTTGCCATCTTAACCACTTTTGAGTGTACAGTAGCATTAAGTAACATTCACATTATTATATAATCATCACCACCATCCAATTCCAGTTTAGATATACTCTTTGTTTTATGTTTTATAGAGACAGGGTCTCACTCTGTGGCCTGGGCTAGAGTGCAGGGGCACGATCATAGCTCACTGTAACCTCCAACTCCTGGGCTCAAGCAATCCTCCTGCCTTACCCTTCCAAGCAGCTAGAACTACAGGCTCATGCCACCACACCCGGCTAATTTTTAATAAATGTTTTGTAGACACAGGGTCTCGCTGTGTTGCCCAGGCGGGTTTCAAACTCCTGGGCTCAAGTGATTCTCCTACCTCGGCCTCCCAAAGTGCTAGGATTACAGGTAAGAGTGACTGTGCCTGGCCTTCGAATATAATCTTATTTCATATTCTCAACACGAGTGTGTCTGCAACTCCCACCAGACTATAAGCTCCTGGAGGAAAGTCTGACACACAAGGGCAACTCAAAAATATGGTGGCTGACTGAAGAAAAGAAGAATGTCAGTTAAAAAGATATTCTGGGCCGGGCGTGGTGGCTCCGCCTGTAATCTTAGCCCTCTGGGAGGCCGAGCGAGTGGATTGTTTGAGCTCAGGAGTTGGAGACCAGCCTGAGCAAGAGTGAGACCCCATCTTTACTAAAAATAGAAAGAAATTAGCTGGACAACTAAAAGCATATAGAAAAAATTAGCTGGGCATGGTGGCACATGCCTATAGTTCCAGCTACTCGGGAGGCTGAGGCAGGAGGATCACTTGAGCCTAGGAGTTTGAGGTTGCTCTGAGCTAGGCTGACGCTACAGCACTCTAGCCTGGGCAACAGACCGAGACTCTGTCTCAAAAAAAAAAAAAAAAAAGATATTCTGCAGATAAAGAAACTAAGACTCAAAGCATTCATACAACTATCCAAGGTCTCAGGGCTAATGAGTAGCAGAAGCACAATTTGAACACAGCTACGCCTGACTCTAAAGGCCACACTTTGTCTATTACAGTTGCCCCCGCTACTGCAGGGCAAGTCTACAGGCTGTTCTGATCCTAGGAGAGTTTCAGGAATCTGAGTGGGGTGTAGGGCATCCGAAAGTTATACCACCACTGCAAACAGTACTGAATTCTGTTCAGGTTCTGGAAGCTAGTTAAAACTCTCCAGATTAAAAAAAAAAAAAAAAAAACTCTCCGGATTACAATTGTGTACTTAGCCAGCAGTACGAACAAAAGCACACCTAATGCCACAGTCCTTTCAAATTTTAACAGGAGCATCTAAAGTCTTCTCAGAGAAAGGGTGTCTTGGAGCACCGCTGACAAAATCCTCTTGTCTGTAATATCTAACAGCCCATGCAGAAGATATAAACGTACATCTAGTGCAAGGCAGTGCCCAAGAATATTGCCAGCAGCCGCAGCAGCAGGGGCTACCTGTCACTGCTCACCTGCCACCCTAGATGCTCAAAGGCATGTACTGACAGGCACTTCTACAGCACAGTGATCTCTCCTCTAAATTATTTTCAAAGAACATTTACCCGTTTGTCCTGCACTCTATGTCCTGAACGCTGAACTAGGCCTGGGTACAGTGATGAGCCAAGCAAACCTGTCTTGGTTTCTGTCTGTAAAGGGACCATGACAAAGCTCGCAGCTGGTGCACGGAACGCCTGGTTACAACATTCTCCCAGGACTGTTCTGCTTGCATCTGTCCTGAAATAGGCCCAAATCTGAGGACAATTTAAATCCCAAACACCTCAAGCCCAGATTGGGAGTACAGTTCAGGCTTAGCCAGAAGACCTCTTTCAGTGGGCCTGCCAGGCAAGGCTCGGTGTGTGCTGAGCAAGCTCTTCTGCGGCCTTTTACCCCGGTGCTCCGCAGCTTCCTCTTACGTGCAGCTTACACCGGCGAAGTGCCACCTGGCGACCAAAGATGAAACTGCCAGATTAGACCCTCACCTGAAAGGAAGGGTGCACGTGTGCTCACATTGTGTGTGTCTGTACTGTACATGTACATATCAACCATCTGTCCTGGGCTTGTTTTTTTACCTTTCTGATTTCAAATATCTTGCTAAACTACCTCTATGGCTGCACTCATTTTTGTTGTTGAAAATATGGTCACAATGCATGTGAGATAATAGAATATCTTACTCCATCTGTCAATTATTAGGCAAGTCCCAGTAGTCTATAAAAAAGACTAGTCCATTCGTAAAAATAAATCATTAACTTCAATAAAAATATTTTCAAAAAGTATATAATTTCCCCTCATTTACTATTAGACGTAGGCCTGATCATATGCATATAGCATAAATATGTGAAAACTATGACATTATCCCTGCCAATTCTCAGATAAAGTACTGACATTGGTACTTCCATTGGTTAGTGTGTGCGTGTTTTCCTTCTCCAATTATTTCATGTTAGTCATAATGCTCTGCCTTTTCTTCAGTTAATATAAACCATTCAAATAAGAACTTCTTGTCCACCTACCCAATACTTCCTTGGGATACAGGTTAGCATTATTAAAAATAATTAACAACTTGGGTGACTCTAGGAAGAATGAAAGGTCTCAGGATGAGGCACCAAGAAGGTATCTGAAGTTTGTCTGTGATCACACAGACGAGCAGTGACAGTGTCTACATTTGATTCTCTGTCTACTACGTACCTGGTTAACCTCTAACCCAGCGATGCTCAAACTTGAGACAGGCCAAGAATCACATGGGGGTGCTTTTAAACACTGCCAATCCCAGGGCCCTGCTGCTAGAACACTGATTTAGCTGGTTTTGGCTAGGGACTAGGAATCTGTATTTTAATAAACACCCCAGCTGACTCTCATGCAGGTGGGCCAGAGACTACACTGAAAGAAAAAAAATGCTGTTTTTCTGCACTTGATAATATTTCATTATATCCCCAAATAAATTTACATAAAGCTCCTTTTTTTAGATTAAAAAATGTTTTCTCATCTAAAAAATTAATACGTGTCTCTTATGAAAAAGTCTAATTTTTACAGAAATAGAGAAGGTAGAAAATAAAATTTGTCCATAATCCTATCCTAAGCACATTATAACATACATATACATTTTAAAATTTAATTTTTAGTATTTTTGCAAAAATGGGATCATACTGTGTATACTGTTTTACACGGCTTCTTTCTCTCTTACTTAATAGTGCATCTGACCTATAAGCTCAACTTCGTTATTTTTAAAAACTTCTTTTTACCCTTACCCCAACTACTCCCAATGTTTATATCTTATATAAACGTAGAACAATTATTGAAAGCAGAAAATTAACACTGATTCAGTCCTATTAATTAATCTATAGACTCTATTCAAATTTCACCATTTTTTCCTACTAATGTCCTTTTTCTGGTCCAGGATCCATGACAGAACCCCACATTACATTTTTTCTTAACTTTGTATAATCAAGATTTTCCAACACACAGAAAAGTTTAAAGAATTTTACAGCAATTACCAGAATACCACCTAGATTCTACCATTAACAATATACTGATATTGATTTTTATCACATTATCTATCCATCTAGCCATCTTTTTTTCATGCATTTCAAAGTAGGTTGCAGACATCATTACACTTGTGAAAGCTATCTGAAATATTAAAAGCTCTTTCGGGCTGGGCGCAGTGGCTCACGCCTGTAATCCTAGCTTTCTGGGAGGCCGAGGTGGGAGGACAGCTGCAGCTCAGGGGTTCGACACCAGCCTGAGCACAGTGAGACCCCGTCTCTATCCCTAGAAACAAGAAACAAAAAAAAAATACACAAAACCAACTAAAAGCTCTTTCTTTATCTCTCTGAGGTGGTCCTTTCTTGTTAATTTTTGGAGACAAAGTCTCACTCTGTCACCCAGGCTAGAGAGCAGTAGCTTGATTACAGCTCACTGCAGCCTCAAACTCTCAGCCACTTGAGATCCTCCCACCTCAGCCTCCCAAAGTGCTGGGACTACAGATGTGGGCCACTCTGCCTGCCCCGAGGCAGTCCTTTCTGACCACCTTCTGAGCTTTCTGTTAGTCCCTTTGTAATCTCCTCCAATCAATGACAGTTCCTCAGGTTTGAGGTTTTTTTTTTTTTTTTAAATAATCGATATTTTGACTAGCTAGTTGTTTTGTAGAATGTCTCCAATCAAATCAGTGTGTCTGCCTGATGTTTTCACACGATTGGACTGAGCTTACGCATGTTTGCCAAGACTCTCATGGAAGTGATGCTCTCTTTATTGCACCATGTCAGGATTAGGACACAGTGTGGACATGACTCTATGGGGGTGGTGAGCTTTGATCACTTGGCGAAGGTGGGGGGTGTCAGGTTTCTCCACTGAACAGTTAACATTTTGCTTTCTGTAATTAACAAGCATCTTGTGGGGAGAAACTCTGAGATTATACGAATATCCTGTTTATCACCATACTTTTGCCAACTAATTTTAGCATCCACTGATAGTTCTTGCCTGTAATGATAATCACTGGGGAGTTTGCCTGCTGGTGATTTTCTATTTCCATCATTCCTCCTACATTTATTAACTGGAATTCTATTGTGAGGAGGAGCCGTCCCTTCTCCCTCATTCATTTACTCAATTATTTATTTATAAATTATGTTCCATTTATTTATATAACATATTTATTTTTTACTTAAATAAAAACAAAAAATGCCGCAATGCCAAAAATCTGTTTCCAAAGAGAAAGGAAGTCATTTTAGACAATTTATAATTAAATGAGAAAAGTACGCATTTTATACATGGGGCAGACATGTAATATCTGTGCCAAAGAACCAAATAATAGTTACTATGGAAACCTGTGTCTGGGGTCATATCAAGAACTCATTTACAGCACTACATAAACCCTTTCTTTTATAGTTTTTAGGGCTTTTATGTTTAAATTCTGGTTCGTTTTTATTTGATGCCTAGTTATTTTCTCAGCTTTCTCTACTTACCCTCTTCTCAGATGTGTAACGTGTCCGTGGCTTACCGGTGGATATTTTTAGACTGGTGATGCTTTAGAACATTTTCTTACATCAGTGTCAGGGGAGAACAGTTTAGTCTCCGCTTGAATGCTGCAAAGTGAATACGAATTTGCCTATTTAACCAGACACAGCCCTGAGACAGACTGTAGTGTGCACGCTGTAGACCAGAATGACAATGATCTATATTAACTGCAGTAAAACCTCTTTTCACCAGTTTTTCACCCAGTCCTCATGGGGAGGCAATCAGCAGTTTAGAAAGATTGGTAATGACAAAGTTGATTAGATGCAGTACATTCTTTTCATGAAAATCAAAGACATGAGGAAGACAACAAGAGATGTCACAAGACGACCTTGAACACAAAAATGCCTTGTGTTCAGATCTGGCTACTAAAGAAATCAATCCAAGAGAGCAGTCTATTTAGTTATTTATTTACTTTAGAGACAGAGTCTCACTCTGTCACCCAGGCTAGAGTGCAATGGCACCATCATAGCTCACTGTAACCTCCAATTCCTGAGCTCAAGTGATCCTCCCGCCTCAGCCTCCCAAGTAGCTGGGATCGCAGGTGCACACCACCATGCCCAGCTAATTTTTAAATTTTTTGTAGAGATGCGGTCTTGCTATGTTGCTCAGGCTGGTCTTGAACTCCCAGTCTCAAGTGATCCTCCTACCTCAGCCTCCCAAAGTGCTGGGATTACAGGCATGAGCCACTGCACCGCCAGCAGTCTGTTTATAGTCTGTTAATTCCTTTGCTAGGTCTCCTGGCAGGAAGTGCACAGGACCAATGTCATGGCTATATGACATCACACCTAATGTTGACCTTTTCCAAAATATTTAATTAAGCAATTGCCCAATTAACCAATTCTCTCTATTCACCCTCACAGAAAAGAAGAGTATGAAAAAATTACCTCAGAGTAAAGCACACATCATAAAATTGCACAGATCTTGGTTAATGACCACGACAGACCCATTTTCTTTTTCTCCTTATGGTTTAGGTCTTGACTCATCCTTTGGGAGTACAGAGACCAACCAATGTGATTAGTACCACTCTGACATCAGATGCACCTACATGGCTATGTGAACTGCTTACATAATAAACAAAATCTAGTTGACTTCTAGGCCCCCATAGATAGGAAGCCTCCCGTCCCAGCAAACTAAATTATTCTACTTAATCATACTGTGCTTCTAAAATAAAATTACCTCTATGAAGATGAGCTGTTTTTAGATGCAGAGAATTTTGCCTAACACCAGCTAATTAAGTAGAGTTAAAAAGGGAAAGGAGTGCTTTTAGTAAAACAGATACAGTCATCTTTTCCCTCCAGTGAATTGGTAAATAATGACTAATGGTCAGAGACTACTCCTTTCAGACAACCAGCCCATTCTCGACGTCTCACTTCCAGATTTCATCTGGTCCGGAGACTCAGCTCACAAGTAAGAATCCACTATTAAGCAAGAGATTTTGAGATACCTTGATGCTGTCTGTGAAGAATATGCTCAGAGCATATTCAAGCAATATGCAAGCACCAATATCAGTCAAAAGAGGCATTTAAAAATATACAACATATTTTTTTCCCAAAGAAGCATTTGAATGTTCTAATGCCACCAAGTATTAGTTTCCACATATTTTAAAACAGAGGCATTTTCAACAGGTCAGTTACTAAGAAGGGCAAAAGGACCAGAATCTTCCCCATTCCACATTTCAAAAGCAAAAAATAAAAAACTGTAAGCTGGTCTTTAGATTGAAAAACTCCAAGCTGTCCTGTGTCCTGTTAAAATACATGGACTCTAAAACTATCTATGTAAGATCCAAGATTAATTGCAAGAGTAGTCAAGTCTCCTTCTCTCATACTCCTGGAGGGAAAATATGCTCTGAAGTCTATTAGGCTATAATCTCAGCTCTGGCTTGAAAAAAAGAATAACAATACGAAATACAGAAATAGTTACGTTTATAGGCCAATCAAATACAGAATTCAAAGCCCTGGCAAGGTCTGGTTACTTTGGTTAGGCTATAGAAACAAAGCCATGAATCAATAACTCTAATAGGATTTTATTTTCTTCAGCAAATCACAAGCCACAGAAGTCTCTATATAATAAGAACAAAATAGCATAAAATAAAAATCCATAGCATATGTCTGATCATTTTAACTTCTAAGTTATTAATATAAAGATGTATGGAAACCCTAATGGAAAAACTCATCCTGCAGCTAATTTAACAAGGTGGTATTCACTCTAGTTTGCCCCGCCAAGCTTCCAAAAGTCTTGAGAGCTCTTGTTTTTATTCAGTCACCTCTCAATAGCAGTGTGGAGCCAAGGTTATATAAACCAACTGAACTACTTTCTTTGGCTTTTATGAAAGTCTAAGCGCATTCAAATACTGTATATGATAAAATCTAGTAGCTAGAACTGTAAGTTCTAGATGGTGAACCTCGGAGACGAAATACAAATGCCCACACTGTATTATGCTCAGAGTCCAACTCCAAGAGTGAGTTATGTCACCGGCTTCCCTCTAATCCTGTGTCCTACGGCCTCCTACCTGAGATCTCTGCGTCTCTCCAAGCCATCACCCATCATCCCTCAAGGTCTATCCTTGTAAATCTCAACTCCTAGAGCCACATTCTTCAACATCTCCAATTTCCCCATCCTCTGCAACCTCTTCTCTAAGGGACTTCCTCTTTTTACTGATTTCCTACATGACATTAAGACCCTGGGCTTCTTATCATCTTTCAGGGCTTGTCAGAGGTAATTACAGTCCATCAAGAATAAATAGATGTCTTAGCATTAACCACAAGCTTTCTGAGACTAAAAATAGCCAAGTCCCAAGTTTAAACAAAGTGCAAAGCAAAGATGGTGCAACGGATAATTCCCCCAAAAGCAATACACGCTAGTATCTCCTAATATTAGTCTGGCTTCCAGGTTTATAATTCTCTGCCTGGCCATAAACACAAAGATTCTTTTATGCTGGTTAATAATCTGTAAAGAAAGCACAGCTCCACAATTACGTGGGAAGTCAAAAGTTCAGCAAGAGGATTTAGTGACTGGCTGCTAACAAATAAATTATGGAAAGGAGAAGATTTATAGTGGATAAGCCTGCACCACCCTGACCAAGTACTCAAGGTTAACGTCAGCAGTAGTAAGTCATGTGATATACGTACCTCCAATATGATGCAATGAGAAGGGCACTTACAACTGTGGTATTCGTCCCCAAAATCCATAATGCTGGTCTTTGAAGTTTCATAAGAAAACATTAAACAAATCCAAATCAGGGGAAGTTCTAAAAAAATACGTAACCAGTACATCCCAAAATTGCTGAGGTCATGAAAAACAAGGAAAAACTGGAAAACCATAACTCTTTAGAATAGAGGAGATGAAGGAGGCATGACAAGCAAAGGTAATGTGGCACCTGGATTAGACCCTGGAACTAAAAAAGGACATTAGTGGAAAAACTGGTAAAATCTTAATAAAGTCTGTAGTTTTAAAAATAGTAATGTACCTGTGTTAATTTTTAGTTTGGATAAATGTGTTATGGTTATGTAAGATGTTAGTTAACCTTAGGGGAAGATGGGTGAAGGGTATATGGAAACTCGATTCTTCTGTAAGTATAAGATTATTTTTAAAAAAGTAAGTTCAGCAAGAGAAACGTGGAAATGAAATGGAAAAAGCACAGGATCTATAAGCAGAAGGTGTAGGTCTGAGTGCTGCTACTACTGGCTGTGCGATTTTAGACAAACTGCTTTGCCCTAATAAGCTTCGATTTCCTTACCAGTAAAATATGCTTAATAATAGCTACCTCATAATTTGTGAGATTAAAGTTTGTATTAATCAAGACGCACTCAGGAAAACAAGTATCACACTAGTTATTTTTATAGAGAATTTAATACAAGGAACTGGTTAAAGGGATATCAGAGAACTAAGGCCTGGAAAGGGGACGCTGAGCTTACAGAGAGAGGCTGCAGGAGGCAGCTAATCCCCGGGCTGCAGGAACAAAGGGCAGAGGCTGGATTCCAGATCCTGGCCACCCAGAGGGGGCTCTCTGAAGCTGGCTGAGGTGGGCGTACAGTTTGTGGGAGGGGACACAAATAAACAAACAAAGAAACGTAAACAACTGGAGACGGTAACAAACTGCAGCTGTGGGGGAAGAAGCACTGCCAGGTCCAGAAAGCAGCGGGTCCTTCTCTTCCAGCCCTGGGGGCCCTATAGCGCCCCCCATTGGCAACGCCTGGCAGGGCACAGTGGGCCATGGAGAAGGCGGCTGCAGAGTCCCAGCCCAGCATCACAGCGCAGAGCGGGGTCCGGGCTGGGAGGCAACAGCTTAACTGTTGCAGAGGTGAAGTAACTTTGTAAAGTGTAAATGTGACCCACTGGTACTTATTACTTCTATTAAGTGCCCAGGCTAACTGTTTGCTGTCCCTCTCTTTAAAAATATTCTGCAGTATGGATTAGCAGAGGACATAAACTTCTAGTGTTATCAGCACTTAAAATTTTAATATGGCTAGGCATGGTGGCTGGTTCCAGTAGTCCTAGCTACTGGGGAGGCAGGGGCAGGAGGATTGCTTGAAGCCAGGAGCTGGAGGTTGCAGTGAGCTGTGATCGTCTTGTCACTGCCCTCCAGCCTGGGCAACAGAGCAAGACTCCGTCTTGAAAAAATTTTCTTTAAAAGATAAAGACAGGCCAGGCGTGGTGGCTCACGCCTGTAATCCTAGCACTCTGGGAGGCCGAGGCAGGTGGATCGCTCGAGGTCAGGAGTTCAAGACCAGCCTGAGCAAGAGCGAGACCCCGTCTCTACTAAAAATAGAAAGAAATTATCTGGACAACTAAAAATATATATATAGAAAAAATTAGCCAGGCATGGTAGTGCATGACTGTAGTACCAGCTACTCGGGAGGCTGAGGGAGGAGGATTGCTTGAGCCCAGGAGTTTGAGGTTTCTGTGAGCTAGGCTGACGCCACAGCACTCTAGCCAGGGCAACGGAGCCAGACTCTGTCTCAAAAAAAAAAAGATAAAGACAAAGCATATGTGTAATTAATTTCTGCAATAATCAGGTCTACTATTTTACTTGATTGGCCTCGAAAGACCATTTTAGAGATTGAAATAAGTGTGCTGCTGTGGGATGCTATTTACATGTAACCATTTGACCCAGAAATCTTTGACTTTTATAGACTTCCGTAAAACAGTTTCATTAAAATTTAAGGCTACTCTGCATCTCTTTAAAAGGTGAAAAAGTTAACCTAATTTTCTTTGAAGTGCAACACCAATAAGTATAGTTTCCCGTAAGATGGGGCCGTACAATGACAACAGGAAATAGAGGCAAGAGTGTGCACACTTGGTTTCAGTAAGTTTCAAAGAAATTTCGAGGAAATTCCTACAACACAGATACTTTAGAATGTCACTGCAGAATACCACAGAAGTTCTCTGTACTCTGGTTTGTTAAGAAATACAGCATTAAACAACAAACCAAAAACCAAGCATTGAGCTTAGTGGCACTTTTCAAGTCAGCAAAATTTACGTTACAAAGTTCCTTTCTCGAAGCTTCTATAAGTCTGTATCTACACTTCATTTTTCACTTCTCCCTTTGTATTACAGCTGTGTGTGTATATGTCTGATCTTCTCTGTGAAGTTATAAACTTGAGGGCAAAATCCATGTTGGAATCATCTTTGTGTTAGCCCTGGTGATTAGATCAGCACACGTAGAAGACAGATGTTTGTAGAAGAATACATGAACAATAAGATCTTCAGCAGAGTACAGCATGTGCCCGTGGTGACTCCAGATTCTGAATGTCTGTCCCTCAGACTAACAGGCAGACTTGGCACAATTAATGCTCACAAAATAAGTGAAAAACACAGACTACCACGTGTTTCGTAATTAAGGATTTGTGAAGCAGTATTTATCAAGCTTAACTAAGAGCTAAAACCCTCTGGTCCTGCCAGTGAGCTGTAGGCAGACCTAAGAATGAAGAGGAAATGATTTAATAAAACAAGTATGACACCAGGAGCCAGAAGATACAGCTTCTTTCCTTGGTTTTCCCACTTACCTGATACCCAAGGCTCTGGGCCAGTAATTTAACATCTCTTGGCATCAATGTTCTTATCTGTACAATGGGATTTACAGCCCCTATCTCACAGGGTCATTAAGATAAATAAAAATAAGTAAAAATGTTTTGAAAACCATCCAGTGCTATGAAAATATAGGTTATCATTAGTGATTATCATTAGTGATAACATTATCTTCATCAAAGGACTCTACTTGTAATACCATTTTGGAGAAAAGAGTGTACAAATGAAATATAAACAGTTTGATAAGTATCTCTTATCTATAAATCCCAAAGCATTTGGTGTAAACATGATTAGGATGTATCTCACTTTGCTCAGAATTATTGTAAATCTGCTCCCACACTCTATTGGAATTTAACCCCTTGCGAACAGCAGGCCTCTCTGTGCCCCCCATGAAGACACATAAATTTCTACCACAGTGACTGAAAGGCTCTGTGATATTCTCGGTTTATCGTGAGAAGGGAAATGCAAGACACTGTCTAAACTAAAATGAGAGTTGCGCAAGCTATCCTCTAGTCTGTCGTGACCCTGATGTTCTAACAAACTCTGTAGCACAATCAAAAACAAGCTGATGGAGAAAACAAAGCACAGGTCTGAGACGCAGCTTCTGGGCAAGCGGTCCTGCAGTGGGGCTGAGATCCGGGATCAGCGGCTCTGGCTGAGGACCGCGGTTGCAGAGGCAATGCTGCCCCGTCACCCCTCCCACCGCCACATCCACACACAGCCTCTGGGAGACATGTCGGCCACTCTCAGTGGGGCATGTCCACAAACAGGGACTCCTTGGACTACATGGAAACCAGGCCTCAGAGAGCGCAACCGCATCTCCATTAGCCACTCCTTTCCAAGACACATTTTTTTTTTTTTAAAGTCAGGTTTACCAAGGTATAAATTAAATACAGTAAAATTCACCCTTTTTAGTGTACAGTGCTATGAATTTTGACAAACACACGCGACTCTGTAACCACCATCACAACCAAATACAGAATATTTCCATTCCCTCGTGCTTCTTTCTAGTCGACCCCTCCACGCACCTCAGTCCCTGACAACCATGGATCTGTTTCTAATCCCTAGAGTTTTGCTCTTTCCGGAATGACATAACACTCTTTACAATGCTTAAAAAAAAATAGCTGAAGGCCTCATTCAGCTGCACAGAACACCACTCATTTAGCGGAAGCCCAAGCCAAGGGGTGGGAAAGGCAGCAAATTCTCTAAAGCTCTAGATGACTCATAGGCTATGCTGGAAGTCCCTATGGGCAGGACGCTTCTTAGTGAGCTGCAAAGCAGATAGTTTAAATCCAAAGACAAAGAACTCACGTTAAACTGTCCCTACAGAAATGGTCTGGTATCCTCTTCCAAGATTGTTTAATACTGTACGAGGCACAATCACATTTCCTTCCAGTTTAGATGAACTTTTGGCATTAAAAGAAAACATCAGTTACTGTGGCTGGAACTGAATATAGATTAATAAGAAAATTCCGTTAAGCTAAAAAGCTCAAGTTTCAATAGAATATTCTACTTGCTCCTGTCAGATTTGGCTTGACCTCACGGTGAGTTATTTTGTGCCTAGTGAAATAATCACGTCTTACTGAATACTGCAAGAATCACTCAACAGCTTCCTGCACAACTGCAGGCTGACATAAAGGAAAGCGCAAAGAACTTGTAAAAGCCAAAGAGGGACAACTAAGAGCCTTGTGGCAAATCTAAAGCCAGGATAACTGCAAATTACTTTTGAGCATAACAGAAGGTCACATTACAGCTATTATTTTGTAAAATTTAAAATTTTTTTACCCAATGAAAATTCCTGTCCTACAATTTGAAAGCCTAAATTATATCATTTATTCATTCCCTTTCTACTTTATGCAGTAAATTATTTATATATTTTATATTAGATCTATATGGGATTAGTTATCAAGTTTTGAGATGTAGTTTGGAGAAATGACAGAAAATTTAAATTCAAACAGTGCTTCTCAGCTCCCATCTGCACAGATTTGAAAATCTGAAAAAATGAATTTAAAGGCTTATGACAGACCTTCCAGTAAAAACAGATTAAACATATGTATTTATCTCTGCTCCCTTCTGAAGTGCTACTGAAATGATAGTAAAGAGATTAAAAAAGAAAAGGAAAGTGCAAAATCAAAAGAACAGAGAGAATGGGAGAGGAAATGATAATAAAAACTTAGAAGCTGAGACACACATTGACAAGTGGAAACTGATTTGGGAGATCAGAAAAGGCCAAAACCCCAAACAGGAGAAACGTATTCATGCCACGGAACCCTAGGAAGGCTTAAGAACTGGGGGCAGTGGGTCCTCCTGAAAGTGGGGTGTAGTGAGGCTGGAAAGAGGAGACTGGGAAAGTCGTCGTGAATGGCAATTAGGCCCCTAGATCTTTTGCCAGACTCCATGCAGCCAGGAGACCCCACTGCCTTCACAACCAGGGTCTCTGTCCCAGGGATGAGGTGGGGGGGAATGGCTGAAGGGGAAGGGCTTGGTGAGGCCTTCTCAGTCCCCTGCCCTGCTGATCGCCCAGGATGCTGGCAGTCAGTCTAGCTTGTCCACCTGCCTCTGCCCACTGCCCCCCACCCCCCCAAGCTGGAAATGAGAGGATTCTTTGCTGAAGAAACCAAATCTTTGTCACTTGATTTATGACAAAGGCAATGCTGCAATGCAGTGGGGAGAAGAATGAACAGTCTTTTCAATAATTGGTGCTGGGTCAATTAAAGAACAAAAACCTTGGCTCCTACTTCACACCATATCAAAAAATCAGTTCCAGATGGATGGCAATCCCAAACATGAAAGGTAAAACCACACGATTGGGGAAAACCTGAGCATCTTCATGATTTTGCTAATAAAAAGATTTCTGAAATAGCATATGAAAAGTGCTACCATATAAGAAAAAAATTGATACATTGGACTACATTAATATTTCAAACTTGTATTCAGCTAAAAACCATTATGAGAGTGAAAAGGCAAGGAGAGACTGGGAGGAGATATTTGCAATATATTTATCTGGCAAAGAACTCATATTCCTTACTATTTCCTAACTCAGAAAGAAAAGCAGATAAGCTAATAGAAAAAGGGGCAAATGATTTGAACTGACACTTAACAAAGGAGGAATCCAAATGGCTAAGAAATATATGAAAAGGTGCCTGACCTCGTTAGTCATCAGGAAAATGAAAATTAATTCTATATACCCACCAGAATGGCTACAATGAAAAAGATGGAAAACACTAGGTGCTGGGAACTCTAAAAACACTGCGGTGGGAACACACTTGGTATAATCACTTTGGAAAAGTGGTTAGCAGTACCTACTCCAGCACATGCTATGACTCAGCAATTCTACTCCTAGGTATGGTCCTAACAGGTTGCACATATAAGCTCAACAAAATACAAAATATGTATTCTATAATCCCCCAACCCCCCTCAGTTTAAAGCCCGTTAGTGGTTCCCCACGCCTACAGGATAAAAGTCCAAAGCTCACAGGAAGGCACTCGAGGCCCCGGTCTAGGCCTGGCGCCACAGCTTTATCTCTTGCGGAGCCTCCCTGCAGGCTCCGGACCCCATGCTCTGGTTATGCTGGAACATCTCGGTGCACATGCCTTACCGTAGTTAGACACCCTGTGCCTTTGCTCCTCGGCCCTCCTCCAACGTGTTCATGTTTCCTAGTTACACAATTCCTTCAGGCGGGGATTGCATTTTATCTGTCTTTGTATCGCAGGTGTCTAACATTATCCTTGAGTACCAGAGGTATTCAGTAGAATATTAAATGAATGAGGGAATGAAGGAAAGAGTGAATCAATCAATCAATGATTTGTGTAACGGGGGAAGAAGATCAACAGTGGGTGTGGTCTAATGATTATTGGGGAAAACTATCTTCTCAGCTAGTATAGAAACCAAATTAAGATAAGAACAAAGAAGAAACTGTTTCTTCCTTCTCCTTCTCCCAGTGCATTTACAATCCAAATTGGTTTTGTTATTTTTAGAGACAGGGTCTCGCTCTGCTACCCAGGCTGGAATGCAGTAGCGCAATCACAGCTCACTGTAACCTCCAACTCCAGGGCTCAAGTGATCCTCCCACCTCAGCCTCCTGAGTGCCTGGGACTACAGGTGTGAGCCACCTTGCCTGGGCTGCAACCCCTTTTTATAACTGTAATCCACAGAACTACACCCTGATGTCTACATGCCACACACATAAAACTGGGATAACATTTTACATCTCAAAGTATTGCAGTAGATCTAACACTTCACGTCCTACTTCACTAACCTCAGCCAACGCAGCGTCTTTAGCTAAAGAAAGAAAGCAGCAAACTTAGTTGATGTTTTTTGCATGAAAAAAAAATCCAGGCAGTAGTTTCAAAGTATCTTCCCCAAGATACTTAACTACAAAGGGAAAGATGGCAACTCTACTGTGGAGAAACCCACAGTGAATTATATCTCAATGAAGCTATTATTAAAAAAGTAATAGAGATGCAATCAGGGTCGGGCACATGGAGGACCGCTAAGGTAAGGTGGTGCAATGTTCCATTTCCAGATCTGGGCGGTGGTTACAAGGGTGTTTGCTTCATAATTCTTTAAATTATAGATATATGGCTTACACACTTATATATAAATAGTTCACAATAAAAAAGTAAAAGGAAAAAACAATGGAAAGTAAATTAAAAGCAGCTATTTTTTTGTATTCAAAAAAGGAAGTTAGGAACAGCTGGCAGGAATAGCCGCATAAATACTAATGGGTACTCACACTGATTCGACTTCTCTCGGAGCACCCCTTTTCATCTGTGGTGACCTCAGTGTGAAGTGTGACTGTGCTCAGTGACACAGCTTGCTGCCCTCCACCCCCCGCCACCTGTTCACACCACTGGGACACCATCCCTCTGATGATCCATCTATCACAGAAATTCAACTCCACAAAACAGGGGTCTTGGGGTAGGAAACTCCTAAAACAGAAGCCACATAAAAATCCCCTTTCTAAGGCCAAGAAGCCAATGCTTGGAC
Source organism: Propithecus coquereli (assembly GCF_000956105.1). Classification (NCBI taxonomy): domain Eukaryota; kingdom Metazoa; phylum Chordata; class Mammalia; order Primates; family Indriidae; genus Propithecus; species Propithecus coquereli. The sequence continues at coordinate 8,043,338 of NW_012153729.1, forward strand.
CTGACTGGCTTTCCAAAGGTGTAGTTAACTTGACACATACCGCTAAGCCTCATATTTTATGCTCTTATATACCTAAAAAAAAAAATCCTATACTATCCTCCTTACAAAAGTAACTAGTTTTTTCATATTATCTCTGGAATCGAGAGAGCTGAAACTAACTCTTAAATAAAACCTATAATCTTATTATACTTTCTTGGTATTTGGAGATATGACTATGATGTTATCTACACACTGCCAAATAGTCTTTGTGTATTCAGTGTTTATTCATTAAGTGACAGGAAGCAACTTTCTCTAGAAGGAGGCATTTGAAAAATAATTTCCTCGTCTTTGGTAAGGCTAAAAAGTAATATAAATGGAATAAAGGTTTTTTTTGTAAGAACGTAAAAACAAGTTAAATTTCAAAATTGAACCTACGATAATCCTACATAATTTCCTAAAACTAGTCATTTCTTCCCTGGCCCAATACTTGTATGCTTATATGGTTTAAAAACTGAATATAACACCTCTGTTCATAGCAGCATTATTCGCAATAGCCAAAAGGTAGAAGCAACCCAAGTGCGCATTGATGGGTGACGGATACCAGTGTATCCATACGATGGAATATTATTCAGTTTAAAAAGGAAGGAAATCCTGACCATGCTACAACATGGATGAACTCTGATGACATGCTAAGTGAAATGAGCCAGTCACAAAAGTACAAATATTAAATGATTCCACACATATGAGGTCTCTAGAGTAGTCAAACTCAGAGACAGAAAATGGAATAGTGGATGCCAGGGGTTGGTGGAAGACAGAAATGCGGAGTTAGTGTTCAATGGGGACAGAGTTTCAGTTTTTCAAGAAGAAAAGAGTTCTGGAGACTGGTTTCACAACAATGTGCAATGAGCAGGGTGGTCCCCTGAGAGAGCCTGGAAGCAAGGAGACATTTAGCATAAAAACGCTATTTTAAAAAATTCCTTCAGCCTGAGCAACACAGCAAGACCCCATCTCTACAAAAAATTATAAAAGCAAAAATCAGCCAGGAAGGTGGCGCATGTCTATAATCCCAGCTACTTGCGAGGCTTAGGCGGGAGGATCCCTTGAGCCCAGGAATTGGAGGTTACAGTGAGTTATGATTGTGCCACTGTACGCTAGCCTAGGTGACAGAGCAAGACCCTGTCTCAAAAAAAAAAAAAAAAAAAGTCCTTAAGTGAAACTGTAAAGCTCTAAACCATTTTAAAAGTATAAATATTCATTCCCTAGTTCTTTCACCGTTAGGTTGTTAGCATGTTAAAAAGCAGGACACATCCATACAGAATCTCACAGCACTTCGAACCAAATGCTTCTGAAGGTACTTCACTACATGTGGCACCAAGAGAACTATGCTGCCCGGTTCTGTTCTCGCCACGCTCATTCCGTTTTCCATCTGTCTCCACAAGCCCCCAGCTGCTTCCTGGCGCCCACCCAGCAGACCCCACCTTTCCTGTGGTTCACCAAAAAAATTAAAACCATTATTTTGTGAACTTTCTCAATTTTTCTACCTCTATATATTCTTCTAGACCTCTTTCTTACCTCTGCTCAGAAGTATTCCCTTTTCTGTCTTATAAGAAAATTAAAATGCTTTTAATTTAAAAATGAAAACATACTCATGGGAGAAAATTCACACAACACAGAAGATTATGAAGTAAGAAGTAAATACCTCTCTGCTTGATGTACCCCAAGACTTACCCCTGCAACAGTTTAAAATGCATTGTTCTCTTGGTGTATTTTTTATGTAGCTATAAATATATATACATAAATGTACACATATACATATGTTGCTATTTTTATCAGAAATGAAATCAGATTACATTATAAGCTGCAACTTGCTCTGTTCCAGAAGTGATGTGGTTGTGGACATATTGTCAGCTCAGTGGACACAGATCCACCTCATTTTTTGCTGAATAATAGTTCATAGCATAGACACATTATAATTTATTTAACCATTCCCCTATAATGGCCATATATATATGTTTTTGTTTTTTTTGAGAAGAGTCTCATTCTGTCACCTATGCTAGAGTGCCGTGGCATCAGCCTAGCTCACAGCAACCTCAAACTCCTGGGCTCAAGCAATCCTCCTGCCTCAGCCTCCTGAGTAGCTGGGACTACAGGTGCACCACCACGCCTGGCTAATTTTTCTATTTTTTGCAGAGATGGGGTCTCGCTCTTATACAGCTGTATTTATATATTTTCTAATTTTGTACTACTACAAGTAATTCTACAATATACATTGCAAATAGGAATTATTTCACTCTCTTTAAGTATTTCTGTAGAAGAGATTCAGAGACGTGAAATGGCTAGGCCAAAGGGTATGTGCAGCTAAAAGTTTAATCAGTATTGCCAAACTAAATGCCAAAACGAATTGTAGTACAATTATATAGGAAGGAGGAAAGAAGACAGCATACAAAAGGCAAGTAGCCCAATCTCTCTCTCTTTCACTCACACACACACACACACATATATATGCACAGGAAAAAGAGGCCCATTCCTACCATGAGCTTTAGGCCTGTCAGGCAGTAGGTGCCAGGGTCCATGTACTGTGGCCCACTCAGTTACCCCGTGGCCAGGGTGCAGATGACTGTCCAAATATAACACGTGCACAGCACCCAGTTTCAGCAGTGGCCTTTCACAGAGGCTGCTCCTCAGGGAGTCCTTTACCTTAATTATGCCCTTTCCCTCAACTCACACAGGCCACAATTCTTGAACTATACCATGTTTGTTTTATTTTATTATTTTTTGATACCTCTTATTTTATTCAGATAGCAGTCTGATCACACATGTGTGTGACAGCAGTCTGATCACACATGTGTGTGATCCAATAACACACACAATAACAAGTGTGCTTGAGTGTCCAAGAACATCAAACAATAAACTAGGACCAGGCGCAGTGGCTCATGCCTGTAATCTCAGCACTTTAGGAGGCCACGGCAGGAGGATCCCTTGAGTCCAGGAGTTCAAGACAAGCCTGGGCAACACAGCTAGACCCCATCACTACAAAAAACAAACAAGAAATTAAGTTCAGTGTAGGGGCACATGGCTGTAGTCCCAGCTGAGGCGGGAGGATTGCTTAAGGCCAGGAGTTTGAGGCAGCCATGACCTATGATGCCGCCACTGCACTCCAGCCTGAATGACAGAGAGAGACCCCATCTCTATAAAAATAAAATAAAAATAAATAGTAGTAATAAATCAAATATAATCAGATGTTAAAGATCAGTCTTCAAACATTATAGGCAATGATGCCACACTTGCCTATGATCTCTCTGATATAAAACCACATCTACACATTCAGCATGGCTTCTTTAACTGTGACCTGCTTGAAGCTACCAATTTGAGCACTATCGACTATGTTTTTCAGTCTAACAGTCTTCCAACTGAGCTATTTCAGCGGGAAATTTTTTAAGGCTCTGAATAGCTCTAGGGATCTCAGCAGGGGCTGGAGGATTCGGCTTGACCTTGGCTTAGGACCAAAATGTGGCCAATCAAGGCTTCGAGTAAGTCACAGCACTGTGGCCTTCTCTGCAAGGTTATGGAGAAACTGGGCCATGGTTCAGGATGGAAAGCCTGCACCATGTTTATTTTAATGCTCTTATCCTATTCAGGTATTCTGTATCTTTTTTTGTAACTAAAATAAATCACTTCCTAACTGGTCTCATTTCCTATCTTTCCGATTCATTCTCTACACTATGAATTAATTTATAGAGTTAATCTCCTAAAATGCAAATCAGATTGTAATAGTTATTATTTTTTCAGTCCTTAAAATATTCCTGCAAGATGGGTATTTTTATAGATGGCTGAAGATGGGTATTTTTATAGATGGCTGAAGCTCAGTGATTGGCCAACACCTTAACCAACACCGCAAAGCTGGTCAGCAGCAAAGCCATTCATGACTGTGATCTCTCTAGTGCCATAGGAAGAAAAGCAAAAACTTCTTAGAAAGGCCCTTCAAACCTAGGCCCAATTTGTCTTTCCAGCCTCATCTCCAGCCAACATCCCTCACAATCCAATCCTTATAGGCTACTCACCATCTGAAAACCCAGCGTGTACTTTTGCATCTTTGAGCTTCCTTGTGTTGCTTATTTATTCTGCCTTGGATACCTCCCCTGATGTTCCCCACGTGGGACTTCCTAGTCATCCCTCCAGCTTCAAGAGTCATCTCTCAGAAGCCCCTGACTTAGAGAGAGGGTGTCCCCACTGCTCTGTGCCCTAGGGCTGCAGTCCCCAACCCCCAGGCGGTGGACTGGTACCGGTCCATGGCCTGTTAGGAACCAGGCCACACAGGAGGAGGTGAGCAGTAGATGAGCAAGTGAAGCTTCATCTGTATTTACAGCCACTCCCCATCGCTCACATCACTGCATAAGCTCCACCTCCTGTCAGGTCAGCGAGCATTACATTCTCCTAGGAGCGTGAACCCTGCTGTAAACTGCAAATGCGAGGGATCTAGATTGCGCGTTCCTTATGAGAATCTAATGTCTGATGATTTGGGGTGGAGCTGAGGCGGTGAGGCTAGCGCTGGTGAGCACCTGCAGATACAGATTAGCATTAGCAGAGAGGTCTGACTGCACAATAAATGTGATGTGCTTCAGTCGTCCTGAAACCACCCCCACCCCACACCCAGCCATCCATGGAAAATGTGTCTTCCATGAAACCGGTCCCTGGTGCCAAAAAGGTTGGAGACCACTGCTCTAGGGCACTCTGGTCCTCTCTCTCGTAGAACTTACTGCAGCACATCACAGTCAGGGGCAAGTCTACCTGCCCCACTCTGCCACAAGCCCCCTCAGGGCAGGGGCCACATCTTTTCATTTTTGCATTCTCAGTTCCTAGCCCAGTATCTGCCTCATAAATATCTGTTGAATGAATAAACAGCACATGATGGACGGAATAATGTGGGGTTTTTTGCCACTAAGCCCCGTATGTACAAAACTCTACTTCACAAATGGATCTACTGCCAAGTTTAAATAACTTGCTCTCCCTGCACACGTGTGAGTAAAAGGGTTCGACTTACAGAAACTGGATTTAAGTACAACGTTTTGGTCTATCTCTACTAGAAAAAGAAGAAAAGCACATTGTATGCACCTTAGTTCTTACCAGTAACTCCGGCTGTGCAGCCCCAGTTGCAGGGAGCACGGAGAGGAAGAAACTGTCAACAGGGCTCCACTACGGCACACGAGATGAAGACTGAAACTCCACTGCTTTCCCTCTAAGATGAGAGGAAGGGTTTGAACTTTTAGCTACAAAAGGCAGGTGGAATCAATGCATCGCTTGATACTCTGACAATCCTAATTTTATTAAGCCTCTAAATAACTTAGGGCTTTAGCAGTAATTTACCTCAACAAAATAAGACCTAACTCAATAAAGGGGCAAAAAAGCAGCACCAGCTCTTCCACTACCTAGGAAGGGCAGGGATGGTCTTTATTTAACATTTTATAACTGATTTACAGACACCTTAGCTCCTCTCTATAGACGAGAAAGACCTGGTTCACTACTTAAGACAGTATTTAAAAACCAGTGTAGGTCGGGCATGGTGGCTCATGCCTATAATCCTAGCACTCTGGGAGGCCGAGGCAGGTGGATGTTTGAGCTCAGGAGTTCGAGACCAGCCTGAGCAAGAGAGAGACCCCCGTCTCTACTAAAAATAGAAAGAAATTATCTGGACAACTAAAAATATATAGAAAAAATTAGCCGGGCATGGTGGCGCATGCCTGTAGTCCCAGCTACTCGGGAGGCTGAGACAGAAGGATCGCTTGAGCCCAGGAGTGTGAGGTTGCTGTGAGCTAGGCTGACGCCACGGCACTCATTCTAGCCAGGGCAACAGAGTGAGACTCTGTCTCAAAAAAAAAAAATAAAAACCAGTGTAGATTCTCTCTACCTAGGACTATCAGTAGCTACAGAAATAGCCAAACTGAAAGGTTAGTGAGTGTAGCTAACATTGCTCCATGCTGCTTTTTGTCCAACAACTCCAAGGCATCTTCTAAGCATTACATTTCTCTAAAGTCAGAACTGTCCCTGCTTTTCAAGTAGGCAATTTGAGAGCCTGAGTGATAGGCTTACCGAGGTTACAAAGAGTTTAATGGTAAGATATAAATAAAATGTGAAATCTTGCCGGGCATGGTGGCTCATGCCTGTAATCCTAGCACTCTGGGAGGCCAAGGCGGGAGGATCACTTGAGGTCAGGGGTTTGAGACCAGCCTCAGCAAGAGCGAGACCCCCGTCTCTACTAAAAATAGAAAGAAATTAGTTGGGCAACTAAAAATAGAAAAAATTAGCTGGGCGTGGTGGCGCACACCTGTAGTCCCAGCTACTTGGGAGGCTGAAGCAGAAGGATCACTTGAGCCTAGGAGTTTGAGGTTGCTGTGAGCTAGGCTGACGCCACGGCACCCTAGCCTAGGGAACAAAGCAAGATTCTATCTCAAAAAAAAAAAAAAACCGTAAAATCTTGATTCCAACTCCCTTCCACCATCCTTTTGTATATATAAAAATCTTTAAATCTGACCCTTAAGGCTTGATAATAAATGTGGCTTTAATGGATTATCCTAAGTGGTGGATCTGTAGCGTTAAGTGTTGCTCAACCAAATGATAGGCTTTTTGGTCTGCTCATTCAAAAATGATAGGAAATCCCGGAGATCCCAGAAGCCGGGATGCCTGTGGCATTTATACCTTAATATAGCAACTGGTTTCAACATATTTCACTGCCCATATTCATTCTGCCTGGGAAAAAGCTGCTCTTGCTGCCTACTGCTGGATGGCTTTAAAAGGCTGTTCTCTCTCCTTGTAACGTGACTCCATGTGCTGACACCCAGATCTGTTACTAGAGAGTGGAAGTCAGTTCTTCAGAACTCAAGCTACATGTCAATCTTCAATCTCTGGGCCTTCCCCTAAACAAGTGTGATGTGCAGTAATGGCAAAACCCAGAGGTCAACCGAGCAGATGGAATTACACACCAAATGCAAACACTCTGAAGAGGTGCTCCAAGAGAACATATCACTGCCACTTGTTCTACTTTTAGATATCTATCAATATCTCACAAATTGCATTTGATGACTTATACAAACAGACTCATGAACAGAATGTGGGCAGAGTTCCTGTGTACACCTGACCTTATTAGCAGAAACGGCAGAGTGGCTGAGGCTCTGGAGGTGGACTGTTGGGTTCAAGTCCTGATTCAATCCCTTAAATGCTTTGAAATCTTTATGTAAACTCTTTGTTTTCCACCTGTCAAATAAGGACCTTCCTCATAACGATGTGAGGACAAAATGAGATAACACGTATGAAGAGCTTAGAAACCAGGCCTGGAAAACAGCAAGTGTTATTGCTAATACAATATTATAATAATTACAATGACTAATAGATGTTAGCCATTGTTATTATTAAATAACATGTGGGGAAAGAAAAGAGAAACATGCTACATTTGTTCTGTATACTATATTTCTATGTAGCTTTTTGAAGTTTCTCTGATTTGTTTTCCGAGCATGAAATTATGTCTTTTGAAAACGTTTGCTCTATACAGCATTAAGCATATTTAATGATTACTACATAAAAACAACAACAAAAACTCCAAAGTTGATGCTCCTTTGGGAAAAAAGCCTCAAGGCTGCTACATGGTATTTCAGGAAGACCTCAGTCATTCACAGCCTGCACAGGCAACTTTGGAAAAGTTTGCCAGCCAGGATAAACCTCAAAAGGAATCTAAACAAGCATTTACTTCTTTTTTTTTTTTTTTTTTGAGACAGAGTCTCACTGTATTGCCCAGGCTGGAGTGCAGTGGCTATTCACAGGCTCCATCCCACTACTGATCAGACTGATCAGCGCAGGAGTTTTGATCTATTCCGTTTCCGACTTGGGTCTGTTCACTCCTCTTTAAGCAACCTGGTGGTCCACTGCTCCCAGGAGGTCACCATATCAATGCTGAGCTTAGTGCGGACACCCAATTGGTATAGCACACTACAGCCCAGAACTCCTGGGCTCAGGTGATCTTCTTGCCTCAGCCTCCGAGTAGCTGGGACTATAGGCCATGGCGCCTGGTGCATTTATTAATACTTATTTTTAAATCATCTTTATGGCCTGAAAAGGCCAAAATTTTTTAAAATATATAAAAAACTATTATCATCAGAGGAAAGAAAAAAGAAAAAAACTGATGCAAATGTCAAGCCCACATAAGGAGAAAGGGCCACTTTCTAAGCATGAGCTGACTCCTGGTGAGTGAGGAAACATGCTTATCTGGCTCTACCAGAAGTTATTCTGATGAAAAAAAAGAAAGATCTTTCTACTCTAATTGCTAAGATAGTGGTAACACAAGCAAAGAATAGACATTTAGTATTAGTTGTCATAACTTAATTTGAAGCACAAGGGACTTGGTATTTTGAAGAATACTACTAGACTTAAAATTAGAAGAGAGGTCACTCCAGATAGGAAGAAAACAATGAAAACCAACAAAAAAATTTTTTTTCTTTTCTTTTCTTCTTTTTTCTTTAGAGCTAGGGTCTTGCTCTGTTGCCCAGGCTGCAGTGCAGTAGCATGATCATAGCTCACTGCTGCCTTGAACTTCTGGGCTCATGCAATCCTCCTGCCTCAGCCTTCTGAGTAGGTGGGACCACAGGTGCACACCACCACACCCAGCTATTTTAAAATATTTTTTGGAGAGATGGAGTCTTGCCATGTTGACCAGGCTGATCTTGAACTCCTGGCCTCAGGCAATCCTCCCACCTTGGCTTCCCAAAATGCTGGGATTACAGGCATGCGCCACCAAACCTGGCCAAAAAAGTTATTTTTTAATTACAGCTCACAATGGAAGACCATCGCCATATCAATCTTCCTAAAAAAACAATTTCTCAGAGGGGTGCAGTGGCTCATGTCTGTAATCCCAGCACTTTGGGAGGCTGAGGCGGGAGAATAGCTTGAGGCCAGGAGTTCAAGACTAGCCTGGGCAACATAAGTGAGATCCCATTTCTACAAAAAAAAAATAAATAAGTAAAATTAGCCAGGCATGGTGGTATGCGCCTGTAATCCCAGCTACTTGGGAAGCTGAGCCAGGAGGGTTGATTGAGCCCAGGACTCTGAGGTTGGCAGTGAGCTATGATGATGCCACTGAACTATAGCCCAGGCAGTAGAAGGAGACCCTGTATAAATAAATAAATAAATAGCACAATTTCTCCAGGTCAGTCACCTGCCTAAAAATCTTAAGTATTCCCCATAACCTACAGGAGAGAGTCAAAAACCTCTTAAGGTAACAGAGCCCCCACCTACTGTTCCAATCTTGTTTCACCATCAGGCCAAACTCATTTCCTTATTTGTTCCAGGGAGGAACGAAGCATGCTCACTCATTTCAGCTCTGTATCCACAGCTCCAACCACAGGACCTGGCACACAGTAGTTGCTCAGCAAATGTTTGCTGATTCAACGACAACGTGAATGCTTTAGGCCTGTGTTGTCTATGCCTTACTCCTGGAAAGCCCCTCTCCCAACACCCGTCCGACCAGCCATCCTTCAAAGCCCCTCTCAACTCCCTCCACCTCTTCTCAACACAGCACGGAAGCAACCTGCCCTTGCCATTCTCTTCTCCCATTCTCCATTCCCATAGAATTCAATCGCTTTGGATCTTTATTGTTATTTAAATATTTCCTGTTTATATGTTTTGTCTGCCCCATTACACTGGGAATGTCTTGAGGAAGGCAGAATATTTTGAGGCAATGAGAAGCAGTGGAAAGGTTATTGATCTGTGGCCAGGCAAACCCAGTTATGTGACCTTGAGAAAAGTGTACAGAAAACACTCAGAACAGTGCCTGGAACGTGGTATGCACTTCATAAATCCTGGCTACTATCATTATTATCTCTTGGAACCTGAGTTCTCTCTTATCAAATGGGAGTAATAATAAGACCCTGTCAGGTGGGTCTTCATAAGGAGTAGGAATAATGTCTGAAAAGTCTCTAGGACCTTCCTAGCACACAGCCGCCACTCAACAGCTGCCGGACAGCTGTTACTGCAAAGCCTCGTGCTGGGTGCAGGGGAGGTACTTGATTCAGTTTAGGGGATGAGCTGAAGGAACTGAGAGACTATTCTCATATCAACTCAGATATTAAGGGAAACTTCTTCAGTCATTCATTCAACAAATGTTTATTAAGGGCTTACCATTACGTGCCAGGCTTTGTTCTAGGTCTGGGATACCACAGTATAAATGGTCCTTATCCAGTGAAATTTACATTGTAAAGGGGAAGGCAGACAATAACAGAGAAAGAGGCAAATCAGTGAAAGCTTGGTGTTAACTGCCATGAAGAAGAGCAAGGTGAATGCAGGTGGGTGGGGCTGGAAAAGAGCTGTCTGAAGAGGGGCCCTTCAGGTAGAGGCCTGCATCCTCAGGAAAGCTTAGTTTTGTGAGCGTCACCCTCATCCTCACACAGACTCTAGGAGCCCTTCCACAGGTCTCCTATAGAGCAAGGAGACCCAGTACGACCAGAGAGGCTGCGGTCTGGCTCCTAATTCCTCTCTCACGCAGCCCAAGCTACAAACTCTGCTGCACCAGCAACAGCAAACTTATTTTTTGTAAGACTGAATTGGCCACTTAAGCCCCATGTGGAAATAAATTCATTACAGCCATACCGCGACTGGTCTGTTCCCCAGAAAGTTCAGATCACTGTTCTCTCCAAACAGGTAACCTTCCGGATGGGTTGAGTCAAACTTTTCTCCTCCCATAATGAAGTGGCTGGCAAAATAGCTTCCTAGAGAGGGACAAACAGAAAAAATCAGACAAGCAGAAAGCAGTCAAACTTAGCCTAGTAAAAAAGCTGATTTTGAAAAATTCTAACGCTTTCAACAAATAAGTAGAGCAATTTCTAATCCCAGGAGTGTTTTCTCTTCCTGATTTGGGACAATAGCACAAAATAAGCAAAATCATAGCAGGGAGAACCCAAGATACTAAACATAAAACAGATCATTGTTTTCCATTTAACAATCTTAATTGAAACCTTATCATGATCTAAAATACCACCAGCCAAAAGATGCACGTTAATGACTCTATAGTTTTTGTTCTTGACTTTTTTCCTTTAACTTGAAGTAGTTATTCCATGTATTTGAGAATCTTAACTACAGGTATCAGCACGTGTACACACTGTGATATGAAATATATATTTAGTCTTTGCCCCCATTTCTTGGCATACAACTCTTAACATCCCTGGAATCTCCAAAGTGATGTCTTTATGTATACTAAAGAGCTCACTGATGGCTGGCAGCCTCTAGGTAGCTTTCGGATGCAGCCTGGTCACCAAAAATGGCAGGATTAGAGAGTTAGGACTTTCATTCCACCCCTCAACCTCTGGGGAGGCGAGAGTGGTTAAAGATTAAGTTGATCACCAGTGGCTAATGATTTAGTCAATCATTCCTGCTACGTAATGAAGCTTCCATAAATGACCTCCATAGTGAAGCTTCCGTAAATGGAGGTTCCTGGAAGTTGAAGAGCCTGGAGAAGGCATGAAAGCTCTGAGCCCCTTCCCACCGTAGCCTCACCCTATGCATTTTTAAAATCTGTATCCTTTGTAATATCCTTTATAATAAACCAACAAGCCTAAATGTTTCCCTAGTTCTTTAAGCCACTCTAGTAAGATAACCGAACCCAAGGAGGGGGTCATGGGAACCCCAATTATAGCTGGTTGGTCAGAAGCACAGGCAAAACAACCTGGGGCTTGCAATGTGCATTGGACGTGGGGGGCGGTCTTGGGGACCAAGCCCTTGTGGGAGACGCTATCTCCAGGTAGATGGTGTCAGAATTGAATTGAATTAGAGGACGCCCAGCTGGGAGCCACTCCAGAATTAACTGATTATTTGCTGGTGAGAAGAAATCCCCACACATTTTTATGGCTAGAGATCACAGAAGTCTTCTGTGTTGATTGTGTTGTGAGAGTACAGAAGAAACTGAGTTTTCCTATATCCTCAGACACACACATACATTTCTTTGCCTAGATTGTCATAAGCCAGCTTATACCTACACACAGAAGTCTCAGTACCCACCTACTACTACTTCTATACCTCTATAATCCTCCATGATGAAGGTTCTTCACTTGAATGTGCTATAAAACATAAGACTGTTTCATAGGAAAAAATGAATTTACACAGTACAGCTTTTCCTGGCTTTACCTACCAGTAACCATATAGACAATGGTGTTCAGTAAGGGGACAGTATAGTGCTATGAAAAGAGGCTACACACACAACCCCTCAGCCTCAAATTCATCAACAGTGCTAATGGCCAGGGTTGCTGGCATATCAGTCATGGCAGGTCCTCTCTGGCCCACCTTAATTAGCCAGGAGGCAGGGACATTTGCCCTATAGTATAGTACCCAGATGAAATCAGCAGTCAGGGGTCAGAATTCTCATCAGCCTTATCCAGACAAACCAAGGAACTGTGCCAGGATGTGATGTCACTGAGAAGTCACCAAGGGAGGCTTAGGTAACACTGAAAATTCCACGTGGGAATACGTTTGTGTATCTGTGTATGTGTGTGTTTAGAGATGGGGTCTCACTCCGTTGCCCAGCCTAGAGTGCAGTGGCGTGATGAAGCTCACTGCAGCCTCCAACTCCATGGGATCAAGTGATCCTTCTGCCTTAGCCTCCCAAAGTGCTGGGATTATAGGCATGAGCTACCGTGACTGGCCACATTTTAACTTTAATGATTAAATGAATGCCTCTTACCCTAAATTTTTATAATCTAATTCTCCCATGAAGGTACACTGTCCAAAGTAAAGGACACATACCATAATATACCTTTATCAATGCTCTCATATACCCCAATTCTCAAATTCATACAAAGAATTTATGAAATGGCAGAAGGCTTGTCCACATGTCACACAGCTAGGAAATACATAAACTCCCTAAGTTACTTATAATTTGCATTGAAGATTTACAGCAAACTAAAAACATGAGATTTAACACTTTGAGCCTGTGGAGATGCCATGGGAAGGAAGACAGAGAAGAAAATTCTAACAAAAGCTGAACCAAACGTTCATTTTTAAAAATTTTCTACACATGAAGCTTTAGACTAGAAACACCCATTAAACAAAACAATGTGGATAAAATTGCTCACCACAGAGTGAGGTAATTCTTGAATTAAATAACAAGCAGGAAAACATTATTTGGCTGCTATTAATAGCAGCCAAAATCAAAGCAATCACTGAGGAATTCTTCAAAGTTACCTATCAAAACTTAAAAACAGGCCGGGCGCGGTGGCTCACGCCTGTAATCCTACCTCTCTGTGAGGCCGAGGCAGGCGGATTGTTTGAGCTCAGGAGTTCAAGACCAGCCTGAGCGAGAGCGAGACCCCGCCTCTACTAAAATAAGAAAGAAATTAATCAGACAGCTAAAAATATATAGAAAAAATTAGCCGGGCATGGTGGCGCATGCCTGCAGTCCCAGCTACTCGGGAGGCTGGGGCAGTAGGATCACTTGAGCCCAGGAGTTTGAGGTTGCTGTGAGCTAGGCTGACGCCACGGCACTCACTCTAGCCAGGGCAAC
>NW_012153729.1:8068627-8069688 GCF_000956105.1 Propithecus coquereli
AGCAAGACTCTATCCTACCAAGTTAAAAAATTAGCTGGGCGTGGTGGCGGATGCCTATTGTCCCAGCTACTCAGGAAGCTGAGGCAGCAAAATATAGCTTAAACCCAGGAGTTTGAGGTTGCAATGAGCTATGATGACACCTATGTACTCTAGCAACAGAGCGAGACCCCGTTTCAAAAAAAAAAAATCACTGTACTTAGTACCTGGAAAGCAACTGTACCACGTTTTTCTAACCAAATGTGAAGGAAAAAAATTGTAAAATCAACTCAATTACACCAATACTATTTACTAGTAGGAATCGAAATGTCATTTTCTAAGAGAGGGTTATAAAACAGAAATAAACAGAGTTATAAACATCCAATAAAGTTAGTTTGTTCAGGGATATTTTTTCTGCCCTTATGAACAAATGTACAAAGAATTTATCCAGATAACTGAAGACCTCACTCTCTCCTACCCAAAAACAAAAACAAAACAGAAAACAAAAAAATCCACCAAGCCTCCTATTGTTTTTCCCCCCAAAATAATCAAACTTAGCATTTGCATTATCTTAAATAACAAGACAGTCACCAACTGGCCTTTGATGTCTTTACCTACAGTTCCAGGCTTTCAAATTAGATACCTGATCAGTTTCAACTGTTTTACCTAAATTTCTTTGTGGTACAATGTTTTTAAAAGCTGTAGCGTCCACACTAGCCACTAGGACGGCTACTCCAGATCAGTGCTGTCCAATAAGAATATAATGTGTGCCACAAATGCAAGCCACGTATGTAATTTAATATTTTTAATAGCTACATTTAAAAAAGTAAAAAGAAACAGGTAAAATTAATTGTAATATATTTTATTTACCCCAATATATTCAAAATGCTATCATTTCAACATGCAATCAAGAGTTACTCTATACCAGCACTGTACTAACAAGTACTGCAGGGGTTATTCCTCACAACCCTATGAAAATGTTACTATTTCCTTTTTATTTTATAGAAGAGAAAACTAATGCACAGAGAGGTCAAGTAACTTGTCCAAGGTCACACAGTAAGAGGCAGTGCCAGGTCCCCAGATCC
>NW_012153729.1:8069738-8072860 GCF_000956105.1 Propithecus coquereli
CTCAGCCTCCTGAGTAGCTAGGACTACTGGCACATGCCACCACACCCAGCTAATTTTTAAATTTTTTGTAGAGTTGGGGTCTCACTAAGTTGCCCAGGCTGGTCTTAAACTCCTGGCCTCAAAACAATCCTCCCACCTTGGTCTCCCGAAGTGCTGGGATTACAGGTGTGAGCTATTATGCCCAGCCACATTAAAAAATGTTTAAATCAATTCCTAAAAATCAAAAGTAAAATGAAACAAATGAACCTAAGTGTATGTCCAGTTAGTGGCATAACCAGAGAGAAACTATTCCAGATAACTTGAAAACACTGCAATTTAACTGTATTTCTCTACATCTCTAATGGAACATAACTAACAGGGAAGAAAACTGTGAAAATTTTATCTCACACTGTTTACAGTAATCATAAGATTAGTAGTAGTATTCTCCCCTCCACCCAAGAATGTGGCATTAAGCAAATGAGTAATTATGTGATTTAACTTTATCATACTTGGTATCACTGAGAATCATCTGGGAGAAAGCTAAAGAAAGCCAAGGTTAGAAAAAAACTATGTGATCCCGAATTTGAATTAGAGATATCAATAAAAACTCATGGTGTATTTTATCCTTACAATGTTTCCTAGCTCTGTCCACTGAAAAAGCCTAGAAACAAAGACCAACAAAGTAGCAGTGAGCACCTTTAGCACCCAGACTGCAGTCTCCACATGTCATTTCCCACTCACAGGAACAAGTCTACGGCAGGAATTGCACAAGATGAGACTGGAACATCTTGGAGCACCAGACAACAAGGAAACTCTCAAAGCCTACTATGGTCTGCCAGGTGCGGTGGCTCACACCTGTAATCCTAGCACTCTGGGAGGCCGAGGGGAGGATCGCTCGAGCTCAGGAGTTTGAGACCAGTCTGAGCAAGAGCGAGACCCTGTCTCTACTAAAAAAATAGAAAGAAATTAGCTGGACAACTAAAAATATATAGAAAAAATTAGCCAGATATGGTGGTACCTCCCTGTAGTCCCAGCTACTTGGGAGGCTGAGGCAGGAGGATTGCTTGAGCCCAGGAGTTTGAGGTTGCTGTAAGCTAGGCTGACGCCATGGCCTCTAGCCTCGGCAACAGAGTGAGACTCTGTCTCAAAAAAATTAAAAATTAAAAAAAGCCTACTAGGGTCATGTCAAAAGGACTCAAGAGCTAACGTGAAGAGCTTCCCCCTGAGCAAAGATGGAATATACTGAGCTTCATCAGGATAATAACGGCAAGGATTACAACATAGTAATTGCGCATAAGTCCACGAGAGCCCATAATGATTTTTTTTAAAGTCACCACTGAAGGATATTGGTAATCCAATTCCTTATTCTGAAAACTGGTAAAAGCATGAAGCATTAGCTTGCCTCTCCTATATGAACAGCATCTCGGGGTGAGTGAACAACTAATAGGTGAGGGGAAGCTTCTCTTTACAGAAATAGTCCAGTGAAGACACAAAGAAGGAAAGACAGAATTAGAATATAATCCTTATTAAATTAATAATTTGGTGACTCATCAATCACTGACCCCCCCACCCCAAAAAAGACAACCAGATACATGGTTGTGATGGTGAATGCAAAAAAGCAGTCTTACTAAATACATACATATGTAAAAATTTGAAGCTTTAAAAAGAAAATGAATTTGATCAAGCTGCTGGACCCAACCACCCCAATTTATATGAAATAGAATAGAACATGATTAATGACAGTTCGGGAAGGCGATCAACAAAATTCAGGCTGTGGAAAACTACAAGACAAATGACTAACTTTCTTTAATGAATATATTGCAAGGGGCAGAGTATGGCAACAGAAAACCCAAAGTACAAACTTTGTCTTAATAAATCCTTTAATTTCCACATATTTTATAGTATACAATTAGCAAAGACTAGGACTTTCCTGTTCTCAGGTTATTGTCTGTGCTGCTTCGTTGGTTCTTCTAAAATAACTAAGAAATAAAATACAAGGAAACAATAGACATTAAAATCATATGGGTTCATAGAAGCACTATTCACAATAATCAAAAGATGGAAATAATCCAAATGTGCATCAACAGATGAATGGATAAACAAAATGTGATACACAATGTATCCAAAATGTGTCCATACAATGGACTATTACTCAGCCATAAAAAGAAGTGAAGTTCTGATACGTGGATGAACCTCCAAAACATGTTAAGTGAAAGAAGGCAAACACAAAAGTTCACATATTGTATGATTCCATGTGCATGAAATATCCAACCTAGGTAAACCCATAGAGAAAGAAAGTAGATTTGTGGTTGCCAGGGGTTGGGGGCAGGGGAGAATGGGGAGAAACTGCTTAACTGGTGCTGAGTTTTATTTCGAGGTGATAAAAATATTTTAGAATAGAGGTGGCATTGTGCGACATTGTGAATGTACAAAATGCTACTGAATCGTTCACTTTAAAATAACTAATTTTGTTATGTGAATTTCACCTCAATTAAAGAAATCATATGGGGAGGAAGAATTTGGCACAAGTCAGATTATGATGTCATTTGAATTTTAGCTTAATTTTCAAGCACATATGGTATGCAAGATACAGAAGTTTACCAAAATTATCCCTCTTAAATGTTATTTGTGAGATAGGTTTTCTTATGTCCATTTTTCAGTTGAGGAAGCTAAGGATCAGAAGAGTTCAGTGACTTGCACAAAGTCCCACAGTTAAGAAACAGCAGAGGCCAAGAGAGGCAAGATTTGAACTCAAGGTCTGGCCCACTCCAAATCCCTGTCATAAACTATACACCTGTCTGACCATCTGAGAGAGGCAAAGAATAGAGTGTAAGTCGGGGTGGGGTGGAGGACAAAAACCAACACCTCTGTGTTTGTATAAATTTAATGTCTATTATTTCATATATACGTGAAAGAGGAGCCAAGTGTTTGGAGTTCTCTGTGACATGAACAATATCTGACTTTTCCTTTTCCTGTAGTGTAACGGGAGAGAGGGACATTGCATTTGATGATAAAATGCTCAACCAGATAAAGTCCAGGATTTTTTTCTTTCTGACAAAGGCAAACAAAAATTGTATGTCAGAGACCCTTTAGTCTCAAAAACATTTTGTTTTCCTTATCAACTTTAAATATTTTGTTTTACA
>NW_012153729.1:8074568-8077832 GCF_000956105.1 Propithecus coquereli
TATTTTTTTCCAAATAGAAAATTTTGCTAAAAATATTTATCAGATATGCCATTTCCACCACTAATTTTATAAGCTATTTTTATCATGCTAAATATACCTAGATCTGGACTCTATTCTATTCTGAACCAGTACGACATAGTCTTAACACTTGTAGCTTCACAGTATTTAGAGCAAGGCACACATCAACAGATCCAAACCCTTCCCACATTCTCAAGTTCCCAACCCCAATCCCTGTACCCTTCCTTCTTCTACTTTGTGGAGTTCTCTCAAAATCCTTTGTCCATTACAAACATTTCAACATCTTACAAATTCTTCATATTTCTATCCACATGTTCTCCTGGTCTCAAGGAGACATTCTTTCTTTCCCTGTTCCAAGGTTAACTTCACCTGAGTTCTCATTCCCAACTGCCTCTTCCTCCTCTGAGAGCCCATTAATAACCATCTTTCTGTTCCTCTCCTTCCACTGGTTTCTTACTTACCTCATCCTACAAGCATATCCTGATCTTCCCAACTTAAATAACAAATGCAAAAAAGTTCCACCTGCCATGGCTTAATATCCATCCACTTACGCACCCACCCATCCAACCACTCATCCTCTGTCTGCTCCCACCATACATCCAATAATTCCTCGAATCTTTACAATAGTTTCCACCCTTCTACTGAAACTGTCGTCTGGAACACTAACCAAGCCAAGTCTTTTCTCACACTTCATTCACCTTATGAACCCTCAGCAGAATTCAACATTCATTTCTGAGGCTGCTTTCCCTCAGCTTCCAAAAGCCCTGACAGTTCCGGTCTCTTCTACCTCTCACTTGCTCCACCTTTTTGCCCAGCCCACAAACACAGACGTGCTCTGAGCCCTCTCCTCTCTCACAGGCTCGCTCTCTTCCTCATAGACTCAAAGCAGAGGCTTGGACTGAAGACAGAGCTGGTCTTTATTCGGATGCTGTCATCTACCAGCTGTGTGACCTGGGACAAGTTACTTGAACTTTTTGAGCGTTGGTTTCTTTATTTGTAAAATGCAGATAATAATTCTGCCAAAGGATTATTGTTGAGATCAAATGAGATGACATGTGAATAGCAGCCGGCCAGGCCCAGTGGGCATTTAGTAAATGCTGGCTTCTCCTTTCCCATACTCCACTCGCAAATCTTTGTCTCTGGTCTTTCTTTGGTGTTTTAGTCCAAATCCTCAGCCACCTGCCCTAACTGGATAGCCCATCTTTGCCTCAAACTCAACGAATAATGGTTTCTTCAGGAAGGAGGAGGAATAAAGAGCATTTTATCTGAAAAGCTGGCACCAGAAGTCCTCTGAGGGAAGGCACTATCTTTTGGGGGATATACCTGAATGAGCCACTTAGACTGGAGAGCGACACACTAAGGGTATGGGTGCTTTTGTTGTTCTTCGATGGCACCTAAACTGCTTTGTAATTTGTTTTACTTCTAAGAGGGAAGACTGAAGAGTCAGAAAAAGGAGAAGTAAGAGGAAGGAGACATTAAGACAGAGAGAGTCCATTATGGGTCTGGGGTAAGTTAAAAAAAAATTAAAAAAAAAATAATAAGGCAGAGAAAGGCTGGGGTTGGTGAATTATGAGCCAGTAAGACTCCCTCGCTGAAGGTAACATTAGGGTAACAATGCTTATTATTCCTTCGGGGTTGTTTGCATTTCTACAACATACACTCCAACTCATCACTCCCCACAAATCTTTAGCAAAATCTACACTTTGATTACATCACGTGAACGGAATTTTTTGGAGAAACTGAAGAATGGACTGACATCACATCTGCAGAGGGGCAAAAGACAGCATGCTGCAGCCCAGAAGCCAAGATGATCATAACATTAGTTTCTTGGGAATTCACAGAAATCTTGGAGGGGGCATTAGAATTCTCCATTCTATGGTTTTGGGGAAGAAGTGGGTTTTTGTCTAATGTCCCTGGATCATGAGGCACAGTAAGGCACCAGCTGACACTTAGGACTCACTTTGAAAGCTCTTTCTGCTCCAGATTCCCAATTTCTGTCAATGGTTCCTCACTTGTCTGGTCACCCAGGCTAAAAACGTCGTAGTCATCAAAGCCACAAAACTCTTGAATACGTGCTTTGAGCAAAGCCCACTGGTCAAGACCTCAGTCCCTTCCAAGTTCAATTACAGTGCGTTAGCATGTAAGAGTTTGCTATCAAGTCTCTTCTCTGAACCACCCATACCTCTTTCTTAAAAAGAGATACCCTTTTTAGATTAAAACATTTAACACAATTTTAAAAAATAATTTAATTTGTTTTGTTTTTAGAGATCAATCTTTCTTAGAACACCATTTTGTTCCTCTCAATTTTGGCTCCTACTCATCTCCTAAATTTTATTTCTCACTACCTTTCTAGAACTTTCTGACCCAACCAACTAATCTGTTCATTATTCTCTAATCCAGTAAGAACATTTGTAACCTGCAGGCCATTACTAATACTATTCTCCACATTGGGCTACTTGAGAGTTCTATAACCTGCCTTCACAGTCTACCTTCAATGCCATTTGCTCCCAAGAACCCCATCCTTTTAATGATCAAGCTTTTCTCTTTATTTTATTAAAAAGGCATAAACCCCTACATCCTGTTATTTTTTAACAGTTTTATTGGGGTATAATATACATAGTATAAAATCCATCCATTGAACAGTTCAATGATGTTGGTAACCATCACCACAATCCAGTTGACAACATTTCTGTCATCCCAAAATGTTCCATCATGCCCATTTACAATTAATTCCACTCCCATCCTCAGCCATAGGCAAACGTTTTTCCACTTTCTATCTCTATAAATCTGCTTCTTCTAGCCTTGTCATATGAATGGACTCATACAATACATAGTCTTACATCTGGCTTCTTTCACTTGGCGTGTTTTTGAAGTTAAATCATGTTGTATATCAGGTATCAGTAGTTTATTCCTTTAAATTGCTGAGCAGTGTTTCATTGTATACCACAATATACCACACTTTGTTTATCCTTTCACCAGCTGATGTACATTTGCATTATTTCCAGTTTTTTTTGAGTATACATGTTTTCATTTCTTTTGGACAGATTAGTAGGAGTAGCATTGCTGAATCATAAGGTAAATTTATTGTTTAACTTCTTAAGACACTGCCAAACTTTCCAAAGTGGCTGTACCATTTTACATGCCCCTCAGCACTTCACAAGGATTCCAATTTCTCTGCATTCTCAACACTTGACATTGTCTGTCTTGTCTATTCTAGCTTTCCTGGTGGGTGTGAAGTGGTATCTC
>NW_012153729.1:8078862-8083872 GCF_000956105.1 Propithecus coquereli
CTATTTAAAGTGTACAATCCAATGGTTTTTAGTATATTCAGAGTTACGCAACCACTCACCACTATCTAATTTTAGAGCACTGCCATGACCCCAGAAAGAAACCCATTAGCAGTCACTCCTCGTTTCTCCTCTCCAGCTCCTGGCAGTCACTAATCTGCTTTCTGTCTCTATGGATTTGCTCTTCTGGATATTTCCTATAAAGGGGATTATACGATATATGGCCTTTTGCATCTGGCTTCTTTCACTTAGTGTAATGTTTTCAGGTTCATCAGGATTGTAGCACATAGCAATACTTCATTCCTTTTTATAGCCAAATAATATTCTATTGTATAGACTTGCCACATTTTATTTATCAGTAGTTCCATTCATCAGTTGATGGACATTGGGGTTAATTCCACCTTTCAGCTATTATGAGTGATGCTGCTATGTACAAGTTTTTGTGTGAATGTATTTTTTTCATTTTTCTTGGGCAGCTACCTAGGAGTGGAACTGCTGAGTCATATAATAACTAACCATCTGAGGAACTGTCAAACTGTTTTCCAAAGTGGCTGCATCATTTTACATTCCCACCAGCAGGGTATGAAGCTTTCAATTTCTCCATTTCCTTACTGACACTTGTCATTATCATTTTTCTGATTATAGCCATCCTAGTGAGTGTAAAGTGGTATCTAATTGTAGTTTCGATTTTTATGTCCCTAACGGTTAATGATGTTGAGCATCTTTTCATGTGCTTATCATCCACTGTATATCTTTTTTGAAGAAATGTCTATTCAAGTGCTTTGCCCATTTTTTATTTGGTTATTTGTCTTTTTATTATTGAGTGTAGGAGTTCTTTGTATATTCTAATACAAAGTCCTTATCATATATGATTTACAAACATTGTCACCCATTCTTAGGGTTCTCTTTTCACTCTATAATCCATTTTGAGTTAACTTTTGGTGATGTGAAGAAAGATCTGAGTTCATTTTTGGGGTTTTTTTGCTTGTCACTATCCAATTGTCCCAACACCATATGTTGAAAAAGACTATCCTTTCTCCATCAAATTGTCTTGGCACTTTTGTCAAAATCAACTGACAATAAATGTAAGGATTTATTTTTGGCTTGCAATTCTGTTCCATTGAACTACATGCCTTTTGTTGTGCCGATATCACACTATCTTGATGTGATGTATTACTGTGGCTTCACAATAATTTTTTAAATGGAGTAGAGAAAGTCCTCCAAATTTGTTCTTCTTTTTCAAAATTGTTTTGGGTATTTTAAAGTGTCAAGTGTGCCAACCAAATAATTCTTTATTCTGTAATAAGTTCCATATTTTTAAGTCCATGGTTTCAAAACTAATATTAAATTGATGCTCCTAAAGCTACAGGAAACTTTTATAATTATTTGACAGGCAGATTATTCATGCTTTTAAAAACTGCTCTTGTCATAGGACAGACCCATTTGAGAAGCATATGTGCACTCCACGGTAACACACATTTGGAGAAGGATGTAGATGTGATTAACATCTACAATCATTTGAAGTTAAGAAGATTATCCTTGATAATGTTGGCGGGGGGCGAGGGGGGGGGTGTCTCTCCAATCAGTTCAAGGCCTTAACAGCAAAAACCAGGTTTAACCAAGTTAGCTGGTCAGCACTCTAATTACCATTTTGAATTTTTATAATAGGTTTACCTCTTAAGACTTCAGCAAAACGAATTCTTATTTTCCGATTTACTCAAATACATAGAGGGAAACGAACTAGATTTTTTTTTTTTGTCAAAAGGCAGATTAATTGAAGAGAAGGCATACAAATTTATTTAATGTGTACACAGGGAGAACCATGGAGTAATTACCCCTGAACTAGATTTACCAGGTACTGATTTATACGAATTAAATTGTCTTTGTATTATAGTATGCCTATTTCTTCCTGGATAGAGAAAACAGGCTTTTATCAATGTGGATACACCTGTGAAAAGATGGGCTTTTATGCATTAAAACCAACCACTTCAGCAAAGTCATACCTTTGCTAAACAATGACCATAGACTTTTAAAGAAGCAAAGATCTTAAAGAAGGATTAAAAGCTTCTACAGCCTCTAGCTCAAACATTACAAAGGCACAACTAAATGCAGCATAATAGTGCTCTAAATTGCTTTCTCTGCTAATGCAGAATGCTATACAAAAACTAACTCCCACCGAACTTTGTTACTCAAATGATTAATATTCATGCATTTATTAACAAAGCTAAAAATCACCTAAGAATATATGCATAACATTACTCATTGCTACATTGTTTGCAATAGTAAAATACTGAAAAAAAGCTCACAAATGTTTATCAATAGGAGACTACATAAAAACATGATGGGATGTGTACATAGGAATATAATACAGTTGTTTAAAAAGAACAAAGAAACTCTCAAATATGAGACAACATAAAATGATCTCTAATATCTCCGAAAGTGAAAAGAACAAGGTGTAGAACAGTCTAAATAGCATGCTATGCTTGTATTTACATGAGAAACTCTGGAAGAATTCCAAAGAAACCAAAAGTGGTGACACAGGGATGGGAGGTTTATGAGGAGGAAGGCGAACTGGGTGGCTGGATGACGGCAGCCAGAACAAGACTTTCGCTGTATGCCTTTTTTCTCTTTTAAACGTTGGCCCATATTACTATATTAGTTACATACAAAAAAAATAATTCCAACTAGGGTGCTCACATGGCAGAAATACTTTCCAGGGATTAGGGGGATGGGGGAGGTAAACCCATAACTAAAGGACACGGGGAGCATTGTAGGGGGGAAGGGCATGCCCCTAACCCTTGCTTGAGTGAGGCAAAGACATAAAGCGTTACCTTAATGTTTGTACCCTCATAATACCCTGAAATAAAAAAAGAAAAAAAATAATAATTCCAAATAATTTAGGGTATTTTATTTCTACCTACCTCTATTTAAAAAAAAAAAAAGGAAAAAGGGCCAGGCACAGTTGTTAACACCTGTAAACCTAGAGCTTTAGGAGGCCAAGGTGGGAGGATCGCTTGAGGATTGCTTGAAGCCAGGAGTTTGAGGCCAGCCTGGGCAATGTAGCGAGACACCCGCTTCTACAAAAAATGAAAAAATTACCTGGGCATGGTGATGCGCACCTGTAGTCCCAGCTACTCAGATCACTTGAGCCCAGGAGTTTGAGGCTGCGGTGAGCTCCACCAGCGCCACTGCACTCCAGCCTGGGCAACAGAGAATGACCCTGTTTCTAAAAAAAGAAAAACGCTACAAACCCAAGTCCCAATATGAAATCAATCATTCTTGATAGTTTTTATATGGTTCAATTTCAATGTGCACACAAAACTAAAAATTCCATTAAAAATGCCAAAAAAAAAGAAAAGCAACTTCTGCTGGGCATTGTGTCCATCATTACAAGGACAGGTGATGGCGTTTCTTCCAGAAACAACTGTTCCACAGGCAATACAGTTTTAGTGACTTTCCAGTGAGCCAGAGGGTGATCTCAGCTTAGCACCTAGAATACAAGGTATGTTCCACCAATTACCTGGAGAAAGCTGACTCTGCTATTTGCTTTGTTCCATTATCGTACCCAGGATAAGGAGACTTCTCAAAATTAACCCAGGCTGATTCCTCAACAGGGACAGGCCTCTGAGTTTTCTTTCAGTTCTGACACAGAATGGCCTCCATTTCACAAATCATCCAATACAGGCTCAAAACCCAATTCCTTGTGAAAGGCACAGGCAGATGGTATAGCAAGAAGAGCGCTAATTTGCTAGGTGACCTTGGCCATACCAATTCATTTCTCTGGGTTTCTATTTTCTTACTGGTGAAATGAATAGGTCTGGGCCAAATTCTCTTGAAGGTTCCTTTCAGAACTAAAATACCATAATTCCATAAAGAGCTAGGTCAATTTAAAGATCAGATGAATGGTGGGAGAGGCCTCTCTAGTCTAGAACATATATGCAAGCTCACACAAGTTTTCAAATACACAAGGGTTTGCTGACGGGACACAGATGTTCAGTTTCTACTTTCTGTGTTTTACCTTCAACATAAATAATTTGGTCCACTTGCTGTAAAGATTTCTCTCATATACAACTTCTGATTAAAAGTGAATTACAATTAGGTAAAGCTTTTAAAAGACTGGTAGAGAGGATTATTTAAAACTATAAGTATTGAATGTGTTAGTTAAGGTAAGTTTTAGTTTGGCCCATTATTCTTTTATCATCATCATTCAAGATTCATACTTGTACTTACATCCTTCGGGGAGCAGCCTCCCAGAGATTTACCTATGTTAATTCCCATATGTGAAGGAGGGGTGAATATTCTCCTGAGACAGCAAATGCCACTGAAAATCCAACCTCAGCAAAACATGCTCCACATTCTGATCAATAAAAGCCGAGTGATTTAAGAAAAAAAATTACACAAACACTGCTCTATATTTTTGTCTATTAAAAAACAAAATGCATGCTTTCTTTAGTACTGGCTTCATGTAGTTATAATTATCAAGCACTTTTTAAAAATACTTATGATCCACAGCTTTACCTTAGACCTTTCTAAAACAGCTCTTAATCATAGTCATCTCTGCAAAGATTCATTCTTTGGCACAAAAGCAGTGAGAAACACACGCTGGCAGACGCTCTGCAGGGATGCAGGTTCATTGTCTGGCCCCTGCTTTCACCTGGCAGAAACTGGACACACTGCTGAGAAACAGCTCATCTCATTAGCATGTCTTTATTCTACCAAAATGAGAATGGCTCTGCTCCAATTCTGACACCTCACTCCAAGATCACCAAAATCACCGTCAGGTCCTAAGCCAAAGAGAAGGTTGTAGCCATCGGCCCCAGAGTCTTGCGAATAGCAATTAAAAATAAAGAGCTGATAGCTGGGTAATGCACCAGCAGTTCGAATTGGCCCGTGCTCAATCAACTGAACTCCCTTCTTGTGACTCTTTCCTTTGCTGTCAAAATCCTCCTCCACCTCCAATACTGATGCCACAACCCAGAGGATGGAGACATTTATCTCTTTTTTTTTTTTTTT
>NW_012153729.1:8087687-8088700 GCF_000956105.1 Propithecus coquereli
ATAGTATGTCCCAGCTGAAGTCGGGCTAAAGTCCAAACAGACCAGAAGTTTATTTTCAATGACACATTTATTCCTGAGCTAATCAGTTGCTTATTATAAAATAATAAAAATAAAAAATAAAAGAGAAACTTTCTGTGAATTAATTGAGTTAGAGTTCCATAGTCTACAATGTAATCACCTAATGTTACAGTTTTGGAAGAAGAACCTCAGCCAGCGCCCAGGACAAAGGAAAGGAGCTCAGCCCTTGGAGCAGCCATCTCTGCAGGGGCCGAGTCCTGCATTCCTCTCTGGTTTTTCCTTGGCTCCTCTTGGTTCACTTGCCAGAGATCTGGGCCAGGGACAGTGCCTGAGGGAGAAGACAGCACAGAAAAGAGGAAAAATCCAGAAGTGACTGCTGTCAAGAGACCCATAAAAATGCTTTTTACTTTGAAAAAACGGTCTAGGGAAGGGTTGCACAGTGTGCATAGGGAAATTTTTACATGCAAATACCGTGCTTCCTTTGTGTAAATAGCCTGGCAGCATCCTCTCCATTCCCACAGCCGTAGATGCAGCCCTTGAGAGAATCCCAGCAGAGAACTCGGCATTCAAGGGTCTCAGGGGTTTCCTCTGAACATCCGTGGAAGGCAGTGGGGTAAAAGCCAAGTATTTAATCAGGTTCGAGCCCTTCTTCTCAATCTTGGGTCTCAGGGAGAAATACGAAGGGTAGAACAACTAATTTCTAGGTTAGCTAGCTGTCCCTTTGAGCTTTTAATTTTGTTCATTTTGGTTGTCCTGGTTTCAGCCCAGTTGTGTCTTTTCTTCTCTTGTAACACATGCACTCATTTCAACATTAGCGCAGATCCTTACAGCAGGAAGGCGTGAGAGCGCCTGCAGGTGGAAGCTGAGAGACTGGGCCCTGCAACACAGCATTCCCGAGGCACCGGCTAGGAAGAGTCGCCTTCCCTGTCACGTAGGTCATCGCAACGCGCTCCGAACTCTATGCGTGCTGTTTACGGCTCCCTTGGACCGCTCGT
>NW_012153729.1:8088750-8093650 GCF_000956105.1 Propithecus coquereli
CGAGGCAGAGCAGTTCCGGGGGCGTTACCATCTCTCGAGCCCCCAGCTTCTGAGTCCCAAGTGCTCTCCCAGGAGTCAGTAAGACTAAATAATTAATGGTGGTGACCGGCTAGGAAGAGTCGCCTTCCCTGTCACGTAGGTCATCGCAACGCGCTCCGAACTCTATGCGTGCTGTTTACGGCTCCCTTGGACCGCTCGTGTGGCCCTGAAGTTAGGAGAGCATCAGTTCAGCATTAGACCGAGACATTCATCCTCTGCCGGTACCTTGGAAACGGTGCCCTGGAAACTTTGGAAAGGCCAGCGTGCGGCCTGCCTGCCAAGAGAGTCAACGCAGGGGAAAGGAAATCGGGCCAGGCAGAACCGGGGGCTCCTTTAGATAAAAACACACAACAGTGGGAAACTTGGGCAGGCAGAAGACGTCATTCCAAAGCTTAATTACAGACATTTGTGTTTTAAACCTTTTATTTTCTTTATGGGTCTGGTGTTTATTTCTGAGAGAGTAGACAGATCAGCAACAATTTCAAGTGCTGGAACATGACTTGCACAACTTTGCAACAACATTCAGTTTGGGGTGTTCCCTGGATTCCAGTTCCCTGGATTAGGTTTGTAAAGCTATTTTATAGAGGCTAGCTCTTTCCTGATTATATTTTGCATTGTTCATCACCCTCTTTCAGCAGCAGCCAGAAGACTTGGTGCTAAAGGTACCTATGCACACTTGTCTTGGTTTCTTCAGTGTCCTAGGATGGCAGGAACCCGCCCCTGTTGTATGTATTGGCTGATGCGGAGGAGGGCTTGAGCTACATACAGGGCAAGTCCCTGCCCCAGGCAGCCTCTCCCAAGCACCAGGGCTCCCTGGCAGAGTTCAGTGCTCTCCCTCCAGCCCCTGGTCCTGGCCACTAGAAGGCTTTCAGACGTGCCTTTGGGAGGGAACTGGTGTCCTCCTCCATACTCCTTTCACCACACACAGGTCCTACCTTGTAATTGGTGGGTAAAGGTAAAATACAAGTCATGAAAAATCTAGAAGCACCTCAAAATAGAAGGCCTTCGGCATGTCACAGAGTAAAATGTTGCCTTATAATCTAGGGCACTGTTTAGAAGCCTTTGTTCTTCCTGCCCTCAGCATCTTGTAAAGATGTCATCCCTCCCCTTTATGGGTTTATCTATGTCCAAGAGTTTCCTCTTCTTAGCCAGTGCCAGGCAGGGATGTGGCTCAGGCAGGCAGTTCAGTCCTGTTGCTTACAAGGAATCTGTTCTGGTCCCACCTCAGCCTGCTCTGAACCTGGGAAATGGGTTCATTCCCCAACTTTAATAACACTCCTCAAGCCTAGAAGTTGGTTCCTCCTTCCACAAAGGAATCAGGAGTCCAGTGCTTGGAATAATAAAGAAAAACAAGGCATAGCACAATAATATCAGTGGACATTTACTGAACACTCTTTATGTGCTAAGCCTTGTTTTAAACACTTAACACATGTTAAAGCATTTAACCCTCTCAACACCCCTGCCGGGTACATGCTATTAACTCCCTCATCTTACAGTTGAAGAAACTGAGGCAGAGAAAGAGCACTAGACTTTGAATTGGACAAATCAAGACCCTAAGCAGTTGTGTAACTTTGGACTAAACCTTTAGAATCTGTGTCTCAGTTTCCTTCTCTGAAAATAGCCCATCCCCCACTGGCTATTGCAAAGATGCAGTAAGTGAATCCAGATTCATTTTATTTTATTTTTTTATTATTATTATTATTATTTTTTTGAGACAGAGTCTTGCTCTGTTGCCTGGTAGAGTGCCATGGCATCAGCTTAGCTCACAGCAACCTCCAACTCCTGGGTTCAAGCGATCCTCCTGCCTCAGCCTCCCGAGTAGCTGGGACTACAGGCGCGCTTCACCATGTCCGGCTAATTTTTTCTATACATATTTTTAGTTGTTCAGCTAATTTCTTTCTATTTTTAATAGAGATGAGATCTCGCTCTTGCTCAGGGGTTTCCTCTGAACATCCGTGGAAGGCAGTGGGGTAAAAGCCAAGTATTTAATCAGGTTCGAGCCCTTCTTCTCAATCTTGGGTCTCAGGGAGAAATACGAAGGGTAGAACAACTAATTTCTAGGTTAGCTAGCTGTCCCTTTGAGCTTTTAATTTTGTTCATTTTGGTTGTCCTGGTTTCAGCCCAGTTGTGTCTTTTCTTCTCTTGTAACACATGCACTCATTTCAACATTAGCGCAGATCCTTACAGCAGGAAGGCGTGAGAGCGCCTGCAGGTGGAAGCTGAGAGACTGGGCCCTGCAACACAGCATTCCCGAGGCAGCAGGGTGAGGGAGGCAATCTGATGCCTCAGGTGACCTGAAGGAGCTAAGACAGGCCCCTGCTGTGGGGACAGGCAGAGTAGAGTCCTGGCTGTTCTGAATGAGCAGAGGGTCTCTCCAAAAGATAGGGCCCAATCAGCAACATACAGGCCGGATCCCTCTTTCAGTCCTTGGCATGTGGCTTCGATGGACTGAAGCCAAAACCACCGGCAGAGAATTTCACATCCTGCTCCCGATCAGCGGGCTAGGATAATACCATCACAGGGGTCTGATCCCACATGCTTCAGGACCCTGCAGACAGTTTCTCTGGCAACCTTAAAGCCCTCTCTCTGTTGAGGAAAATAACCTTGTCCATTGGGAAACCTGCAATTGAGCTTTCATATTTTTGCTTCTTGCCAAATGTGAATTCTTCCTTGTTAATTTCATCCTCAGCTGTGGGCTGCTAACAAAAGAGACTGGTTCACATGGCTGCAAACTTCAATTGGGTTTGCAGCTTCTTAATCTACTTTTCAAGTTAAGACCAAAATGAAAGACAATGTTAACATCAGTGGCCCAATGAAGTGGGGCTTGGGGGAGGTGAGTAAGGTACCCTGGGGGTCGACTTCAAGGAGACCTCACTCTCAGGTGTCCCGCCTGCCTCACCCTGGTTCCAGCCTGTGCCCAGCCATCTGGCATTTGGAGAGATGGGGGGGAGGTGCTGAGGCATTATTCCTGCTGAAGGACTAGTGTAAAGCAATTAAGAGAGTTCATTCTAATTTTTGTTCCTATTAAATACCAGATCCTGTGAGCTCATTTCTGTATGTCCACTCTGCCTGCATTTTCCTCCTCATTGGCCCTGCCCTTCTTTTAGTTTTGAGCTTGCCCCACCTGGGCTGCACATCCTGCATGGGAAAGTCAATGTGAAAAGAATGTGCCACTAACATGTCAGCCCAATATCGACCCAGCTGGCCCTGCTGCCCTTCTCTGGGAAACAGACCAGACAGGCACAAAGCCTAGCATCTGTCTCTTGCTACCTAGAGAAAGCAGAATGTGGTGACAGCCCCAAACCTTTCTTTAACAAAACAAATACTCAATTGTGCTTACTTAGACGATCAAAGAAAGAAAATGAGAACAAATTTTCTCCCTTCTCCCAGAGTTTCTTGAAAATGCCTGTCCTGGCTGCTTCATCCGATTTGAAAGGAACCGAAAAAGTGCAGCCCCCTCACCTGACAGGTGAGGCAGCTGCCCCCTGGATGGGCGAAGTGGCTTGCCCAAGGCCCTATAAGTGGCAGCGATGGCTCAGAACCCAGGAACCCTTGGCTCCCTGTGCATTGGTTCTTGCTATGGGAAGCAGGTGCTACTGGTTTTCTTTCTTTCTTTTATTTGCAGGGTGAGCTGTCTCCTAGGGCTGGTGTAAGAGGACAAGCCGACTCAAGGAAAAAGCTCAGAAAGCCAACACAGGCGCATGTGGGTGTTCAGCTGTTACAATAACAGTGCCAACTGTGCTCAAGTCGAAATAAGAAAACCACAGAGCTTCTCTGGGCTGGAGACTCCCTCCTCCTTCCTATACTCCTCTGAAACCGGAGGTAAGGTGAGGGCAGCAGAACGAGAATCTATCAAGCGTTCACCTAACTCCTCCCAGGAACAGGACCCAGAGAGCTGCTGAGAAAAGAAAAAGGAGAGTGGCCATTGGGGTTAGGGGATCAGATTCTTAGCAAGTGGGTTATAAGCTGCAGATGCGTACTCATAGTATGTCCCAGCTGAAGTCGGGCTAAAGTCCAAACAGACCAGAAGTTTATTTTCAATGACACATTTATTCCTGAGCTAATCAGTTGCTTATTTAAGTGATAACTACTATCCTATTAGGGCACTTCAAAGACGTATGTGTTGAGCCTGGCAAAGTAATAAACAGAAATGCCATTGACTGTTGTGGTTCTCACAGTAAACTATTGGAAGGCTTAGATTCTTTTTTATGCACCATGAGGTGTGTATTTATTATCTTGCTTAGTTGTATACTGTTATCCGTTATATTGCAAGATGAAACCTGTTTGAAAAGAGGTCTGGCAATTTCATTAGCTTCCTCTCTGTTTTTCCTACCTCTTGGTCTTCCCGCCTCTCATCCATTCTAAAAATTTTTCTTAGGTTAGCTTTACCAACATGCAGTTGTCATGTTACTGTCTTGCCCACATACCTTCAGTGGCTCCCTACTACCTTACAGAAGACACTTGGTCCCCGCGCCCTTTCCTCCCTCTGCTTCCCATCAAACCCCTGCTTGTACCCAGAATGCAGCTTATCATTCCTGCTCATATCTTTGTTCATGAAAACCCTTCCATGTGGGCCCTTCCCGTTCCTGTCTGCCAAGGTGAATTACACTCAGCCGAAATCCTACTTCTTCCATGAAGCTGGTTCTGAGAACTGCAGCCCACAGGGGGTTCTTCTGTCTCATTTCTATTGCACGAATTATTTTCTGTATAACTCAGTACTCGTCCACAGGATGGCCCCAACCTCAAAGGCGAAAGGCATATACAGTTGTCCCTCTGTATCTGTGAGGGGATTAGCTCCAGGACTCCACAGGTAACAAAATCGTTGGATGCTCAAGTCCCTGATATAAAATAGCATAGCATT
>NW_012153729.1:8094285-8098511 GCF_000956105.1 Propithecus coquereli
TTTGAACATTAAATTAGACAAAATATGTGAAGGCCTAGCACAGTTCCTGGCACACAGAAGGTGCTCAATAAATGCTAACTTTTTTAAATTAAAAAAAAAAAGAGTATAAGCAGGACAGTGGCTGTGGAAGTCAGAATCCATTAAGGAGTGTGTAACAACTCACCTGCCATAAAAAAACACGTATAAAGTGATTAGATGCCAAAAAAAATAATTTTTAAGTCAGATTTAAAGGATTTCGGAGCCAGGATATGTATTTGAGACCCTGTCTTAATCGTGCAGATGAGGAAACTGAGGTCCATGCCCTACCAGCTGCAGGTAGAGCCCAGGAGTTGGGATTTCCAGAGACACCATCTTTCCATGCCAGATGGAACTCAAAATGCCAGGAACACATCTCCCCTATCATATGGATGGCAGCTGCTAAAGGGCCAGAGAAAAAGATAGCCAGGCCGCCTTCCTTCTCATGGAAGTGCGGCAACCCACGTCACTGCACCAGAAGCAAACAGGACCCCTATTGGCACACTCCCGCAGTCTGGCCCCGCCATCTGTGGACTGCTGGTGTGTGTGGAGGTTGTTTGCCATTGCCTATCGCACTTGTGTGCCATTTGCTCACTACAGAGAAAGTTCACTCAGTGAGGGCCTGCTGTCCAGAGCTGATTGTTTAGGAATTCTGCCAGCCAAGTGTTAAACTTGGTAGCTTGAAATTGGCCATAATGGGAGTATTTACACCACAGAAACCATTAAATGCTACGAATCAGGGCTTTCTCTCACTCCCCAGAGCCAGTTTACCAGAACACGGTCTTATGTTTCTTCTAATCGCTCCGAAGGGGTAGGCACATTGCTTCCAGTATAGTAAGTGCTTACTAAATAAATGACTATTTAGGTATGTATTAAGAATAATCACTTTTGAGGCCGGGCGCGGTGGCTCACGCCTGTAATCCTAGCACTCTGGGAGGCCGAGGCAGGAGGAGCGCTTGAGGTCAGGAGTTCGAGACCAGCATGAGCAAGAGCAAGACCCTCTCTCTACAAAAAATAGAAAAATTAGCTGGCTGTGGTGGTGCACGCCTGTAGTCCCAGCTACTCAGGAGGCTGAGGCAGGAGGATCGCTTGAGCCCAGGAGTTTGAGGTTGCTGTGAGCTAGGCTGACGCCACGGCACTCTAGCCCAGGCAACACAGTGAGACTCTGTCTCAAAAAAAAAAAATTTATTCTCTGACTCCGGGATTTAGAGATAAGCAAGAGAAAATAGGTTCATTGTCATCCCCCCACAGCCTGGGCAGATGGACAGGGGTTACTGAGGCTCACCTGCACCTGGTCCTCTACTTCTGGGCATGCGAAAGATCACTTCTGCCGTCCCCTTCAAGATAGGAAAGGCCACGTGATTCTGCTGCACAGTGAACCCTGAACAAAGTTTATATTACAGTCATGAGTCACTTAAGGATGGGGACATGTTCTGAGAAACGTGTCATTAGGTGATTCTGTCATCGTGTGAACATCGGAGCGTACTTACGCAAACCTAGATGGTGCATCCTGGCACACGCCTAGGCTATACGCGATAGCCTGTTGCTCCTGGGCTACAAACCCATACACCGTGTTACTGTCCTGAATACTGTAGGCAATTGTAACACAATGATAAGTATGTGTGTATGTAAACATAGAAAAGGAACAGTAAAAATAAGGTATTATAATCTTATGGGACCACCCTCATACAGAGGTCTGTCATTCACTGAAAAGTCCTCATGCTGTATCTGACTGTACTTCCAGGTTACAGCATTTAATTGCCAATGCTCAACTCTCCAGCCCTTTCATTGTCTGCTGGAATGTTCCATATGGTACAAAGGGCCAGATAGGAAATATTCTCAGCTTTGTGGTTTGTATTGGAACTACTCAACTCTCTTGTAGCACAAAAATAGTCATAGACAATACATAAATAAGTATAGCTGTGTTCCAGTAAAACTTTTGGGGGGGTCCTTTCCACAGGCATCAATAAAACTATTTACAAAAATGAATGGGAGCCTGAGGGCTATAGTTTGCCAACTTGGAGCTACAAGAGGGTGAAAGATTCCATAGTCTGGATCATTATGTCATTAAGTCATTGCCCAGAGGGCAGTTTTTCTTGAGTCTCGGCAGCAACCTTTATATGGGTGAGAAGTAAAAGGGTAGGATTGTATGTTACCTCAGTGTAGCTTAGCCTAACCTGACGAATTTGCAGACTCTCTGGGCCAACTTGATGGCATGTGCTGGGCGTGGATAAAAGATAAAGGAAATGAGCCTGACCCACATCCCCGACTGCAACAGAGCATGCCTGTTGCAACCCTTGTCTGCACAGGCTCAAAGCCTCTCCAACCCCATCTCCCAACAGATGCCCCATGGCCTTGCATAAACTCGCTTTGGTTTGCTGTTCCTTCTTCCAAAAATTCCCTTTCTTCTCCTTTCTGTCTACAATGATCCTTCCCCACTTGTTTTCCCTGTCCTAACGAGCCTTCTCGGACCATTTCCTATGACCTAGGATTGCTAGTTGATAAGGGACTCCACTGAACCCTCCCCCCGCAGAGTTGAGTGGGGAGCGGACTGGGTCACTTACACAATAGAGTCAATCTGTCACACCCACAGTGCATTGTTCCGGAAAACATACCTATAGGATCAAATGACAAAGAAAAGCAAGGGAATGATTGATGGAAATTTGAGGAGGATCTGCATCTGGGAAGCGTCATTCAAGCGGCTTCTAAGGTACTGGTCTTGGACTTCTTCAGTTCTGTGTTGGGTACATGGGTGTTTGCTTATTATTCTTTCAATTGTGCCTATAGTTTTGGTGTATATTTCCCAAATTAAAAAATAAGGCGAGTCAGGTAGGAAGACTGCCTCATACCTTGAAGTTGGTGGTTGCCAAACTAATAGGCCTCCTGTGTTTTGAACACAAGGTGCAAAGCTAGAGTGGCCCGCTCCAGGCCGGTAAATACCTGTCCCACCCAGAGAGAGTGGTTGGGAGCCCTGAGTCCAATCAGACAACCAGGACCCCTGAGAAGGAGGACCCTCCTTAGAAGGCTTTTACTCTGCCCTCCCTTTGTCCCTCCCTTGGCAAAGAGGCAACCTCCTGTCTCTGGCCAAGTGTCCCTTTAAAAGGATCGCCAGGAACTCACCTACCATAAGACACACCTAGCAACACGAGGCAGGGCCACCTTATCACTGGGCTGGCAGGTACAGAACAGAGCGTACTTACCAGCCAGAGTACTGCTTTTGGAAAATGCCATTAACTGTGCTGGGAGTGGTGTGGCCTTTGTCCCTTGAGGGACAGGTGACATTTGGTGAAAAATGTAATCTGGTATAAACCAGCAGTGAATTCATCACTGGGGGATTGGTTTGACCTCCCTGCTGCTTCCAACAACACAGATAAGCTTTTGTGTCTTTTCAGTACGAAACTCTTAACTATGGCAGTCCTTTTTGGCCTTAAAACTTCCCTCCAAGAGCTCTGGCAGGTGAGTAACCTGCCGTCTTATAAATGCTGCCTGAGCCCTGTGCTTCCCTGACCACCTGCCTTCAGGACTGGAGACACACTCTGTCTTGTTACCCATCCCTTCTGATGACTGGGTTTGCCATGCAACCTGGTCAGTGGGTCACCTCTGGTCTAGAAGCTCCCTGACGGCAGGACAGAGGATTTTCTCTGACTGCTCCCAGGCCCCGGGGCATGTTGGGCGTGGAGAGCATGGCCCGGATATTGTTGGCGATGGGGCACATTCGGTGGTTTCCCATTCTGTTGTATACAACCCAGTGTTCTTGTGCTTGGTAAATACTTCCTTCCTCTTTAAGCAGAATGCTGGCCACGTTTATTAACAGCACCTTATCCTTGGCACAAAGAATGATCAGCGTGGCTTGGGCTCTTGGGGGTCAGGAAATAGCACTTGTATGTCATTCGCCTTGAAGGTGCCTTGTTTCTGAAGGAGAAGGGGCCCTCTCCTGCAAAATGACTGGGGATTTTATTTTAAACAAACTCTTCTCTTCCAGGACTTGTTTCTCTCTCTCTCTTTTTTTACCCTACCCTGGCTTCCTGTGTTCCTGAAAATTTCTGAAACCTCAAGCATTATCTCATCAGAAACTCCAGACCTCTTTTACCATTTCTCTTCTTTCTGCTGAGTCCATTTAAATTTCTTCTCTGGGCCGGGCACGGTGGCTCACGCCTGTAATCCTAGCACTTTGGGAGGCCGAGGCGGGCAGATTGTTTGAGCTCAGGAGT
>NW_012153729.1:8098611-8113487 GCF_000956105.1 Propithecus coquereli
GGCGCACGTGCGTCCAGCCTAACCCAGCTGCCCTGGCCTTGGTGCTGCTTGTTTGTAGTTTGTCTGCTCCATCCTCTCTCATTCCCCCTCTCCTTCTCGCAATATCTTCCTGCCTCTCCTGGCCACCTTGTCCTTTTGTCCTGGCATCTTCAAGCAACAGTAAGGAAACAAGAAATAAAAATTAGAGGAAGGAAGGAAAGAAAGGAAGGGAGGGAGGAAGGAAATGAGCTTTTGGATCAACAAAACCTGGATCTAATCCCAGTGCCTCTACAAATCATGGGGGGTAGGAGGCAGGGAGGGTGTTGCCTGACCTTGAGTAGGTTCCAGCACTCTCTGAGCCTCAGGCCTATTGGGAATTCCCAGAGCCCTCAAGCTCCCTCTCTCAGCTTTGTTGGGTCTGTTCATTTAGGGGAGTAAAAGGTGGAAAGGAGGAAAAAGGGAATAGGAATCGAATGACGTGCTGCAGTAACGGGGTTTAGGAAGGCCAGTTCTCCACCACTCCCCATCTTCTCCCGGGACAGCTGGTGCCCTTCTTTCCCCACTGGGGGCTCACTCATTTCAAGCATCGCCACTGGAAATCTCAGAGCCCTTGATAGCTCTTGGTCGGAAAGGGGCCCCTTGTGAGTTGCACTGAGGTGACAACTTAAGCATTAAGGGAGGTAGTAGGGTGTAGCGGTTAACCACTGCCTTACTCCACCACTTACTACTGTGTGACCTCGGGGAAACTCCTCCCCTCCTCTGTCCTTCCGCTGCCCCACCTGTGAAATGGGATTCTGGATTGTTGGGAGGATTAAAATGAGTTAATAGACATCAAACTCTTAGGGGCCTGGCTCACAGGAAGTGCTTGGTAAGTGGCAGCTGTTTCTTAGGGTCCAGCTAGTGGGTGCTGGTTTCAGGGCTGACTCGATGACTTGCATTCACAACACGCTTGTTATCTGGGCACCGAGGAAATACTGGCTAAGATAGTTTCTCTTCTCAGTTGCTGCATCGCTGCTTGCTCTGTAGCCTAGACCACTGATGCAACAAGGATTTGGTTCTTTCTAAGGCTGCGGCGTTTTATTTGTTGTTAGTGTCCATGTTTTTATTGCTCCGTTTCACCTGCCATATATTGTCCTCTCCGATTAAAATAATAATACCTTCAGTTAATAATACCTTGCACTTAGGAAGTTGCTTTCATCCCAGTAGCTCAAAGCCCTCTACAAATATGACCTCATTCATCCTCCCTACGCTCCCAGGAGGGGGGCACTCCCACGTTTCCAGCTATTCATCTCCAACTAGATTCTCAGAAGCCAAAATATTGATTAAGCACTTCCCCCTCTCAGGACCACAAATCTCAGGCTCTGTTGCCTTCCCTCCCTGTTCCCAGAGTGACCTTACACCTACAGAAGATAACCAGAACCCTGTCCCTCTGGCCTGGGGGCCTGGCCCTCCCTGCCTCATTCAGGTGCCCACAGCTGTGCCCTAAAAACGGTAAACTTTAAACGAACCTTCTGGATAAACTGCTTTGATATCTAGGAAATAACAGGTTTGGCAATTTGGGACCCTTGTCTTCCTTGAGAACTTCTTAGTTAAGACCTAGGGGGTCATGGGGGATGTTCTACTGCAGCCAGAAATGTCTCTGCCCAGAGCAGACCCTACTACTCATGGCCCTGGCATGTTTGACACCTGTATGTACTTGTGAAAACCTGGCGCTCCACAATGACAGTACTTCCTTGTTCTAGGGCTGCTTGTGGCCTGAGCTCCCTGGCAATGTTAAGCCACCGGCTGCTCACTTTTGTTTTCACCGTCGATTACTGGAAGGTAAGGGCTGCAAGCTGTACTGCACTCTCTGGTCACGCTCTGGGTCTCAGCCCATGCACGGGAAAAAGCTGACTCCTACCCCTTCAAAATAAATAAATAAGCAAACAAAAAGACTAACCAAGTGGAATTAACTCATTATAGTGCCCAAGGCTACATACATACATGCAGTACATAAGCATTAGTTGTAACCTTTCCCTTATTTATATACTTAAAAATATATATAGACAAGTTTTCTTAGATGATGAGTTAAATCCACTTTAGGCAAAGTCAAAACAGAACCATGGCTTGCTTTCTTACTATTAGCCTCTTTCTGTTCTGAAGACCCTTAACTAGTTAAAATGTATTTGGTAATTAGTAGCTCAGATAAAAAAAACACTACGTTTTCTGGAAACAGAAACTCTTAACAGTGAATCCCTAACAATATTTACCTTCCTAACCTTTTCTGCCCCTTCCCCAATCTGCTGAGACTCCTAGTTCTTACCCCCACAAGTCCTAAACACAGCCCTGAAGGTCAAATTCTAATCCAGAAGGTGGAAGTTTAGCATTTATGAATGATTTTAAAGGGCTGTTGTTGAGAGCTAGTATTGTAACAGACTAGTCGCCCTCCGCCCATAGATATGGGAAGGAAATATTGAGAGTGGGGAATATGTAACAGACGGAATGGCCTGAGAAAATAGCAAAAGATATTTTCTGTTTTTTTAAAACATGCTCCACTCC
Organism: Propithecus coquereli; assembly: GCF_000956105.1. Classification (NCBI taxonomy): domain Eukaryota; kingdom Metazoa; phylum Chordata; class Mammalia; order Primates; family Indriidae; genus Propithecus; species Propithecus coquereli. Next base: position 8,101,129 of record NW_012153729.1, read on the forward strand.
TTTTTGAGAACTAAAATCTACATCCCTGCCTCAGGCCAGTGGTTGGGAGGGACAGGGTAAGTCTTTTATTATTTGTGCTAAAGTAGATGGCTCAGCCGAGGACCTGGTAAAGGGAGGTGGGGGTAGAGGAGCAGAGGTGGGAGATCAGAATCATCAACTGTAGTTGAATAGTAATTGCCTGAAGCTGAGAACGTATCCTTTAAAAGCTCTGCATTTCTGCTTATTATTGGGACGATGGCATTTCAGACAGGGGTCTCCATCCTCCTCCTTTGCCAGCAAAGTAATAAAACTTCTCTTTCCTCATCCACAAACCACTTATTCTCTTTCTTCTGATGCAGCCTCGAGGACCAAGTGGCCGAGCATTCACTAACAGTCCCAGCTACTTGGGAGACTGAGGCCGGAGGATCCCTTGAGCCCAGGAGTTGGTGGCTGCAGTGAGCTATGATCATGCTGCTGCACTCCAGCCTGACCCTGTCTGGGGAGGGGGGAACAACTCATCTTGGGATATTAGTCACTAAGAAAGTCTCACTTTTTTCCTTGTACATTAATATTGGCTTACATCTCCAGAGAGCAAAGTCTTTGGTTTAAAACCTAGGAAAAGACTGCTCGATCCTTGGGGGTGGGTAGTGATTAGAAGGTGGCAGGGAGGAGGTTCTTGGGGTACAGGTAATGTTCTGTTAATTGATCTCGGGGCTGTCCACTTTGTGAAAAGTCAGCGAGCAGTACCTGTGACATCCACACTTTCCTTATGTGTCTTATATTTCAATAAAAGATTTCAAAAAATGGGACTACTTGAAAGTTATTTAAAAAATTAAATGCTTTTGAGACTTGAGCAGCTGCAAAGGCTCTGTCTGTTTTCTATTTTGATCATTCTGTTTCTCGAGATGACCACGTCTTTCAGAGGAAGTGAGTCAAAGCCACTCTGTCTTGCTTTTCCAGCTGAGCATGTTCAGTTTGAATGAAGTAATGAATGAACTTGGCCGCACCACCCCCAAGCCTACAACAGCAAACAGAGGGCCTCGGCCAATCAGCAGGCACTCAAGGTTTTCAAGTTGAGTTCAAACAGGACCCCGGGAGGCCAATCAGCGCGAGAGGCCCCGCCCCGAACTCCCGGCCGCGGCCAACCACGAGGCCGGATGAGCCAAAACACAGCGGCCGGCCAATGCCCGGGAGCCCCACGGCGCCGAGCTCCGCCAATGGGCGCGGCCGGGCCGAAAGAGAAACAGTGCGGCCCGGCAGGCCGCAGGATTCGAATCGAACGTCGGTCAGGGAGCCGGGCGCTGGCGGAGCGGCGCGCCGGCCAATCAGCGGCGGCGGCTCGCGGCCCCCGAACGTTGGGACAGCGGCCCCGCCCCGCGCTGTTGTTTGTGGTGTCGGCCGGCCGCGGGCGCCGGACCACAACATTCGCCGGCGGCGGCCGAGCGGCGGAGCGGCGGCCGAGCGCGAGCCCCGGGCGGCCGGCCCCCGCGCCCGCCGATCGCCGCGTCGCGCCATGTCGGTGAACACGGACGAGCTGCGGCACCAGGTCATGATCAACCAGTTCGTTCTGACCGCGGGCTGCGCGGCCGACCAGGCGAAGCAGCTGCTGCAGGCGGCCCACTGGCAATTCGAGGTGCGTGCGGGCCGCCCCGTCGGACGCGCGCGCCCCGGCGGGGGCCGCGGGCCGGGGGCCGGGCTGCGGCGGGGCGGGGAGCTCTGTTCGCGTCGGCCGGTCAGGCGGTCCGCGCCCGCGAGCGGGTGTCGCGTGGGGCCAAGGCCGGCACCCCATGCACTTGGGGCACGGCGGTCGGGGCCGGGGGCCGGGAGCAGAGACGGGGTGCAGCCCAGCGGGGAGGCCGGCCGGTGGGTCTCCTGCCCTCTGCCGGGCCTGGGCCGGGCTCACCGCCGCTCCGCCGCCGTGTTTGTCCGCAGACCGCCCTGAGCACGTTTTTCCAGGAGACCAACATTCCCAACAGTCACCACCACCACCAGATGGTAAGTGTCGTCGGAGGGGAGGAGGGTTCCGGAGCAGGGCCGGCGGGCGCGGGGCCGGGCCGGGGCCAAGGGGCGCGGGCCGGGGCCGCTGTCAGCCCCGGCGGTGACAGCCATGTTGCCGGGGAGCGCCGCACCGCGAATGTAAACAAAGAGCCAAAATGTCTTCCAGGAAAGAGCGGCTCCCAGGCCGGCGCTGGCTCCTCGAACTTTGTGGCCCGCCTCCTGGGCTGCTGCCTCTTGGCCCGAGGCCTTGTGCCTGGCTCCGTTCCCTGGGGGAAGGGGCGCCAAAGTTGGGGAGTAGGAGGCAGGGGTAGATGGCCAGAGGACAAGCCAGGGGCTCAGGGGCTGGGAGACCCTAGTGGCTGGCGAGGGGGGAGGGGACTCGGATGATAACCAGGCATTTAGGCAACTGGGGAGCCCGATTGAAGGGCTGGCGGCCAGGGAGTTGGGGTGTTTGTTTGTGTTTGTGGGAGTTCCCCTTGTTGTTGAGTGGCAGCCCCCTCCCCCCTCCGCGCACACACACACCCAGCGCTACAGGGAACAGGAAAGGCATAAATCCACTGTGGCTCAGGAAGCTGGGCTGTACCCACAAAGGTATGTTCGCCCTTCTAAAGCCCAAGGGGACTGGGAAGCCCGGAAAAAGACATACCCCAAGCACGGAGGACACACGGATTTTGACCCAAGATAAGGCCGAGAATTTGCGTTCAATCTCAGTATGTTCGGATACATACGGCCTCAGATCAAGGTTTGCTTTCTTCTCGTTTCCAGCTTATCCCCAGGCCCAAGCCTTTGCCCTCCTTGCCATGGCCTACCCTGCTTTCTTGAGGCCCAGAACATCCCTTCTTCACCCCACCCCCCTAGTTACCTATTAGCCGGCTCTGGAGGAGGGGCTGGGCTCAGTGGTAGGGACTGTAAAACATTATTCTCCAGATCTGTTGTGGCTTCTGGAGTACATTTTTGGCATTTTTAACACTTGGTGTCCTTGCCCATGGCTCCCTCCAGAGCAGAGCCTGCAAATGGTTCCTCTGTTTTGTCTTGTCCTTGGCTCCCTGTTTTCATTTAGTCACAAAGGACAAGTAGAGAAGGGTCTGTCTTGACCTTTTTAACTAGCTTGTCTTTTGCAGTGGCTCATGCTGGTTATAAATCAAACAAAAATGGCATTTGGAGTGTGATGGGAGAATGGTGCTGGCCTCAGGGCTCTTAGTAAACCCAGAGACACCCACCCTGCATCCACCGTGGGAAATCTCCAGCTCCCACCTTGCACTTGAGCCTGGGAGCTCCCTGCCATCTCCTCTCAAAAGCCTTGAGGTTTGCTCCTGCCAGCTGTGGCTGTTCCAGCAGCCATTCTGGGGGGCTGGGCACAGGGAGGCTCCCTGGGAAGAGCTGGTACTGGCATCCTGTCTAGTTACTGTTGCCCCTTGTCTGCAAACCCCAGGGGGATTGCAGTCCCCTTTGGAAACTTCCCTTAAGGGAGGTGGCAGGTTTTGTAACATTATAATCAATATATCCATCAGTGCACAAGTATTGAGCACTTTATCAGCACAGTGGAAAACACCATGCTTGCTCTCAGAGTTGGCAATTTTTTTAGACACAATAAATCAAAGGAAAAAGTTAAAAACACCGGAGACCAGTAATAGCAAAATGGCAATGGCAGAAGTGACCCCAAGGCCTGAGTTACTGATAGATGATTGTCCTGATAAATGATTGATTACTGTAGATTCCCACAGTTGGAGGAAGCTTCCCAGATAAGGAAGGTTCCTGAGTCGATTTGGAGGGGCCCAGAAGTGGAGAAAGGCACTCCAGACTGGAAGCCGGAGGGCACTGGCTGGTGGCAGTGGACACTGGGTTCATTTGAGAGCTGGAGGAGGGGGCTTTAGCACTCTGGTCCAAACCCTTGATTCTATGAAAGCAGCGAGAATCTTCAGAAGTTCAGGAACTTGCCCAGGCTCATGCTTGCAGGCCGGCCCAGGCCTGTTAGCCACAAAGGCTGTTCTCTGGTGGCCGTTTGAGGAGACAAGCCTTGCTGGCTATGGAGATCTGGGGAAGTCGGTCACGATGGTGTGATGCAATTGGCCCCCACCCCCCATTCATTGTTTCCTGCTGCCGAGAAGTCAGCCCTGGGGGGTGGGGCAGGGAATAGCAAAGGGAGGAGGGAAAAGGTCTGGGTGGGGCCAGGCCCTTAGGAAGACTGGTCAGAGCTCCCCAGGGGCTGATGTGGTATTGACCTAAGTGAACAGGGCTGGCTGCTGTCCCCCTCCCAGGTGTGTCCCCCGCTTGCTTCTGGCTTGGGTTTAACTACAGAGCTGTGAAGGCTCCCTCCTTTATGGTAAAGTCTTTGCTCCCCCCACTTCTGTGCCTGGGGGAGGGGCCGGTGTTGCTAAAATTAGGAGAAATTCAAAGAACTCCTATGGCTTCCTGGGAAAGGAAAAAGCAGCTTTGAGGTCCGAACCAGCTTTGTGTAGGTCTTGTTCTATGTGTGCTCTTGCCCCCGCCCCCAGTGAGGGGCTCCCTAAGGTAGTGGCAGAAGACAGCAGATGTGGGAGTCCCAGGAAGAGGGCTGAGGGGCTGGACAGACTGAGAAACTGCCAGCCTCTGGCCAAGGGCATGGGGCATAAGCTGCAGATGTGGGAAACAGAAATCTTTGGGCTCTGTCCTCAGGGAGTCCAGACCGAACTGTGCTTGACTTTGTACATGCCGCCTAGTGTGGTCCGGGGGGCAGTAAGAGCTTAGGTCTGCAGACCTGGGAGCCTGGGAATTTATCTTCTGAACTTGCACTGCTAGGGGTGCATTTTTGGGCAAGTGACTTGACTTCTGGGCCTCAGTTTCCTCGTTTGTAATATGGAGAGAATACCTGAAACTACCAAGCATCACTGTGAGAAGTAAGAGGGGGACAAAGGCTGCAGGGCCTTGTGGCCCTGGTCATGCGAAGTGAGCCCACACACTGAGACAGCGTAGCTTTCCCACGGCTGGCACAGGAGGGGACCCTCTATTTGGCTGCTCTGCCTTGAGCAACAACCTGGGAACATGTCAGGACGATTGTGGTGGGAGCCAGCTGGTCTCCCCACCCGGGGAGGTGCTGAGCACACTGTCCTGCCCTGCTCCCTCTGCTCCCACTGCAATCTGACACCTGAGCTTCGGGTTGGAATTGACCGTTGACTTTGGGTACTCCTTGGGGTCATTATCAGGCATCATGAAATGCTCTTGGTTTTGATAAAGTCGTTGGGTTTTGTCCTTTTTGTTTCGACTGGCTCGAGACAGGGGTGCATTTGTCTTGTTGGAGCTGCTTGTGGCCTGAAAAATGGGAGTAAGGGAGGGGCCAAGCTGGGCGAGCCCCACCTGGAAGGCTCTGGGACCCTAGTGAGCAGCCCTCCCCACACCTGTGTTCTCTCCCAGCAGATGTGCACTCCCAGCAACACACCTGCTACGCCACCCAACTTCCCCGACGCGCTGGCCATGTTCTCCAAGCTTCGAGCTTCCGAGGGCCTGCAGAGCAGCAACAGCCCCATGACGGCCGGGGCCTGCTCGCCCCCTGCAAACTTGAGCCACTTCTGGGCCTCGTCCCCCCCTGGCCACCAGGCGCCCTGGCTCCCACCCTCCTCCCCCACCACCTTCCACCGCCTCCACTGCCCACAGCCCACGTGGCCCCCCGGAGCGCAGCAGGGGGGCGCCCAGCAGAAAGCCATGGCGGCCGTGGATGGCCAGAGATGAGACTGGGTGCTGCCGGGCGCTGGGCTGGAGCCGGGGGCAGTCCAGGGTCGTGGAGACACAGGAGGGCCAGGGAGGGGGGCTGGGAGGGCAGGGGGTTTCCTGAAGATCGCACTGGAAGATTTTATAAAAGAATTTTTGTGGGTGGGGGGGACAGTAAACTTCCTGGGCCACTTGGGTCCTTCAGGAGTTTCTCTTCAGGCAAGGTTTTTTCCTCTTTTTAATATATAACTATAATATATATGAATATATAAATATAACTAATGTATGTGAGAATGGGGCACACTTGGGTGCTGGGGTCAGAGGGGAAGGGCCGAGACAGCCCTTCTCTTGGGCCAGCACCGCTTCCCCCGCCCCAGCCTCGCCCCAGTCTTGTGGGGCAGGGGTGTGCTTCACAGCCAGATGGAACGATCTTCCGTCAGCTGCCTCCTTTCAGCAGTCACGCCTTCTGGTATCGGGAAGAGGACCTCACTGCTCCGGCCTGGGGGCAGCCCAACAGCAGCCGCAGGAGGGCCTGAAGCTTCACAGGCTCTCCCCATTGCCAGTCCTGGGGTTCTAGACCCAGGGGTCCTCCCCGTCTCTTCACCCCCGATTGCTGGTTGTCACCCCTGTCTGCAGCTGGTTGTGCAGGGCTGATAGGGCACTGACTAGCCGGCTTGGGTCAAAGGCCAGGCTCTGCCCACTGGGGACTTGACTGTCCCACGGGCACCCTGCCCCTGGGGCTGCACATCCAGGGTCCTGGGGGAGATCCTGTGGGTTAGTTCGCACGTCAGAATCCTGCCTCACTCACCAGGGTGAAATTTTAATTTAAAAATTTAAAGAGACTTTTCTAACTTCCCTGGTTTGTGGTGCTTTTATTTGCCTTGGTAGGAAAAGCCATCTCCTTGGGAAGAGGGGCAGTGGGGCTCTTGGCCATGCTATGGTTGGGGTGGGGTGCCACTGCTGTTTGGCTGCTCAGGGTGTTTTGTGATGTGGGGCATTCCCACCATGGGGTCCGATGGCACAGGCAGGATCCAGATTGGGGTGGGGAGAGGCAGGGGTGAGTCCTGAGTTGGTTGCTGTAACTCTCTTTCCTTCTGGGCCCCTATCCGTGTAGCCCCCACATGGAGGGCCCTTGGGGCTCAGCCCTGGAAGCCGTTTCCATCTGCGGCGGGGAGAGCTGCCCTTTTCACCTGGTGGCCTGATGCCACCTGCCCCACTGCCTGGCCTCACAGGCACCTTCCAGCTGGCCCATGTCCGCGCCTGCCCTCAGCTCCCTCCAGGGCCATGTGTCTCTGTGGGCCTGTTGTGTGGCCGTGTCCCAAAGGTCAACCAAAGCTGTCGGAGCCATGAGACATGGTGGGTCCCCAAAGGGACTTGCTTCCCCTTCCCTTCCCCACGGCCCTCTGGGCATTAGAATGGGGCAGGGTTGGCAATTCCCGACCAGCACACCTTTCTCAGACTGTCCTCTAGTGCAGGTGCTTGGGTGGGTGGGGGGAGCCCGGCCACCTGGCTGTAGGAGTGGGTGACAGGCCACATGTTGATCCCTCCCTGAGCTTTGGCCTGCACAACCACACGCTCTGGGCAGCCTCTCCTGCCCTGCCCTCCTGCGTCTCATTCTCTGTGGCGGTCTGAGAGGGACCTAGTGCTGCTGGGACACAGACTGGGACTGGGGGTTGGAGGTTCAGGCCCAAAGTGAAGTGAAACTTAAGCAGGCTCAGCCCGGCAGCCACCCCATCCTGCTTCTGGGCCTTCTCGTATCTTCTCACACTCGGTGGTGGGGCAGCCCCTCCTTCAGTGGAGCAGGACGTCGACCCAGCTGCTCTCTGCCTCTGCTGCATGTGACATACCCATGTACTTGGGAGCTGGGTTTGTCCTTTCAGTTTTGTTTCCTGCTTGGAACCCCTGAAACTCCTCCCACCCTCACCCCTTCCCCTGCCCACCTGTGCTTTCCCAGGCTGCAAGGGGCAGCCCCTCAGCACGTGGGTGGTCATGCTCTGACATCCCCAGAGGCTGCTGGGGCCTGGGTTAGGGTCGTGCCTGGGTGCGGGGCCCAGCCTGGCAAGAGAGCCCGCTGGCCGTGCCCAGGCAGGTGTGGCATGGTGGGGGTTGGCCTGGCTGGCTCTGGGAATGTCACTCCTGGCCCTTCTGTGGGTGTGGGGCAAGGCCTGGGTGAGAAGGGCTAGGCTGCTCCTCCCTGCCAAGCTGGTGGTGAATTTGGCTTCTAGACCAGGGAAACTGAGCCGACCTTCTGACATTTCACAGCCAGGGTGGGGCCTGAGGGAGAGAAACAGGAGCTGGCTGGGGTGGAGGAGGGGCCGGCCCTGGCTCTGCCTCCTACGTGCAAGAGAGGGGCACAGAGGGACACGGGCATGGGGAGCCCACCCAGGACTCCACTGTCCAAGCGGCTCCTCCCCATCCAGCCGCGAGCAGTATGTTGTTACCTAAAGAGTCACTGGCTCTCCGCAGATCAGGAAGGAGCCCCCGCCGCCCCCCGCGGCACCCCACGCCATGTCAGGGGTGAGAAACCCGTTTCTGGGCTGTTTCCTGCCACTCTTTCCTTTCCTCTTTACACCCCAAAGCGGGCTTCTTGCCCTTGTCATCCCCTTCCCATGTCGGGGGGGGGAGATGGGAACTGGAGGTGGGGGCAGCCCCGTCTTTGATCTGGTACTTCCTTCTCTGGGTTGGAGTCTCTGGGGCAGACAGAACTGCTTTGACTTCAGGGCTCTACAGGCCTGGTGGGGGGCAGCTGTCCCATCTCAGGGGCCCCCTAGGATCTGGCTGCAGTCGTGGTGGGGCTTGTCCCTGGCTGTTGCTGCACCAGCCTGAGCTCAGGCCCACCCCTACTCCTCTGTCCCCTCCCACCCACCGAGACCTTTAGCACAAGGGACTGGGGGCGGGGCGGGGGGAGCAGGGAGTCCTTGCAGGTTGGGGGCTAGTGTGAAGGTAAGCACACTGAGCCGAACAGGCCAAGGACACGGTCACAGTCCTCTGGGCCAGTGCTCGTCCCACCTCTCCATCCCCCTGGCAAGCCACTCTTCTGTGCCCTATCTCCCTGGGGAGGAAGGGGACAGGGAGAGTGGGCATTAGCCATGGCAACCCCTGGCCCGAGCCCACTCAAGGCTGAGCAGTAGAGGGTGGCAAACAGAGACTTTCCAGCTGGCTGCAGGGATTTTCTTCCAGCTGGTGACATTGCTTCTCTGGGACCCTGTGCCAGGAGTTGCCCTGAGCCAGCAGTGGGGAGAGCAGCAGGCAGCTGCCCCCCTCACCTCCAAGGTGCAGCACGACACCCACAGCACAGGCCCCAGCCTGCCCAGAGGGCCTCAGCAAGCAGGGTGCCCTTCAGGCCAGAAGGCAGGGCAGGAGCCAGGGAAGGCAGCAGCACCCCAGGTCTAGCCAAGATCAAGAGAGCTGCTGGGGTGAGAGCAGGCTCAGCCAGTTCCCAGGGCCAGGCCCGGAGCCTGGGGTCTGGCTTGTGTCGCCCTCCCTGCCTAGGGTGCAATGCCCAGCCATCCTGAAGCCCCAGCACCCTCAGAGAATAGAGGCTGTAGGCTTAATCCTCAGGCTACAGACCAGACCCTCTCTCCAAGAGGTCTGCTCAGTGGACCTGGGGGTGGTCTGGAGGCAGGTCGGGCGGCTGGCTGCCTGGCCAGCAGCCGGCACCTCCCTCTCCCTCCATCTTCCTGAGCCAGGACTGTCAGAGAAGCCTCGCCCAACCTGAACTTTTTCCTGAACATTTATTTATCGCTCTGGTCGGTGAACAGTGGCGGACCGCGGCCCCCGGGTGGGCTCCTCGATCCCCTCTCCTGGAGGCACGTCCATGTGCATCTCCAGCCCCAGGGGGCTGCCCTGCAGGTCTGCCATCTCCATGGGGCTGGGTGGGTGGGCTATATTCGGCTGGGAGAGACGCCCCTCAGAGGAGATGGGTCTGTCTTTCCTGTGGCGTGTAGAAGCTGCAAGACGGGAGGGGCTGAGGTTGCTCTGTCTCAACTCCCACACCTGCCAGGGGCCCCCCAGCTCGCCCAAAACCAGGGAAGTCGGGAGCGGCCCGTTAGCCTGGCTGAGACGGGACATAAAACTGGAGAGGGGAGTGGCCGGGGCTGGGGTGCTCCGTGCAAGCTCCTAAGCAAACACATAAGGCCCCTTTATATCTTTGTGAATGAAAAATAAATATGTAAGCAAGCCCTCCTGCAGGGGCCAAGAGTTTGCCTCTTTGGTAATGTCTCCTCTGTTGACACGGGGACTAGGCGACATTCACACAGGTGCAGGAATTTTCCCTAAGACGACCATCTCCCTCTCTCCTGCTTCCATAACATTTTAAATGCCCTTAGAGCAGACAGTGGGTGACTAGGGGAAGGGAGCTGAGTATCCCCAAGAAAACAGGTCTGGGAGACAGTCCTGTGCTCACTGTCCACCTCTGAAACCCTCCATCCCAGCCCCTTAATTACCTCTGGGACCAGAGGGCTTGGCTTTGAATTCCAGCTCTGCCACCTCCTAGCTGTGTGACCTACAGCAATTATCTTAACTTCTCTGTGCCTCAGCTTTCTCAGCTGTAAGTAGGGCTAACAACGGTCCCTATCTCTTAGTGTTGGTGTGTGGTTAAAATTGGCTCATGTGTGTGAAGCTCCTAAACTGCATGGCTGGTGAGGAGGCCACGATGAAAACGGGTGTCATCATCACCACTGCCACTTACGCTGTTTCTGCGGCCCCCTCCCTCAGCCACAGGCCCTCACTGCGTGCTGGGGTGGAAGGGATGCTGGAGAGCATCTGGGCCACGGTCCCTAACCCCCAGACTGCGGGCTAGTACTGGTCCATGTTAGGAACTGGGCCGGCCATACAGCAGGAGGTGAGCTGCAGGCGAGCAAGCAAAGCTTCATTTGCATTTACAGCCGCTCCCCATCGCTCGTGTCACTGTATAAGCTCCGCTTCCTGTCACATCAGCAGCTGCATTGGATTCTCATAGGAGCGTGAACCCGACTGTAAATTGTGCGTGCGAGGGGTCTGGGGTGCATGCTCCTTATGAGAATCTAATGCCTGATGATCTGAGGTGGAGCTGAGGCGGTGATGCTAGCTCTGCGGAACAAACACAGGTTATCAGTAGCAGAGAGGTTTGACTGCACAATAAATGTTAAAGCGCTTGAATCATCCTGAAACCATCCCTCCTGCCCCCCAGTCCGTGGAAAAATTGTCTTCCATGAAACTGGTCCCTGGTGTCCAAAAAGGTTGGGGGCCACTGATCTAGGGTAATGTCTGCATTACCCTGGTGTGGGGGCTCCAGGGGACCCCGAACCTCCTGCAAGCATTTGCAATTGGGTGCATTAACTGTTTAAAGGAGGAAGGCTGGCGCCTTTTATTAGATCCTCATGGAGGGGCCCTAACTCTAAGATGCACTAACCCAGCAACCCCTTGATGACAGATGAGGAAACTGAGGTCTGGAGAGGGAGAGACTTGCTCAAAGTTACTTGATAGTGATCCAGCTTCCTGGCTCCAGGCCAGCGGCTCCTATAAGATCCCCAGGCCCTTGTGTGGCCGAGCCCTGGGGCCCTTAGCTCCCTCCCCTTCAGCCATGATTTAGCTCCTGGGGCAGGGCAATCGGGGACCCTAGGGACCTTCCAGACCTGCTCATGGCCCCATGCCCACCAGCCACCATGCAGAGCCTGGGAGCACTAGCTCCAGGAGAGTCAGCACATGTGAGCAGGGGAAGGATGTGGCCTTGGAGCCAGAGACGTGGGTGGCAGACCCTGTCCCTGTTCCTGTTCCTCTTCTGTGAAATGGGGCAGCCACAGTATCTACCCCGCAGACCTGGTGCATGTCAAGCACTCAGTCACTAGGGGTTTTCTCTCTTTCTCCTCCCGTCCCATCCTTTGGCTCCCAGGCCCTTCTCTCCAGGGAAACAGGTATAAACCAGCACGGGCAGGAAAGGGGGCCAGCGGCGCAAGGAGGAGAGGCCTGGGGCAGAGCCAAGGCCACCAGGAAGAACACTCCCTCCAGAAGGAAGCTACCTGAATTGTTGCCGGCCAACATCTGAGCACTCTGAGGCCGAGAGGGCAGCTGGCTGCTGTCGCTGAGGGACCGCTGCCTGTGGGGCCGGGACTGCTTGGACTTGTGCTTTGAGATCCCTGCGGCTGATGGGGGTGGTGGAGGGAAGGACCAGTTCTGAGACACCAAATGAGGGCTCCATGGGAACACATGGGGTGGGGAGAGGGCTGCAGGGCTGGGCACGGCCAGCCTCAGCTGTGGTGGGGTCCCTTTTTGTCTGGATTTGTGGCTATGCTCCTTGGAAGCAATGCATCATTCATTCATATGCCCCAGCCACCCACCCATCCAGCCATCCAACCACTCATTCGGTCTCTGTGCCAGGTGTAGGTGAGTTCTGACCCAGTTCAGGAGGGGAGGTGACTACAAAGGAGCATTCGTGGCTGCAATGCACTGTGGGAAGTGAGAAACAGCACACTTTGGGGGTGGGCATCTGGAAGAGGGCATTCAGAGGACAGGCGATCACTAAGTGGCGGGGGGCTCAGGAGAGGGCATCGCACTGAGTCTTGAGGAAGGGGTGGGTGGGACGTGGCCAGGATGTGCTGTGGGCAGGGGCTACGGCAGGAAAGCACAGTGGTCCTGCACGAGGGTGAAGGCTGGCAAGAAAAGACAGGGCTTGGCCGGGCGTGGTGGCTCACGCCTGTAATCCTAGCACTCTGGGAGGC
>NW_012153729.1:8113537-8125611 GCF_000956105.1 Propithecus coquereli
AAATTAGCTGGGCGTGGTGGCACATGCCTGTAGTCCTAGCTACTCGGGAGGCTGAGGCCGAAGGATCGCTTGAGACCAGGAGTTTGAGGTTGCTGTGAGCTAGGCTGACACCACGGCACTCTGGCCCGGGCAACAGAGCAAGTATATGTATAAAATTAGCTGGGCGTGGTGGCACATGCCTGTAGTCCTAGCTACTCGGGAGGCTGAGGCCGAAGGATCGCTTGAGACCAGGAGTTTGGGGTTGCTGTGAGCTAGGCTGACACCACGGCACTCTGGCCCGGGCAAGAGAGCAAGACTCTGTCTCAAAAAAAAAAAACAGAAAAGACAGGGCCACCACATCCTGGCCGGTTGGCTGAGGCTGGACAGTTGTCTTCCACCTGCAGACATTCACCTGGTGGCTCTGGGACAGATCTGAACGTTTGGAGTCAGGGAAGTAGAGGAGGAAGGCACCCAGGGGCTGGTAGCCCAAAGAAGTGCCAGGCCTACCAAGGGAATAGCATCCCTGTGGGACCCAAGCAAGGAGACTGAGGGGCCCCTGGGCTACCTGGACACTCACTGTCTTTGGTCAGGATGCCTGGCAGCCTTGTATCCATCCGTCCCTTGTAAATATGTCCGTCCAGGCCCAAGATATCCACCTCGTCATGCTGCAGAGGTGGACACGCACCCATTACCACTGGAGCACACACAGCCTCCCCTCTGGCCCTGCCTCCACGAAGGCTGGGTGCAGAGCGCTGCTGTCTCCTGACTTCTGGCACCAAACAGTGCTCAGAACCCTCCTGGGGGACTCTGGGCAGCACCAGGGCAGAGAGACAAAGTGAAGGGAGGTGGAAATGGCATCATTCTGAGGGCCAGTGGTAGTGCTGGGTTGGGAGGTAGCCAGGATGGATTCTTCCCCACAAAGGATAAGAACCTGTGGCTTTAACTGGGTCTGAATTAGAAACTGCCTCAAGGCAGAGGGCTGGATGAGGTGACTTCTGGTGGTGTCCCTGGAATGACTTGGGAATCTGGAGCCATGTCAGGGCCTTCCTCCCTGGTGGCGCCCAGCAGGGCCCTACCTTCATGGCAATCTGGATCTCCTCAGCAGGACACAGGCCCTGGGACAGGTGCTGCAGGCGGCTGCGGCGGTACGGGTAGGTGAGGGTGTGGCTGCCCCCACAGCGCCGGGGCACGGTCGAGTAGGTGTAGTCATCCGGCACCCTGTGATAAGGACACTGTCCTGTGATGGGACGTGACCTGGGACCCACCCATGGTGGGGCCAGCCTGAGGGAAGTCGGGCAGCTGTCTGCAGGGTTTGCAGGAGTCAGGGCAGACTGGGACACGGGGGTGGGTGGGCCAAGCAACCTCAAGACTGGACCACCCTGAAGACCACACATATTCACACACTGTCAATCACACGCTCGTACGTACACACACACACTCATGCGCGCATGCATACACTCGTGCACACACACACGCTCACACATATACTCACACCACACACTCACATGCTCACACACTCTCAAATACACTCACTCATACACATACACGCTCACACACACACTCATGCTCACACTCATACACATGCTCAGATTGACACACATGTACACATGCACATATACACACACAGACAACACATATACACATATGCTCACACATACACTGACACATACACAGCACATACGCACACTCGCACACCCCGACACAACACACACACACGCTCGCGTGCACATACATAACACACTCATGCTCACATGTACACACTGACACGTACACTCGCACACACACAACACACATGCACACTCTCACACGTGCTTCCTTGTCTCCCTGGGGCTTTTGCCAGCAGCGAGGTGAGGCGCGTGTCCCCGTGGCCATGGGTGGGCAGAAGCCACGCCCAGTCAGCACAGTCCGTGCCCCTCGGACCCTGGCCCGCCTGCGCCCTTACCGTTTGTAGCAGGGGGAGCTGAGGCACTGGGCCTGCAGCAGCTCACGGATCATCTGGCTGCTGGCCTTGACGGAGCCCCCGAAGTGGATCTGCACCTTCTCGATGTCCATCAGCATCTTGGAGTGCATGGAGCGCAGGCGCCCCACGCTCCGCTCCATCTGCGCCAGGTCGCCCCGAGGGAAGGCACTGCCCAGCCTGAGGCTACAGAGCAGGACGGAGGCAGGGTGGGTCCAGGATCAGACAGGACCCGAGCCCAGATCCACTCTGTGCCTCGCCCTTGTGCGAGCCACTTCCTTCGGCCTCAGGCCCCTTTTTGTGAAGGGTCCTGTGTGGGCCAAGCCAGCCCTGAGCCCCATGAAGTGCCAGAGGTTTTCCTCCAGTGGAAAAGTACAGACGAGCCAAGTGGGCAAAGCCTCTGACCACAGGGGTGGAGGAGCCGACTTAGCCGCTGGCCTCTCCCATCCAGTCCCCGGCATCTGGCCCTGCATGCCTGGAACCCCTAGGGCTCCAAGAGCAGTTTGAAGGTTTGAAGTCCTCTTTCCCATGAACCCCATCCCTAGGGGGTGAGGAGGGCCTGAGCAACCCTGAGGCTGAACAACGCCGGCCCCGCCCCTCCATCCCCTCCCCCACCCCCAGGTTGCTGAGTCAGCTGAAGGATGGGCAGGTGGTGGGAAGCAGAGGAGCTCTCAGCTGCTACCCTTGTTAACGTCCCACCATAACTCACGACAGGTCTTCCTCCAACGCGCATGCCTGGGGAAGAGCTGGGAGCTAGTTCAGAAATCAGTTTAGTGGCTCCCGCTGTCCCAACCCTGAGGAGGAGGCCCTCCACACTGTCCCCCAGAGCTGCCCTCTGTTGCACTCAGCTGTCTGTGCCCCGGCTTCCCGTTCCAAGGCCCTGCCCCGGGGACCCCGCTGCCCGTACTTGCGGCTCTGCTGCCGGACCTGCTCCAGCTCAAACACCGTGTAGGGGCGCATGGATCGGTGCCCCGGCAGGCCCGGACCCACAGGTGTCAGGGGCATGATTCTGGAAAGGGGTGGGTCAGAGTGTGAGAAATCCCATCACCCAAGTCCACCTACCACCTACTCCCCACCTTCCACCCGCCTCCAGAACCTTCTGGACCACCCAGGCTGGGCCCCGGTGCAGGACTGAGAAGGAAAGGAAGGGTGGCGGGGAGCAGGGGAGGAACAGCCCTGCCGGGTGGGCCGGGCATGGGCACTCACTGTCCGGTGAGAGGTGTCTCCAAGGGGCGGTCGCATGAGAGGCAGTGGAAATGTGCCAGGAGCTGCCTGTTAGGAGGGGTGCAGGTGGAGGGTGAGCACTCTGCGCAGAGGGTCCCCAGAAGGGCTTGGCCCTCTGCAGGGCAGGCAGGCTGGGCGCTCAGCCCTCCAGGGTGGCAGATCCCGGCCCTGCTCCCAGAACCCACCTGCTCCCAGGCTCACGTCCCACATCTGCCTGTCCTCATCCAAGGCCAGCAGGTTCCCGAGGCCCCCCGGAGGGTGCCCTGTGTGAGCCTTGGGGGCCCTCTGGCGGCCAAGAATGGGAATCCTGGGATTCAAGCCCGCCACGGGCCAGACCCCCAAGAGCTGTCTCAGTTCAGGGGACTGAGGACCGGTCCCCGACCCAAAGGCATAGCACACCCAAGGCCAGAGAGCCTCATGCCACTTGCACTCCCTTTCTCCTCCTGTGCAATGAAGGGGCCTGAGCTGGAAGAGTCGAGCTCCGAAATCCTGTCCCTGCACCACGGGATGGTCCTGGGCAGGCTCAGCTGTGTGCAGTGGGAGCCGCTTGCTTGGGACTGCAGCCTGACGCCTTCCCGCACCAGCACAGTGTGCCAGTCTCCCGGTCTGCCAGGCCTCACCTCCGCATGGCGGCTGCCTCGTCGGCCTGGTACAGCGGAGAGCGCTCTTTGAGCTGCTGTCGCAGCGACTTCCACCGGTCCTCAAGCATCTGCTTCAGTGGGTCCAGCTCCAGGCGGTCCAGCTGCGGGGTCCGGGGTGACAGGTGAGCTCTAAGGCAGCAGGTGGGGGTCTGGCCGCAGAGAGGGTGGTGGTGTCCTGGGCCAGGGGCAGGACTGTGGCGATGGAGAGCCCCCAGCCCGCGCCTGCCCCACACCTTGCTGTCCATCTCCACGAGGAGCTTGTCTAGCATCTTCTGCCAGTCCTGCTCCTGCCCACTCATCTTGGCCACCAGCTCCTGCAGCATGTGGTTCAGCTGCTCCGTGGTGGCATCAAACTGGACGCGGCTCACTTTGGCGGCCAGGGCACTCTTGTCAGCTTTCTGCCCGGAGAGAGAGGAGGCAGCCCCCCACCTGGGAGAGAGCCATGGAGGGGCTCCATTCCCCCGGGGGTTTCCAAGAGCCCACGATCCTCCTGCCCCCTCCACTCCTGGCCTCTCAAAGAATGGCCAGGGAGACCTCCCTGGGACAGAGTGGCTCCAGGGCCTGGCACTTACCATGTCGATCTCCATCTCCAGGTGCTCCCTGTTGGCCTTTTCCTTTTTGAGCTTCTCCAGACCCTGGTACAGCACCTGGGGGCCAAGCAGGTGGAGATGAAAAGCCAGGAGCTGAAGGACAGGCAGCAGAGTCTAGCCCCCACCCGCTCCTGCTGCCCCACCGGCTGCTCACGTCAATGTCCTTCTGCTTCTGCCGATGGTCCTCGATGAGGTTGCTGGTCGTGATGTTGAGCTTCTCGCAGTCGCCCTGCACATGCAGGATGGCGCTCTGCACGTGGCCCAGCAGCTCCTCGTCCTGCAGCAGGAGGGACAGGAAGGATCTCTGAGGCTGCTGGGGTGACCCCTGCCCCCACCACAGTATTGCCACCCCCTGATAAGGTGGCCTTAAATCATTGCCCAGCAGACAAGCTAACTTCAGACCCCATCCTGGCTTTCCTTGGTTGCCTCCATAATTTCCCAGTAACGGTGGAGAAGGCTCTCTGCCCTTTCTGTGTGTCCACTCCAGCGGGACAGGAGCACCAGTCACCCACATCCCCGTGGACTAGCCTCAGAGGATCCTGGCCTGCTGGTGCAGGCGGTCAGTGGAGTGATAGAGGCTCAGAAGTGACGCTGCCCCATGGCCCCTGAGAGCTGGGGCGTGGGCTTTAGTCTCCTCACCTCCCCTGGGCCAAATCTGAATTCTTCAGTCCAAGAGGCAGGACTCACGGACTTGTGGCTGTCTCCACCCCTGCAGTAAGCCTGCCCTTTGGAGGGAATGGGAAGGGGTTGGGGAGATTGATATGCAAGCTGTCTCCTACAGCTGTGCCTGTGTCCCCATGGCACGTGAATGGCACTGCTCCACCCTTGGCCAGCCTGTGCTATCCCACCCCATAGTCTCCTGTCCCCAGAACTAGCTCTGCTGCCACCCTTGCTGTGACCCTGGGGAAGGAGCAGGGACTTTCATGGATCTAACTAAAGGGCTCCATCATGGAAAATTAACCCTCAGGCCCAAACACCCCCTCCTGGGGAGCTATGTCGGCCACTCCGTCTGCAGGCCTCCAGGGCTGTAGCTCTTCCCAGCGGGGCCATGTCCAGCTGCACCAGGAGGGAGGTGGGCAGAGGCTCACCTGGCTCTGGAGCTTGGCTTTCTTGGAGGGCCGGGAGGCAGCCAGGTTGTTAACCATGTCCTGGAGGTGCTCATAGCGCTGCACCAGCATGCTGACCTGGTGGCTCACATCCAGGCTGCAAGCTGGACAGGTGGCTTCAGGGTCGATCTGGCCAGGAGCTAGGGTCGTCAGGGCCTTGTGCGGGGCCATGCTCATGGACAGCAGCGTGGAGGAGGAGGCCATCATATTCTCGATGATCGTCCTGAGCTTGTCCAACTGGGTGCAGGAGAGACATTGGGGGCAGGGCAGTGAGGCAAGTCACAGCCACATTCTGGCCACGCTAGCACTACTAGTGTGGTATTTTCTGCCTCTCCCCTGCTGTGATCTGGGGCAGACACCGCATCCTGCGCCTCACAGGGCATGTGGCCCATAGCAGGCGCTCTGTCTGTTACGTAGTAAGTGGGGTTTTCCGGGAGTGCAACATTCATGCCAAACAAAGCCCTTGCAGGAGGGAGGTCTCTGGACCTTTCTCTAGCCAGCCCCTTGGTCCAGTGTGAGAACCTGTCTCGTCTAGCCAAATCCTAAAGTGCTGCTGCTTGTTAGTCAACCCATAGACACTCAGAGAGGACCCTGATGACACACAGGCCTTGCTCTGGGCATGGAGGCTGGGAAGGGTGGGCTTGCACCTGCTCCATCCCATCTAGCATGTAAATAACTAATGATAGAAGAATGTGACAAGTGCTAACACTACCACAGGTATCTCTCATGGTCTGGGTGGTGCAAATCCCTTCCAGGGAGAGCATCAAGACCCTGGGGTTGCTAAGCTCAGACGCGAGCTTGGACTGGCAGGTGACCTTTGCACAGTCTCCACTGCTTCTCAAGCAGGACAGTTGGCTTGGAGTCATGAAGCGGTGCACACCACTGTCCCAGCAACTCGGGAGAAGCCCAGAAAGTAGCTTAAAGCACAAAGGGGTTCCTAACATGAATGCCCTTGGCCATGCCTATAGTGGCTTTTCGTAACTGCTCCATCTGTGAGCAGTTAGGAGCAGACACCCCTTACTGGGAAATGACCAAGGATAGCATCATTCAAGACGTAAAGGCAAACACTAGTAAGAAAAAAATGACAACCCGTAGAGTAGGGGAAAATATTTGCAAGTCATATGTCAGATAAGAGTCTAGTGTCCGAAATATATAAAGAACTCTTTACAGCTCAAGAATAAAGAGAAATCAATTTAAAAAATGGACAAAGGATTTGATTAGTTGTCTATCTTTAAAGAAGTTATACAAATGGCTAAAAAGCACATGAAAAGATGCTCAGCATCATTAGTCATTAGGGAAATGCAAATCAAAACCACAATAAGATACTTCACACCCACTAGGGTGGCTATAATTTTTTTTTGTTTTTTAAGGAAGTTGGCCAGGAGTGGTGGCCACCCCTATAATCCTAGCACTTTGGGAGGCCAAAGTGGGGGGACCACTTGAGTCCAGTAGTTCAAGACCAGCCTGAGCAAGAGCGAGACCCCATCTCTACAATAATAGAAAACTTAGCCGGGTGTGGTGGCTCATGCCTGTAGTCCCAGGTACCTGGGAAGCCGAGGCAGGAGGATTGCTTGAGCCCAGCAACTTAAGGTTGCAGTGAGCTGTGATGATGCCCCATTGTATTCTACCCTGGGAGACAGAGCAAAACCCTGTCTCCAAAAAAATTAAAAATTAAAATAAAAAGGAAATTAACAAGTGTTGGTGTTGGTTGTTGGTGGGGATGTGGAGGAACTGAAACCCTCATACGCTGCCAGTGGCAATGAAAAATGGTGCAGCCACTTGGGAAAGCAGTCTGGCAGTCCCTCAAATGGTTAAACGGTTCTCTGACCCAGCAATTCCACCCAAGAGAAATGAAAACATGCGCGCATAAGAGCTTGTACATGAATGTTCATAGCAGCATTATTCATAATAGTCAAAGGGTAGAAACAACCCAAGTATCCTTCAACTGATGAATGAATAAACAAATGGTGGTACAGCCACAACATGGAATGTTGTTCAGCCATAAAATGAAGTATTGACACATGCTACAACATGGATGAATCTTGAAAACATCATGCTAAGTGAAAGAAGCCAGATGCATGAGGCATGCTGTATGATTCCATTCACATGAAATATCCAGAAGAGGCAAATCCATAGACAGAGAGCAGGTGAGTGGTTGCCAGGGGATGGGGGATGGGGAGAGACTGCTAAGGGGTACAGGATTTCTTTTCGGGGTGATGAAACGCTTTGGAATTAGATCGTGGTGATGGTTGCACAACTTCGTGAATATACTTAAAACTACCTTGTTTATTTTAAAAGTGTGAATTTTATGATATGTGAATTATATAATAAAAAAGAGAACAAAGGTTTAATGGGAATAAACAGACCTCAAAGGGGCACTTTTCCCTTGCCAAAGGGGTTGCAATCACCACACACCTGCGGCTTCAGAGCTGGCTTTGGATCAGGAAGGGGTTGACTCCTAGACACAGTGGCCTCATCCCTCCACACACACAGTGGGACTGAGGGGCCTGCTCTCAGACGGGCAGTGGGAGGGCAGGGCTGCCCCACTGTCTTCAGCCCACTCCAAGAAGGGAGCTGAATAAGTGAGATCCTCACCTGCTCTTGCAGGTAAAGGGAGGCTTCGGAGACCGAATTTTCCATGGCGGCCTTGCCCCGCTCCTGGCTCTCCCTCAGCTCGGACAGCTCCTTCTCGATGTCAGCCACAGTGACTCTGCAGTGCATGACAAGAGACTGCCTGGTTCTGTGGCCAGCCCAGAGACCCGGCTCACCAGCGCAGAGCCCTGGCTGTCAGGGGCGCGGGAGGATGCAGATGAGGGGTTTGCGCCACCCTCCCGTGGGCCCTGTCCTGGTAGTGGGTGGCTAGCATGCTGGCGCGAGAGGCTTCTAGGTGGTGGGACTGGGCATCGCGAAGAGAGCTCTGAGGGGCTGTAGGAAGTGGTGTCCTCCAGCCTCCAAATGGGGACAGTCTAAGGAGCTTCTTCTTGCCCTTCTAAGCCCCAGTCCTGAGCTGTTGTGGGAACCTGGGGAGTTTCTACTAGTCCCTTGAACTAGACATGGGCGACCAGAGGAGCAGACAATCCAGGTCAAAGATGGTGGTCAGTTTAGGGGCACGAGTGAGCCAACAGCCGCCATCACCTCCTCGGCTGAGAGTATGTGATGCCAGGAGACCAGCTGCACCTGGCTGGGGCACTTTACCTGAGGACACCCAGCTGCAAGCTCAGCTGGCCACTTTTCAACTCCTTCCCCGCTTCTTGCTCCCCTTCGCCCTCCATGATCCTTTGCAACCGGTCCAGCTACAAACCCCACAAAAGGGAGTGTCAGGTGGCCCCAGTTCCCGCTTCCCCTATTCCCTAATCCTAACCCAACCCCCTCTGACAAGAGCCGAGGTCCTCGCGGACACCGAGCCATCCGTCCATGGAGGTAGAAAGCTGGCATTGAGAGAGCGACTGGAGGTCTATCAGCCCCTTGCAATGACCTCGGGCTCCCAAAAGCCCCATAAACGGGGCTCGAAGGCTGCCACGTGCAGTGAAAAGAGCAAAGGCCTTGTTTGGCTCAGCTGAATTCTGACAGCTTTGAGCATCACTTTTTAGATCCAGAAAATGAACACCATGATATCTGAGGTGCATTTCCCGACAGGATGGCAAGATCCAGTGACATAATAATGTGCGGGAAAGGACAGTCTAACCCATCAAGATACAATGGCAAGTGCTACTGTCAGCATTAAACGCCAAAGTAGGTCGACCCTGCCTTTCTTACTTTTGCTTTTTCCTGCCGAACTTCTTTGGTCAAAGTCTTTAATGTCTTCAGCTGTTCTTGCAGGTCAGGTGGTATGGTCTTTTTGACTATGGAAAATGGAGGTCTTGTTATCTGAGAGGTTAGATTTCCATTTCTAGCCCCCATAACAATGAAGATTCCCCAGAGAACAACAAGACATATCACTTTATCCTGCTTCTCCTGGAGACTGGGGAGAGGGGTTGGAAAGAGGAAGACAGAACTGTCCTTAACCCATAAGAAAATCCACCTAATGCTTGACATCCTAAAAGGCTTTGGGACAATGGACTTGCCATTTCCATTCACCTCTAAAATCTTTTATTTATTTATTTTTATTTTTTTGTCAGACAGGGTCTCACTGTGTCGCCAAGGCTAGAGTGCAGTGACGTGATCACAGCTCACTGCAACCTCAAACTCCTGGACTCAAGTGATCTTCCTGCCTCAGCCTCCTGAGTAGTTGGGACTACAGCCTACACCACCACGCCCAGCTAATTTTTCTATTTTTTTGTAGAGATGGGGTCTCACCATTTCCCTGGCTGGTCTCAAGTGATCCTCCCCTGTCAGCCTCCCAAAGTGCTGGGATTACTGGTGTGAGCCACTGTACCCAGCTACAATCTTAATTATTCTCTGGGCCTAGAGTTGTGAAGGGGCAAATATTAAGTTTAATTCTTCAATGTTCTCTCGCCCCGTCCACCTGCCAATGCTTTCCCTCAGCCCAACACTTTCCCAGCTGCTGTCCAGAGGCTGACACAGCCATAAGAACCTGCTTCATTCCTCCTTGGAGGCTCCTTCTGTCCTACTGGTTTCATTCTACCCTTTGCCTACCTAGTTGTTTGGCCCCTGAAGGCTATGGGAGAACCTGGAATGACTACAAATGAAAATGTTGTTTTCAGGGGCTCAGGAAGAGGTCCAGCAGCCAGGAGTTCAGGCCAAGGGGAGGAAAGGATGAAATCAACTCAAAACTAAGACAATGGTCTCCCTTCCATGGGCAAGCAGTACTCACCCATGAGCGCCAGCAGGTACTGTATCTTCTCCAGATCAGTTTGGCCAGCTTGCTCCTCATTCAGATCCTTCATATTCTCCTTCAGCTCCACATAGAGGCCGACGAGCTCTCCCATCAGACGAAATGTTTCCATCGCTATGGGGAAACTGGGAGCCAATTTATCTAGGGAATCGCGTCGATCACTCTGGGCCTCACACCAGGTCTCACTCCCTTCTGATGAGACTCGGGTGAGGGAGTCTGAATGCCTGAAAAAGGTGACATCTTGGCCTGGGGCAGTCTGGGTAGGAACTCCAAGTTGGTGTGAGGCATCCATTGGATCCAAACGTACCTGGCCATGCTGATCTGCACTTGTGTCTACCCGGCGAGGCTGACCTGGGCCAGGTGGTATCAAATGTTGTTGATCTGGGTGTACAGATCCCAAACCTGTGCTTAATGGTGTGGGGCCATGCTGGTCTGTGCCACGATGCAACAAATCTTGCTGATAAGTTTCTGGTGGTACCAAACCCCTTTGGTCTTTACCTGGTGATGCCAAACCTTCACTGGCTAGTAGTGGTGACACCTGGTCATGTTGTTCTCTGCCAGGAGGTACCGCACCATGCTGATATGGGTGTGGTGACCAAGAACTCTGAGAATCTGCGTGGAATGTTGGAAAGCCACGAAGCTCTGTGCCTGGTGCTATCAAGCCTTGCTGATCCGCCCCAGGTTGTCTCAAATCACGCTGATCCATTCCAGGCTGCACCAAACCACGTGGATATGCACCAGGTTGAACCAAACCACGAGGATAGACACCAGATTGAAACAAACCACGTGAATCTGCACCAGGTTTCACTAAACCATGCTGATCTGCACCAGGTTGTACCAAACCAGGAGGATATGCACCAGGTTGAACCAAGCCGGGCATATAGATACCAGGTTGCACCAAACCCTGCTGATCCATTCCAGGTTGCACCAAACCCTGCTGATCCATTCCAGGTTGGACCAAACCCTGCTGATCCATTCCAGGTTGCACCAAACCACGCTGATCCATTCCACGTTGGACCAAACCACGCTGATATGCACCAGGTTGCACTAAACCACGCTGAACCATTCCAGGTTGGACCAAACCACGCCGATCCATTCCAGGTTGTGCCAAAGCACACTGGTCTGCACCAGGTTGTACCAAACCATGCTGATCCATTCCAGGTTGGGCCAAACCTCGCTGGTCTGTACCAGGTTGTGCCAAACCAGACTGATCCATTCCAGGTTGGAGCAAACCATGCTGATCGGCACCAGGTTGCACCAAACCTGGTTGAACTGCACCACGTTGTTCCAGACCATGCTGATCTGCACCAGGCTGGACCAAACCATGCTGATCCATTCCAGATTGGGCCAAACCATGCTGATCTATACCAGGTTGCACCACTTCAAACTGATATGCACCAGGCTGGACCAAAGTGTGCTGATCTGTACCAGGTTGTGCCAAACTAGGTTGATATGCACCAGGTTGGACCAAGCCAGGCTGACCTGCACCAGGAGTTACCAAGCCAGGCTGACCTACACCAGGAGGTACCAAACCAGGTTGACGTGCACCAGGAGGTACCAAGCCAGGCTGACCTGCACCAGGAGGTACCAAGCCAGGCTGACCTGCACCAGGAGGTACCAAGCCAGTCTGACCTGCACCAGGAGGTACCAAGCCCGGCTGACCTGCACCAGGAGTTACCAAACCCGGCTGACCTGCACCAGGAGTTACCAAGCCAGGTTGACCTGCACCAGGAGGTACCAAGCCAGGCTGACCTGCACCAGGAGGTACCAAGCCAGGCTGAC
>NW_012153729.1:8134511-8135181 GCF_000956105.1 Propithecus coquereli
ACTTCTGGGGGAGAACCCATTTCCATACCTTTTCCAGCTTCTAGAGGTCACTTACATTGCTTAGCTCGTGGCCCCATCCTCCATCTTCATGAGTTACCATCTTCTCCCTCTGACTCTGTTTCCCTCTCCTTCCATCACGCTGCCTTCTCCATGTTTGACCCTCCTGCTTCTCTCTTATAAAGACCCTATAATTACACTGGCACCCCAGGATAATCCAGGATAATCCCCTCTCTCAGCATCCTTAACTGAATCATAGCTGCAAAGTTCCTTTTACTACGTAAGGTGACGTATTTATTCACAGGTTCCAGGGACCAGGACATGGCCATATGTGGAGGGCTATTATTTAGCCTACTGATATACATATAATGGAAGCCCCAGAAAGAGAGGAGGGAGAGAATGGAGAAGAAAGAATATTTGAATAAATAATGGTCAAAAACTTCCCTACACATTAAAAACATTAACCTACATATCTAAGAAGTTCGATGAACTCCATGTGGTATAGACTCAAAAAGATCCACACCTAGACACAACGTAGTCAAACTGTCACAAACCAAAGATGGAGAGAATCTTGAGAGCATCAGAAGAACCCCTCCTCGTGTATGAGAGATCCTCAGTCAGTTTAACAGCTGACTGCTCACCAGAAACCAGGGCGGACAGAGGCAGTGGGATG
>NW_012153729.1:8136281-8138814 GCF_000956105.1 Propithecus coquereli
AGCCCAGGAGTTTAAGGTTGCTGTGAGCTAGGCTGACGCCACGGCACTCTATCTAGCTGGGGCAACAGAGCGAGACTCTGTCTCAAAATAAATAAATAAATAAATGAACAAACAAAAAACAAAAACTATCTAAAATGACAAATGGCCAACAGGCGTATGAAAAAAATGTTCAACATCACTAGTCATCAGGGAAATGCGAAGTAAAACCACAATGAGATATTATCTTACCCCAGTTAAAATGGCTATTATAAAAAAGGCAGAAAATAAGAGATGCTGTTGAGGATGTGAGAAAGGGGAACACTTGTTCGCTGTTGGCGGTAACGTAACATACTAATAGCCACTAGGGAAAGCGGTATGGAGATTCCTCAAAAGACTAAAAATAAAACTATGATCTATTCTAAAAATAGAACATATGATTTGGCAATCCCACTGCTGGCTATATATCCAAAAAGAAAAAAAAAGGAAATCATTATATCAAAGAGATATTTGCACTCCTATATTTATTATAGCATTATCCACAATAGCCAAGATATGGAATCGACCTACGTGTCCATCAATGGATGAATGGATAAAAAAATGTGGTGCAAATACACAACAGAATATTATTCAGCCACAAAAAAGAATGAAATCCTGTCATTGACAGCAACATGGATGGAATTGGAAGACGTTATGTCAAATGAAGTAAGCCAGGTCCAGAAAGACAAATATCACATGTTCTTACTCGTATGGAGGAGCTAAAAAAACTGATCTCATGGAGGCAGTGAGTAGAATGGTGGGTTGGGAAGGGTAGGGATGAAGAGAAGTTGGCTAATGGGTACAAAAATACAGTTACATAGAAGGAATAAGTTCTAGTGTTTGATAGCACAGTAGGGCAACTATAGTTAATGATAATTTATTGTATATTTCCAAATAGCTAGAAGAGAAGATGAGGAATGTTTCCAATACAAAGAAATGATAAATGTTTGAGGTGATGGATACCCCAGTTACCCTGATTTAATCACTACACATTGCATGCATGTATCAAAATATCACAAATACCGTACGAGTATGTACAACTATTATGTGTCAATAAAAAAGAAACTATCCAAAATGAGATGGCAGGAAAAAAAAATAAAAAGTAAAAAGAACATCAGTGAGCTGTCAGATAATTTCAAATATATATATGTAATTGGAGCCCCTGAAGGAGAGGGGAGGAAGGGGACAGAAAAAAGATTTGTAGAAATAATGTCCAAAAACTTTCCAAACTTGATGAAAACTATAAATTCAGAGATACAAGAAGCTCAGTGTGCCCAAGCACAGAAACAATGATGATGACACCATGGCACATCATAAATTGCTCAAAACCAGTAATAAAGAGAAAATCTTAAAAGCGGCCAGGGAAAAAAAGGGGTATGTGCAGAAGAACAAAATTACGCATGACGACAGGTTGCTCACTGGAAAAAATGCAAGCAAGAAGGCAACAGAGCAACATCTTTAAAGTAGATTTAAAAACTGTCAACCTAGAATTCTATGCCAGACAAAAATATCTTTCAAAAATGAAGGCAAGCCCACCTGGGAAACATAGTGAGACCTTATCTCTACAAAAAACTTTAAAAATTAGCCAGGTGTGGTGGTGCACACCTGTAGTCCTAGCTACTTGGGAGGCTGAGGCAGGAGGATTCGTTGAGCCCAGAAATTCAAGGTTACTGTAAGCTATGATTGTGCCACTGCACTCCAGCCTGGGCAGCAGAGCAAGATCCCATCAATCAATCAACCAATAATTCTTTAAAATGAAGGCAAAGGGGACTTTCGGAATGGCTGAATAAGGACCTCTGAAAACTGTTCCTTCATAAACACAATGAGAACATTGGCAAAAATGGTCGAAACCAACTTTTTCTGAATTCTGGAAATTAACCAAAGGCTTGCAACAATCTGAGGAACATTTATTCAATGAAAATGGCTGCTCTGCATGGTGTTCCAACTTGCCCTATTCCCATCCCCCTCTTCCCAATTCTATGGTAGCCTTGAAAAACATCAGCCTTATAAACTCAGTAGCTGTGAAAATTAACAGCTTAGCAGTCCCTGGAGGGGGCAGAGCAGGTTTGGAACTCCCCCCAAAAGTCCCATTCCCAGAGAATTGTCAATATTTCACCTGCCGGCAAGCTCTGTAGAAAAGGATTTACCTTTAACCTGACTCAGTAAGAAAACCTGTCCCCTGGGACCTTTGTCCAATACAATTGGTGGCAGTTGTTCACATCACAGCTGCCTGAGACAGTGATAATAGTTGGGGCGAACAAGAGACTGGCTAAAAAACTTAAAAGGAGAATCTGGGAAATGAGGGATGGAAGGGACTCTGATATCCAGAGTTGCCACATTATATTATTAAAATATTCATTTTTCAACCAAAAAATTATAATATATGCAAAGAAACAGGAAAGTATGGCTCATGCACAGGTAAAAAAGCAGTCACATTCCCTGAAGAAGTCCAGATGTTGGACTTACTACACAAAAATTTTAAATCTGTTATTATAAATATGTTCAAAGAACTAAAGAA
>NW_012153729.1:8140099-8141831 GCF_000956105.1 Propithecus coquereli
CATCAGAAGAACCCCTCCTCGTGTATGAGAGATCCTCAGTCAGTTTAACAGCTGACTGCTCACCAGAAACCAGGGCGGACAGAGGCAGTGGGATGACGTATCAAAAGTGCTGAAAGAAAATCAAGAATTCTTCATCCAGCAAAATATATGTTTATCTTTGAAAAATGAAGGAGAAGTTAAGACATTTCCTGATTAAGGACTGAGATTATTCATTGCTAACAGGCCTGTCCTGAAAGAAATACAAAAGGGAGTCCTTCGAGCTAAACAGTAATTTGAATCCACAGGAGAAAATAAAGAACACCTGTAAAGGTAAATATAAAAGCTAGTATAAATGTATTATTACTTGTAACTTTTTCTTCTCCATATGATAGAAAGACAACTGCATAATGCGAAAATTATCAAATGGTATTGATGGGCTTATAATGTATAAAAATATTATTTGTATGACAACGATAGCACAAAGAATGGGGAAGAGAATGGAGCTATATTGGAGCAAAGTTTTTGTATACTATCATATTTAAGTTGATATAAATCCAAATTAGACTGTTTTAAGTTAAGATGTTAATTTTAATCCCTAGGGAAATCACTAAGAAAATAACTCAAAAAATATAGTAAAACAAACAAGGGAATTGATATGATACAGCATACTAGAAAACATTATAATCCAGCTAGAACAGACGTCTATAGAACACTCCACCCCCATCAACAGAATACATTCTACTCTTGTGCACAAGCAGGGGGACGAGGAGGGAAGAGGGGGGGAGGAGGAGGAGCAGAAGCATCATCATCGTCTTTGGGCATATGAATGAAGTGGTGAGGAACTGTCTGGCTGCCTATTGGAGCGCACCCTTGCAAAGAGCTGATTTGTGTCCTTTTGTACATTCAGGTCCTGGAATAGGTATCGACCACTTTAATACTAAACTCCTTTAACTGTGGCTGCTCTATGTACAGTTGCAGCCTCGTTCCTCAAGATCAAAATCCAACTCCTCACCCATGTCTGGTCAGCCAGATGTGGAATGTTACCCCTCTCTGTACCGACCACACCCGCAGACTCACCACCCTCCCTTCAATCCTGGCTCTCTGCGCAGGACGCAGGCAGATGGTACACCTCACGATTGCCAGAGTCACCACCGTCTGCCAAAACCCATAACTGACCTCAACAACACCCAGTTACAAAGTCCTGATTTCATATTTATGCTAAAGGGCCCACCAAGCACGCAGTCCCAGGTGTGCTGCATGTTCTCAACCGGAGGTAGGGGAACTCCCTGCTGCTTTCATTCTGGTCTCTGCAATGGATGAACCGGTCACTACCAGAGCTTGTTCTCTCACTTCTCGAAAGTCTTCTAATATTTATACTTATTCTCATTTGCTTTTGGAGTTGTTCATGATTATGAGCAACGGTCAAAACACTGATGCTTTCTAACATATGGAGAAGTAAAGACTGTCTAAAAGTGTTTATTTATAAGTCTCATGGGTGTCTCCTGCCCACACCCTAAAAAAATGTGTTGCTCACTAAAAACAATACGATTGTGGTGTAAAGAAGATTTGGCTTTAAAAAAGGCAGTGAAAGCAGAGGCCACCTCTTTCTAGGCCCCGCCTTTTGTGTTCAGGGTCCTCTTGCAACTCTTTCTGAGGACGGGCCTTGAATCCAGGAAACCATCCTGGAAACGGGCAGGGTGTCCTCTGTGCCAAGATAATATTTGGCACTCCCCAAGATGGCCACTTGGTGGCA
>NW_012153729.1:8142271-8145232 GCF_000956105.1 Propithecus coquereli
CAGGCTGGACCAAACCATGTTGACCTGCGCCAGGCTGCACCAAACCTCGTTGATCTGGGCTAGGCTGGACCAAACCACGCTGACCTGTGCTAGGTTGTACCAAACCAGACTGATCCATTCCAGGCTGCAGCAACGCATGCTGACCCATACCAGGTTGGACCAATCCAGGCTGATATGCACCAGGCCGGATAAAATCATGCTGCTCTGTGCTAGGCTGTATGAAGCCAGTTGCTTCCAAACTGGGCTGTACGAAACCTTGCTGATCTATACTAACTTGCATCAAACTAGGCAATACCAAACCATGCTGATCTGTAAGAGGTGGAACCAGTCCACGTTGATCTATGCCAGGCAGTACCAATCCTTGCTGATCCATGCCAGGGGGTACTAGTCTATGCTGATCCAGGCCAAGTGGTATCAATCCCTGCTGATCCAGGCCAAGTCGTTCCACACCACCTGCATACATGCCAGGCTGTTCCACACCACGTTGGTCTGTGCCAGGAGGTATCATAACATGCTGATATGTGATGAGTGGAACCATAATAGGCTGGCCTATACTAGGTGATTCCAATTCATGCTGATCTCTGCCAGGTACCAATGGTGGCACCACACCATGCTGATCTGTGACAAGTGGTACAAATCCTTGATCATCCATTGCCGGTGGTATCACACCAAGCTGACCCATGCTGAGGGGTACCACACCATGTGCAGAAGTGCTAGGATACAGCAATCCAGGCTGATCCATGCCAGTTGGTCCTAATCCAGGATAATCTGGCCTTAGATAGACTTGACCCTGGCTAATGGGAACCCAACCTTGCTGATCTGGGCGCGTGTATTGATGCCGATCTCTGGTCGAGGTTAAATCCTGTTGAACTGGGCCAGGGTGTGCATCTCGTTCATCTCTTCTTGGATGTGTTAAGGAGAACTTCTCTCTACTCTTCTGACGATCTGAGTCCCCTCTGAACTGGGATGCAGAAGGCTGGCGGTGTCTCGACATGCCAGCTTCATCACGGGCCCTGGGGTGCTGCTCTCTACCAGCAGCAGAGGGGCCCCTGCCTCGTTCCCTGCTAGTAGCCCCCTCAGCGTGGTATCCTGTGCTACCAGATCCTGATAAGGTCTGATCTGGGCCCAAACCACCAGAATAATCCAGAGACTGATCAGCACTTGGCTGCTTGGTAGAGACTCCACTTGGAATCGGATCACTTGATGTCAAGGAAGTAGTCCGCGCTCTGCGCTTAGAAAGTCCTGTTACTGTTTCTGAGCCCTGGTTGAAGAAGAAGAAGGAAACCAATAATCAACAGTCAAAAATACTCACAATAAGAGTTGGAAAGAAGGAAATCTGGGATATCTACCTGGGATGATTTAGAGCCCTTGGAGGAAAAAACTCGCTGGTCCTAAAGGCTAAGCTGGACATACAGACTTTGACATTCTTGAAGGACAGGTCTGCAGATATTTGAGAGTCTACACATTTGCAAACATGTACTTTTCCTTCATAAAAGACAGGGGCAAACTGAAAAATACAAGTGATCCTTCTGGACTTAGTTGTTGAGTCTATAAATAAAGGACATAAGTAATTTATTAAGTTTAAAATATAAAGTCTGCCCCATTGTTGGCTTATTGCTGATGGTAAAAGTGTACACTGGAGGATGTATAGACCATATATTTAAAATGTAAATGTACAAACCCTTGGACCCAGGAATTCCACAGATAGGAATTTTCTCTGTGGACTCACAAAGGATGCCAAGATATACACACAAAGAAGGCGTTTGCAGCATCACTTGTGAGGCTGGATCATCAGTAGCGGACTGATATACTTATGGTACACCCGTACGGTAGAATGCTACGAATCCACTAAAAATTCATGACAGACTATTTCATTTCCACCTGAGATGAAATGACAGGGGCTGGATTTACCCTCCTGTCTGTAACAACAAAAAACAAAACCCACCACCAACAACGACACGGCAGTTTTCTGGACACTGGCTGTCAGGCAATGAAAGACAGCAGTCCTTGAGAGATGGACAGACAATGTGAGCCCTGCTGTTGCCTCAGCTCACTGTCTTGATAGTGAGCTCACTGCAGCTTTCAGGCTACAGTGCAGGGAAGTGGAATGGAGGCGGAGCCTGGCTCACCCCAGCTGAGCACACAGAGCTGAGCAGTCAGGGAGATTAAGGCAACTGGAGTTCACAGGACAGGGCATCAGAAAAAGCGAGACACACAGAGGGACCACTCCAGAGATCTGAGGATGGTTCCCCTCAAATATTTAGCACAGAAATGATGAGCACGTACATGTGAGGAGACTTCGCAAGGTTGAGAAATAACCATCTGCAAGGCTGGAAGGAGCAGGGCCCAGCCTCTCATCTGTTTTTACAAGCCAGTTTGGACCCACCTAACAAATCATAAAATCATAAAAGCAAGACCTAAAAGGATCGAACTACTTTCAAGTAACTGCATCTTGGGGAAAAAACTTCAAGAAAATTTACGGGAATACAAAAATATCCAGTAGACAACAGAGTAGAATTCACAATGGATGCCGATCAAAGAATACCAGGCATGCAGAAAGGCAGAAAAACGTGACCTGTAATGCGGAGATAACTTAATCAATGGACACCAACTCAACACTGACACAGGTGTTAGAATTAGCTGACACAGGTGTTAGAATTAGCAGAGAAGGATATTAAAACAGTTATTACAGCTATCTTTCTTATGTTCAAAAAGTCAAAGAGACATAGAAGATATTTTTTTAAAGACCTAAATTGAAGTTATGGAGATAAAAACTACAATGTCCGAAATGAAAAATATAATGGTTGAGGTTAATGACAAATTAGACATTGCAGAGGAAAAGATTACAGAATTCAAAGGCATAGCAATAAAAACTATCTAAAGGCTGGCGTGGTGGCTCACACCTGTAATCCTAGCACTCTGGGAGGCCAAGGCGGGAGGATCGTTTGAGCTCAGGAGTTC
>NW_012153729.1:8146417-8151527 GCF_000956105.1 Propithecus coquereli
GGGCCTTGAATCCAGGAAACCATCCTGGAAACGGGCAGGGTGTCCTCTGTGCCAAGATAATATTTGGCACTCCCCAAGATGGCCACTTGGTGGCACCAAAAGGCTTCCTCTTCCCCTTGCTGATCCTGTGTGAGGAACCCAGTTGCACAAATCCAGGGGAAGGTGTGTCAAGACACAAAGAGCAGCTAAGCCTTGTGTTGAAGGGCCACTTGAAAATATCAAGGATGAAGAAAGGTCGGGAATTTGAAAACGATTTGGTGGACTGTGAACTGTGCCAGGACAGTGTGCTCATGTGAAAAGTCACTATCAGCAAAGGGCCCCTACAGAGGTTTTATTTCCAGGGTTGGTCACTGTGGTCCACTAATAGTGAAGGGACTCATGCATTTCGGGGCAGACTGTAAGGGAAGTTTGAAAAGCCACAAAGGCAAATTAAAACTACACTCAGGTACCATCTTCCATCCAACCTGTAGGCAAAGCTCAAAAAACTGGGTACTGACATATAGTGCTGGGGGATGTCAAGGAATAAGTTCTCTCCTGTGCTGCTGGTGGGGTCTAAACTGAAGCAACATCCATGGAAAGCAATTTGGCAACAGCTAAGGCAGTTCACAAGTGCACATTCCATTCCTAGGAATTTATCCTACTCACATACGTGAATGTCACCTTGGAGCGATTGTTGTGAGGTTGGAAGAAACACTTAAAATATCCGTAATATGGAATTTATGAAATAAATTACGAATGCCCATATAACAGGACATTGTGCAGTTGTACAAAGGGAGAGGTTCTGGGGAGCCCCACCTAAGACCACCACCCAGACCCGCTTGTTCACCATTTGTGACGCTCTCCAGCCGTCAGTGATCGCTTGCTCCAGCTCTTCCCAGGTGACCATGGTGACTTCTTCACCAGGAACCAAAGTCAGCCTCCGGCCCATTCGGTCCTGGCAATCACAGATAATACACACACACACACACACACACACACACACACCCCTAGTTTAATCGCAGGAAGTTTTAGGGACAGACCTGGGCTTACAGGATGGGGTGGGTCCTTCCATGGCCCTAGCCCCAAGGAGAATTCATTGTCTTTCAAATGACCAGCAAATCTTGGGCGACTGGTTCTTTTTCCCATGGGGACCCCCGGTAGAGCTCTGGGCAGGAATGGAAAGGATTTTGCCCTCAATCCAGGGGCAAAGACCTGCCGTGGAGGGATGCAGACATCCAGAGTGGGAGTCTGGACACGCCCTGAGAGAGCCAGGCTGAAGACAACCATCCCCCAACCCCTTGCAGGGCCCCTTCCCACAGGACTGGCCGATATTACCAGGAATTCATCCCGATCTCTGATCAGCTTCTCTAGATCATCAATCTTCTGGCGGAGCTCCTGGAAGAAGAGTTCAGGGATGGGGGACCCGGCAGCTCTGCCTGTGGCCCTACTCACGCAGGCTCGTGGTCAGCGAGAGGGAGCGAAGGGAGAGTTTCCACCTGGCCAGTAAAGCCAGGCTCTCAGTTCTTTTTCCAGGCAGTGAGAGGAAGGGAAGTGGGGTGCAGTGGGGGCCATGCTGGCGGACAGTGTGCCAAGAATGAATGCTGCTGCAGGGATGGGAACCTCTGGTCCTGGGATGCATTCACACTGCCGCTCACAAAACCTCAAGCGTGGCAGGATGAGGCCCACCTGGTCTCTCAAGGAAAAAAAAGGTACCGGGTACTTCAACAGTGTCTGAATGTCTGTGCTGTTTAAAAAGAAAAGCACCTCGGAAGAACCAAAGCAAATTGCTAAAACTTAAATTGCTCCTTATAACTTACGCAAACCTCCAGAATCTAAGATTAGTTAAAAAACACAAAAAACAAAACAAAAACTCCACCACACTTTGAAGTTTGAAAAGAAAAGCGGTTATGTTTCCCAGAGCAAAAGTGAGGGGTGCTGCGGTCGCAAGGCCCTGGGTGAAGCAGGCCAGCGGGACCAGCGGCCAGGCGTCCCTGGGTCCTTGGCCTGTCTTTTCCCTCCCGTCCTGCTTCTCAGCCTCCCCCAGGCTTTCTCCCTCTATGCTTCTCCTTTTTCGTCCGGGTCCAGACCCTGCATCTGGCAAACATGACTCTGATATGCGCATGTGCTCATCACCTCCTTGAGTGGAGTTGGCCTGTCTTGTGCTTCCTGCTGTTTGTTGGAGGACACTTAGCTGAACGATTTGTGTGGACTTCTCCCTCCAAGAAAATAAAAGCCCAGGTGAAATTGTCCCCTGCCTGCTTGGGCTCGTGTCGTAACCACAGGGAGCTGGAGTCTCACTCTCCATCCTGACTCCCTTGCTCTTGGACTGGCCTTTGTCTTTCAACACAATCTCCTTATTTCTTTATTCTTTTAAAAAGGGAATTCACTCGAAGAACATTCTGAGAAGTTGTCAGCTCCCCTGGGGCAGCTCAGGGTCCTTGGGTGTGTGATAAGCCGTGGGTGAACCCAGTGTGAGCAGGGCCAGGAAGGGTATGGGATGGAGCCCCCGGGCTCCCCAAGGTGGGGTCTCTGGTGTCCTCATCTGGGGCTGCAGCTCAGGGGGCACGTTTTGCTGGGCTTCTTTCAGGGCTTTCACATCTGCTATGACATTCTGAAGGTAAAGCATGGGCCACGTGGGACCAGGCTGCTCCTCCGCCCGGCGCCCCGCGACCCTCCGCGGCAGGTCTGGACTCAGCTCCGGCCAGGGCTGGAGGGCGGCCTGCAGGGGCCCCCCGTGTGCGCTCACCTTGGCGGGGCTGATCTCCGCCATGGCGGTGTCCTTCACGGTTTTCGTCAGGCCAATTTGCGACCTCTCCTGCGACGGCCTCTCCTGCGACGGCCTCTCCTGCGACGGCCTCTCCTGCGACGGCCTCTCCTGCAATGGCATGGCCACGAGCTTCTCCTGCAGCCACTCCCGGGTGTCCACGTCGAGCCCCTCGGCCTGGGACATGTGCTGCACGTGCGTGACGATGCCCTGCACCTGGCTGTCGATGGTCCTGAGCTGCTTGCCGAGGTCCTGCACCTGGACACTCAGGTCCTTCACCTGGCTCTCCAGCGGCTGCGGGGCAGGCCTGCTCACGCTCCGCCGCCTCTCCCGGAGCGCGGCCGCGGACGCCGAGGGCGCCGAGGGCGCCGAGGGCTGCTTGCCCGGCTGTGGGGTGCTGAGCGAGACCCGCGCGGACTCCAGCGAGTGGCTCGGCTCCGGCGACAGAGAGTCGAAGCGGATCCGTGTCTCCTGGAGGTTGAGGTTCTTGAGCATGGCCACGATGAGCGTGTGCAGGGCTGTGAAGTTGACGGCACCCACCTCCGGGGTGCCGATGGCCAGGTCGGCCAGCTCCCGGAGGGAGACCGTGGGCCCGGCCATCGCGGGCGGCATCGTGCGACCGGTCAGGGGCGGTCCGCGCTCCCGGGGGGACGGGCGAACATGCTCCCCTCACTCCATACCGCGCCTTGGGGCCTTTCGGGGGCCCTGCGAGGCCCCTGGGGCTCCCCTGCCCCTGGGCTCAGCGGCGCCCAGCGACAGTCGCAGGACCTGACCTGGCCGCTTGCGACGCCCGCCTCCGGGGAATCAGCGCCCCCACCTCCCCGGCGGGGTCCGGGACGGGGACCCTCTGCTGTCTGCCCGCCGCTGGCCGGTCTCCGGTCTCCGGGCTCGAGCTTCGGCCCCCACCCCCTCGCGCCGGCGGACGTTTGGAACGAGAGGTGGCCCCGTTCGCGCTCTGGTTGTGAGGGCCCCCCGCGTGCCCCGAGGATTCTGCCCGAGAACGTGCGCTCGCCAAGAGCCTTCGAAGAGCCGAGGCCACCACAGGTGGGACCCTTCCATTCTCAAAGCGACCCCTAAAGTCACAAGGGGAGCCTCAGCCATGGCCCAAGCCGCCACTACTTTTTATTCTCAGGAAACGCTCCCAAACAAAGGTGCGAAGGGCTGTGCCCAGGCATTTGCATTAGTGATGCATGTTTTGGGGGTGGGAGTCTAAGATTCAGCTAGACTGCATCCCTCCCCTCAACCTGGAAAGAAGCGCCCACTCTTGGGGGGGCCACTTAAGGATAGATTTAAGGGCATCATGGCAACCACGTTTTGTGGAATTAGCTGTGTCCATTACATAAGGCAGTAGCACATGTCTAAGAGATGCGGTCCTGCCCCTTGGAGACAGATCCCATATTTTGTTCAACCAAAGGTGGGGCAACTTGGAAAAGTCGCCCCACTACCCAGGTGTTTCCAGTTAGCCACAAGATGACCATCCTTTCTGATCTCAAAACACATTCAGTCAAGTGCCAGCGCTCAGCTTATTACAGGCAAGACTAGAGGAATCTGATGCTCTCAGTAACTGAGGCATGACTTCCCCATACCCGATTCTTCCAGCAAATGTGTAAATAAAACTTCATAACAAGTGTTGACATGCAGCAAAGCTACTCAAAGAAAACCTGTGTATGCGTCTGTACTTTGTAATTGGCCCTCCTTATCTGTGGGTTCTGCACCCTTGGGGGCTGGGGTGGGGTGAGAAATAGTTGTCTGTACTCAACATGTGGGCTTTTTCTTGTCATTATTCCCTAAACAATACAACTATTCACTTTGTTACATAATTAATCCAGAGATGATTTAAGATACGCAGGAAGACGTGCATAGCTTGCATGCACATACTACTCAGGAACTTGAGCATCCATGGATTTTGATATCCAAGGGAGTCCTGGATCTAATCCCCACCCCAGATACTGAGAAACAACTGTATTATTTTAACAACTTGTCAAATTCAGATTTTTAGTTTAGTCTTTGTTGGTACTGTTTATTTAATTGAAGGATTTCTGTTCATTATATTCCCAATACCTGGAGCACAACAGGCCTTCAAGGACTGATATCAAAAGAATAAGTTCTGGGTGGGGCAAGGTGGCTCACGCCTGTAATCCTAGCACTTTGGGAGGCCAAAGTGGGAGGATTGCTTGAGGTCAGGAGTTTGATACCAGCTTGGACAAGAGTGAAAGTGAGATGCCTGTCTCTACCAAAAATAGAAAAAAAATTAGCTGGGTGTGATGGTGTGCCCTGTAGTCCCAGCTATTTGGGAGGCTGAGGCAGGAGGATCCCTTGAGCCCAGAACTCTGAGGTTGCAGTGAGCTACGATGACCAACAGAGCAA
>NW_012153729.1:8152748-8156230 GCF_000956105.1 Propithecus coquereli
TTAAAAAAATGTTGGGAAGGGCCAAGTGCGGCCCTAAGTATTAATAATACGATAAACATGAGAGTCATCTATCACACAGGAAAAAGGACAATCGTTCTATTTTTTCTTTAAATTTAGATTTTAAATATATTATTGAACAAGGATTAATAACTTCAATGCTCAGGAAGGGGAAAGAACCTGGAGAATGAGACTGACCAGCCATGGAGCTGACCACCCTTTATTCTGTCATCCATGGTCTTCTGCACAGTTTGGACATAAGACAGTCACCATCCAGTGGAGCAGGAAAGTCTGCAGTGCAGTGAAGACACCAGGGAGACAACAAATTCTTTTATTTGCAACTTCAGAGTCACACGGATACCCAGAGATGGGACGCTAGTTTCTAATCTGATGTCCTTGGGGGGAGTAACAACATGAATGCTTCATTGTTTAATGGCTGTAGGCACAGTGGTTTCTGAAAGAAAAACAGGATTCTCTATAAAAGACGTGAAGTGGACAGAAACAGTGCGGGCACTCGGCTTCCCTAACCAGGGTCAACACCAACACCTGTGCTTCCCTGCAGCTGAAGCAAGTGAATGATCAGTACAGAGCGAAGACTTTATCTGCTTTTAACTCTTCAGTATCAACAAGATTTTCAGGTTCTTTCCAGGAAAGCAGCCATAACTTCTGTTTAAGGAACTGGGATGATGATGGCAGACATTTAAGGCCATGTTATTTATCTATTAGCTCTGTCTTCTTCTTGACTATCTGAATGCCTCCTACCCACCAATCTTGGTGACAGAGACTATCTAACTCCAGACTATTTCCAGTACTCCCTTGCATATAACTGTACAGAACCGATGGCACTGCTTTTTACATGTTTTCCTTAGGTGTTCCAGAGAGCCAAGGCTAGTGAAAGCTAGTCATCCACAGTGATGTTTCGGAAAAGGTAAGCCATGGATTCTCCATTGTGGATTCTTCGAATTGCTTCAGAAAGAATCAAACTGATATCCACAGTCTTGATCTTGGGACACTGCAGCTTCTGTACCTCATGAGGGACAGTATTAGTCACCACCACCTAGTTGTACAGCAATAGAAAGGAAAGGCTGTTACTGATGTGTGTCCCAAACTGGTCACTCAAGAGAAGCTTATCTAACATTTAGTAGTATCCACAGCCTAAGCTCCAAACTATAAAACCTTGTTCCACTGAGTATAGTTTTCATAAACTAAACTTAACCAACTTTATGCAAGGGAAAAGTTACATGGCTCAGAACATAAGACTCACGTTCTACGAATGTCATGGTCTACAGGCAGAAATACAGTGAGCCCCAGCACTGTGCAAACTTTCATATTATCAGGGAAGGATTCAAGTCTTAAGAGAAATGCTACCACAGTGTAAATTAAAGTACTGAAGCAAATCTTTACGTAAACAGACATATACAGATGCTCCTCCACTTATGATGGGGTTATGTCTGGATAAACCCATCATAAGTTGAAAATGCATTCAATACATCTAACCTTCCAAACATCAGAGCTTAGCTTAACCTACCCTAAATGTGTTCCAAACACTTTCATCTAACACAAAATCTATTTTATAAGGAAGTGTTAGATAGCTCATATAATTTATTGAATACTGCACATTACTTTGAAATTGCAATGGTTTCACACCATCCTTAAATTGAACATAATTTGGGGATGGTCTGTATTTCTAAATACACATCTGCCCCAACAAACTGCTAGCCAGCAAAAGCACCATTTCATAGGTACTCTAGAGAGAGATTAAGCAATTTAATATTGACTGAGTCATTATATTATTCCCAGAAAATACAGCAGCAAATCTTGACTCAAGCCCTTTAAAAACAGACCTCATCAACAGAGGACTCCTCAATCAGGCGGGGGGCATCTGCAGACAGGATGCCGTGGGTGGCCATGACGTAGATCTTGTAGGCACCCCTCTCTTTCAGGATCTCTGCAGCAGCCACAAAGCTCTCCACATCATCAATAATGTCATCCTGAGAAAACAGCAGGAGTCTGTATGAAGGAAACACCCTCCATCCCAGTCTGTAAAGACACATACCTCTCTGCTCTTTTCTGCACTTGGTTTCAAAGGATTCTGTGGAGAAGCAGAACTATGTGCCTGGGTCAAAGATGGAACATCCAAAAATGGCAACAGAAGTGCCCTGATGGCACCGTGTTGTGTCTGTCAGAGAGGTGCCCTGACGCCTTACAGTCGAGCGCATGTGACGTCACAGCTAGAGTTGAGGACTGCCAAGACTCATATCCCTGTTTCAAATTTCTGAGTAGTCCCACACAGCCAGTGTCCCATTTATTTTTTTTCCCAAGAGAAAGTGACCTGAGGGGAAAACTGAAATAAGGTAAGCTACTGCAAAGGACCAGTGACCCTCCAGCCAGTAAACACATGCCCAAAGCGCAAAATGAGTCTGTGTGGGTCACCTGTTCTTACTCGTGAAAATGGAACAGCTCATGTCGAGTTCAGCTCGTGGCCCTAAAGCTGCAGGGTGATGAAGTAAGCTGGCATGAGGGAACCTAGAACCCATAAGATGACGGTTATGTGCTGAACTGTCTCATGGGAGGGACTGTGCTCATTTTATGTGTAGGTTATACTTTAATCCTTGTTATCTATATAAAAATTTCTGCTACTTGTCCTGAGGGAGTTTGGGTGAGGAAGGATAGATGGATCCATTTAAATTTATCATTACTAGAAACACAATCCCAAAGTGGACAACCTAGTGACTGATAGCCAGTAGGCTCATCTTCGCACATGAGGGACGACACGTAACCATACCACTATGATTGCGATGCGGCCTCCAACATCTCCGACGACAGTTATTGGTGGCTTCTCTTTGGCCATCATCACTAGCAAAACAAAACAAACCACAAGATCCCAATTATTCATGTATCACTAGATAAATGTAATCACCACCTCACTCCCTGGAAGTGGGGGCAAAACCATTACACAGACAGAAAAAAACCATGCAGATTCTTCCTCAAGGATCTGGGGGTGTCTCAGAAACACCAATAGAAATAGAAGGTGAGCCACATGTCACTTTACATTTTCTGGTAGCCACTTTAAAAAGTAAAAGCAAACAGATGAAATCGATCTTATTTTACACAATATGCCCAAAATATTATTATTTCAACATGTAACTGATATAAAGAGATATTTTCACATTTTTTTAATATTAAGTCTTTGCTATTGGGTTTGTGTATCATTTCTCAGTGGAGATGAGCTCAGCAGCTGCCACAGTGCACAGCACAGGCTGAAAAGACAGAGTAGCAAAGCGAGGAAGGTTCTGCCAGCATGACGAGGCTGCACTGCAATGCCACTCTGCAGAAAACTAAATAAGGTAAGGTTGCCAGATCAAGAGATGGTTTTACTTCATTTTTTTCCAAAGTCACCTTAGTTTGACAATGTAACCTTATTATCAGATAACTGCACTCCACGTGTATCAGTTTCTTCAAAATCAGGAACATGAAGGCAACTA
>NW_012153729.1:8158610-8160728 GCF_000956105.1 Propithecus coquereli
TAACTGTAGTACAATATCAAAACCAGGAAATTGACATTGGCATAATCCACAGAACTTACTCAAATGTCACTGGTTATATGTAAAGTTATTTGTGTTTAAGTGCTATATATAGTTTTGTGCAAGAAAACCACATCTTCACTTGGAAAATTAACAAGCCAGGAAAAGCAAGCCAGAAAAGGTGACTTCCTCTCACTTTTATGATCCAAACTCTTAACTTCCACCACTGCCAAAAATATAGAACAATCTTTTTCTTCTTTTTTAAGAGATGAGGTCCTTGCTCTGTCACCCAGGTCAGAGTGCTGTGGCATGATCATAGCTCACTGCAGCCTTGAACTCCTGGCCTCAAGCAATGCTCTTGCCTCAGCCTCCTTGGTAGCTGGGACTATAGACATGAGCCACTGCACCTGGTCTAGAAGAGTCTTTAGTGGAACCACCGACACACTATCTTTTCAGGTTCATTAGATGCCCCTGCTGATTGTCAGTGAGGTATCAAGTCTACCTTGTAAAATAAACAAACTTGAAGATTTCACTTCTTCATTCCTACAACCTCACTTTTTTTTTTTTTAAGAGACTGGTTTCCCAGACTAGAGTGTAGTGGCCTGATCACAGCTCACTATAACCTCAAATTCCTGGGCTCAAGCGATTTTCATGTCTCAGCCTCCCATGTAACAGGGACTACAGATGCACACCACAATATCCAGCTAATTTCTTTTTTAATTTTTTGCAGAGACAGGGACTCACTATGTTGCCCAGGCTGGTCCTGAACTTCTGGCCTC
Source organism: Propithecus coquereli (assembly GCF_000956105.1). NCBI lineage: Eukaryota > Metazoa > Chordata > Mammalia > Primates > Indriidae > Propithecus > Propithecus coquereli. The sequence goes on from NW_012153729.1 coordinate 8,159,387, forward strand.
AAGCAATCCTCCCATCTCAGCCTCCCAAAGTGCTGGGGGATTCCAGGCATGAGCCACCAAACCTGGCCATACAACTTCCTTCACTTCGCTTTTAATAAATTACTCTGAAACAGGGTTTCTCAACCTTGGCACATTTTGGATGGGAAAACAGTCTGTCACATCGTAGGATATTGAGCAGCATCTCTGACCTCTACCCACTAGAGGCCAGCAGCACCCCACCTCCCCCCTGGTTGTGACAAACAGAAACATCTCTGGACATTGCCAAATATCCTGGTGGAAGGGGATCACCCTTACTGTTCTTCTTCACAGTAAGAACTGTGGCTCTAATAAAAGAATGGGTTCAAGGAAGATAAAATAGTTCATCAAGGGTGAATATTCTTGTAATCTTAACATAAGATACTATTAATTACAAAGGGAAAAAAAAGTAACTGCAGTAGAGAAACCCCGCCAGACATTGATTGCCTTAACCCATTGCCTTAACCGACTGATCAGAAGCCACACATCAACAGTAACAGGACACATCACGTGTCTCCTGTGATATTCCTGCCAAAGCTGCATAACCTGAATCTAATCATGAGGACACAATAAACAAGCCTCAATTAAGGGATAGTCTACAAAATCACTGGCCTGTACTGTTCAAAAGTATCAAGGTCATAAGAAACAAAGAATAAAGGAGCCATTCCAGATTAAATGAGACTAAAGAGAAATGACAATTGAATGCACAGTGTGACCCTGGATTAGGTCCTGGACCAGAAGAGAAGGTTTTCCTTTGCTCTAAAGGACACTGGTGGGACACAATTAGTGAAAACTGAATATGGTCTGTAGATTATAGTATTGTAACAATGTTAGTTTCCAGAGTCTGATAATTATACTCTGGTTGTGTAAGAGAGTCATTTTTACAAAATATACACTGAAGTATTTAGAAATAAAGGGACATTATGTCTTCAATTAACTCTCAAATGGTGCAAAAAATAATAATATGTACATAAATGTTAAATTTGGGAACTCTTAGTGAAGTATATAATGGAAATCTGGAAATTTCAACTTTTCTGTAAGTCTGAAGTTAGTTCAGAATAAAAAGCTAAACAAAGAAGTGTGGATTTTGGAGTTAGCTGTCTCATTCCTAGACCTGGCTGCCTCCTGGTCAGCAGAAGGAGGGATAATAAAGTCCCTACATGGTAAGTTGTGTAAATGCCAAATGCAATCTTCCAATGTGCTTAGAATAGCTCTTGGCATGTAATAGGGGCTCAATAGATGTTTATTATTATCGGAGCTTTGTTTTCCTAGCCAAAGATTGAAAAAAACCTATGGGTCCACCAATAGGGAACTAATTAAATAAATT
>NW_012153729.1:8160778-8163487 GCF_000956105.1 Propithecus coquereli
CTGGGCTCCAGGGATCGATCCTCCTGCCTCAGCCTCCCAAGTAGATAGGGCTACAGACACACATCACCATACCCAGCTATAGAGACAGGGTCATTATGTTGCCCAGGAAACTCCTGGCCTCAAGCAACCCTCCTGCGTTGGCCTCCCAAAGAGCTGGGATTATAGGTGTGAGCCACTGCACCCAGCTGAAATTTCAAGGGACATGTATTTCCTGGTTTTGCATCCTAGAAACACAGGCAATTTTTCGAATGTGGGCAAGTCGAGAAGGCTCTGTATATAAAATCACCTAACGGGAGTGGGGGGATTAACAAACATTAGGAGCAGCTTCCTTGGATTCCATCTTTAAATTAAACCATGTAGGTAGGTGGCTCTGTTGACCTACCCGCTTCTTAAAGAGATGTGGTCCCTTTTCTTGACTATTTTCCTCTGTAAAAAAAGAAAAAGATTGCAAGCCAATACCCCTCATCAAAGATCAACAGAAATTCAGCTCTAGTTTGATGCAGAAAACATCATTGTATTTGTGTTTACTTTTCTGCAACCCTACCTCCCCCCAAAACTGTTAGTTTGAAATGAAAAACCTAGGCATGGCTAGGATCGAGGCTTACAAAGGCTAACAGAAAGTCTTTCTCCCCAATATACTCATCCCTGTCTTTAGGACCTGGATAAAACTGAACACATAATTTGGTGGTTATTATAAAACAGAAACAGACTTTATTACAGGGTAGAGCAAAATGACTAGTATCTCACAGGCCAACAACTTTCTAATAGCTTACCCCCAAAATAAAACACGAAAAATTCCAGTTTTTCATAAAAGTATATACGTACTAACAGTCAAGAATAAAGGGTACTAAAACTATGTTTAGATTCAGCTCTCTTTTTCCATCTTGTCGAACAAAATGAAGTGAATTTTATTTATGAATAAAGTGAATTATGCAACATTGTGAAAACTACATAAACTGCAGTAAAAATGCCTTCAATTCATTAAGTGATTTCCAATGTTCTTATGAAAGAAGTAGGAAATTGTCTTTTGATTTTTAAAATTAGCATTTTCCAAGTAAAATAATGCTGCATTTACAACCATTCTTAGATTACAAAAGGATCAAGCATGCTTGCACACAAGCATGTGTACACCTACACTCTTTTCCTGGAATCAATTAACCAAACCTTCCTTTGCTAAAATAAACAGCAAAAAGGACTATGGGGAATCATTCATTCCTTACCCATTTTGATCTTAGTCTATTTTTCTAGTTCAATGGAATTCCAGGCTTTACCAACAGACGTTAAAAAGAGATATAGGTCTACAGGAGAGCTAGAACTGAATTCACAACCCTACCTACATGCAAACAAGTCAAAATTGACATTTAACAGGTGCTCAAGAGGAGCTAATGCCTGTTTTCACTATAGTGGTGAAAACCACATCTTTTTTTTTTTTTTTTAATTTTATTTTGAACTTAAGATTCACAAAAAGTTAGAAAGAAATATACAGGACAGTACCATGCACTTAGCATCTTCCTCCCCTAATGTTAACCTCTTGCGTAACTGTAGTACAATATCAAAACCAGGAAATTGACATTGGCATAATCCACAGAACTTACTCAAATGTCACTGGTTATATGTAAAGTTATTTGTGTTTAAGTGCTATATATAGTTTTGTGCAAGAAAACCACATCTTCACTTGGAAAATTAACAAGCCAGGAAAAGCAAGCCAGAAAAGGTGACTTCCTCTCACTTTTATGATCCAAACTCTTAACTTCCACCACTGCCAAAAATATAGAACAATCTTTTTCTTCTTTTTTAAGAGATGAGGTCCTTGCTCTGTCACCCAGGTCAGAGTGCTGTGGCATGATCATAGCTCACTGCAGCCTTGAACTCCTGGCCTCAAGCAATGCTCTTGCCTCAGCCTCCTTGGTAGCTGGGACTATAGACATGAGCCACTGCACCTGGTCTAGAAGAGTCTTTAGTGGAACCACCGACACACTATCTTTTCAGGTTCATTAGATGCCCCTGCTGATTGTCAGTGAGGTATCAAGTCTACCTTGTAAAATAAACAAACTTGAAGATTTCACTTCTTCATTCCTACAACCTCACTTTTTTTTTTTTTAAGAGACTGGTTTCCCAGACTAGAGTGTAGTGGCCTGATCACAGCTCACTATAACCTCAAATTCCTGGGCTCAAGCGATTTTCATGTCTCAGCCTCCCATGTAACAGGGACTACAGATGCACACCACAATATCCAGCTAATTTCTTTTTTAATTTTTTGCAGAGACAGGGACTCACTATGTTGCCCAGGCTGGTCCTGAACTTCTGGCCTCAAGCAATCCTCCCATCTCAGCCTCCCAAAGTGCTGGGGGATTCCAGGCATGAGCCACCAAACCTGGCCATACAACTTCCTTCACTTCGCTTTTAATAAATTACTCTGAAACAGGGTTTCTCAACCTTGGCACATTTTGGATGGGAAAACAGTCTGTCACATCGTAGGATATTGAGCAGCATCTCTGACCTGTACCCACTAGAGGCCAGCAGCACCCCACCTCCCCCCTGGTTGTGACAAACAGAAACATCTCTGGACATTGCCAAATATCCTGGTGGAAGAGGATCACCCCTAGGTAAGAACTGTGGCTCTAATAAAAGAATGGGTTCAAGGAAGATAAAATAGTTCATCAAGGGTGAATATTCTTGTAATCTTAACATAAGATACTATTAATTACA
>NW_012153729.1:8164911-8169642 GCF_000956105.1 Propithecus coquereli
AACAATCTCCAAAGTTGAAAATAAAGCAATGGGAGATTTATAGGATGAAAAAAAAAATCAGAATGTTTATACCTTAGGTAAGCACCTGCCTGCATGTACCCATGCTAATACTTCCACACCCTACTAATTCCTGTATGTTTCTGAGGCATGGCAAATAGATACAGATTTTAAAGAGAAATGATATCCCTCCTCTAAAAACCTTCAACATATCTTCCAGTAGAGGATGCTTATAGTTATCCCCTCTCCAAAGTCCATGAAAGTAAATAGATTCCACGCTGTTGCATTAGTAACAGCAAGCTAGTCGGGTATGAGGTCCAATGGATATACTGGAAAAATAAGTACTAAAAGTTATGTGATGGCCAAAGTCTGGTATTTGATCAATGGCTGCTATCACCCAGCTTACCAAAATATAAAAGCTTAAGATTTCATACTATGACACATAAAATTTTTGTACTAAATCTAAAATTATTTAAAGCTCTCTGAATGCTAAGCGCTACCCAGATTTCAATTGTCCTTACAGTCTGTAAATGTGTGTAACACATACAAGCTCCCTTTACAAAAGGGAAAACCAAATGCAATATCATCCAATCACTTAAAAACAGCAAGACAACAACATACCTACATAGGTGTTAACACGTAGCCATTTCCATTACTTAAAAGTTTCTTTAATTTACAAAAAAAAACACAGAGCTAATCTTACACGGCAACTCCAAGCCCGGGTGCACAGTAGCATTTTTGACCATCGGGGGAGAATGGCGACCGTCGTCCATGTCCAGCTCTGTGCACTGAGCTTCCCCGTGGATGACAGCCAAACCCAGACGTAGTCTCTCAGCATAGGACTGGGCCCTAGAGGACAAAGGGAAACGGTGAAACCGATGGGAAGAAAACCCAAGCATCACCATTTCATTGCTTTATTAATCATAAAATGAATGTATCATTCAACCTTTTAGGGACATACAAAAGAATTATTTCTATAAATCAGAATGTGAAGCCTAGGCCAGAATGCAGATGCCTCGAGGGCACATGAGCTGGGATCTGGGCTAATACCTGATTTTAGATCATTTTGATTCTGTCCTTTGTCCAATATTCTAACAGTCAGCTTCAGAAAAATGAACTCTGTTCAAAAAGTTGTCTCAAGACTGGGTGAGGTGGCATGTGCTTATGGTCTCAGCTACTTGGGAGACTGAGGTGGGATGATTGCTTGAGCCCAGGAGCTTGAGGTTACAGGGAGCTATGATCACACTCACTGCACTCTAGCCTGGGTGAGAGAGACCCTGTCTCTTAAAAAAAAAAGTAGTTATCAAAAATCATTTTCTGAAAAATGCTCATAAATAGATTCACTGTTCTCCTTTTCCTGAGAACTTGAAGAAAGAACTTCATTTTCTCCCAGAGGAAAGCTGAGCAATTCAGAGGTCCACTAGTGGTGTTTGGAGGCTAGAGATAAAGCTGTGTGTGGCGTGGGGCAGGAGAATGACACAGGGGAAAGCTCGAGCCAATGAGCTTCTACAGGCCATGTTAAGACAGCCCCTGGATTCCAAAACAGCTAATTCTGACTTCAAAAGCACCCAAAAGGGATTCTTTTTTTTTTTCCTTTAATAGACATAAGGCAAGAAAAATGGGATTCTTATAAATGTCTGATTTCCTTACCTTTTTGCAGCATCAGGAGACTTAGCTACAATGACTGCATTTCTGTAATTTGGAATCTAAATTTGAAGGAAAAATAGAAAATACTGAAAAGTTATCAAAAAATAACACCTGGATACTGCCGGTATTACAGTTTTTCCTCTTATAATAGTAATGATTCAAACTAGAAATCAAATGTGCTAGAATTTCAGTCACACATTTTAAATTTTTCAACATTTATCATTTAACATCATTGCAAAAAGTACACCTACATCAAGAAGATAAAAAAATTCTTATTTTAGAAAATATAAGCAAATTGCTAAAGATACTTGAAGGAATTCTGTTTCTACTGTCTTTTAAAAACGATCCTCCGTGACATAAATGCGGACCCTATCTGGCTGCCTCTGGTGTTAGGACTTAAGGGAAAGATCATTTGATGTGCCTTTCAATATTGAAATCTGGTGGCAGAGAAGAACTAAATAGGATCTCTTTTGAGGACAATGGGGTGTCTGCTGCTGGCTCCTCACTTCTTCCTGGATATACTGAAGCAGGAAAGGTGAGGCTCTAAGGTTGTCCACAGGAAAGCTGAAAAAGCCTTGTATTTCCTTTTGATGAAGATCCATAGTGATAATGTGAGTTAAACCTGAAATTTTAAAACAAAAAATTACAAAGTTCACCCCTACAAGTTAATGGCTACAGTGGACATAAACTAGATGTTTAACTCCTGCTTCCTACCAGAAGATGGAAGACAGGGGATAGTGTGACCATGTGCAGTAGTTACAGACTTTACTGCTAACCTCAGTAAAGCTTAATTAAAGCAGCTTATACCCTTCCACAGGGACAAAGAGCTAAAGCCAAGAAAAATGTGCTCTCCTCTACTGTTATTGATTATTGGCTTGTCCTGCAAATTAAGAGAAAAATCAAGTGGGAGCAAAAACATGAAAATGGAATTAATAAATACCAAAGCAATAGACGTGAAAAACGGTAAGGCCTTGAATAAAGAACCTAGGAAGAAATATGAAAGGACTGTGGCCGAGGCAGAAAGGAGTAAGAAAGCAAAGTAATACACATGTTAGAAGAAAAGGAATTTATGTAACACAAAGATAAGATGTGGAAGTTTGGAACAATTTCTGCATGTGATAAAAGAATGGTTCAAGAAGTATTCTTATAGAAAAACAACGAAGACATATTCTTATAACCAACAGTACTAACCAGGAAAAGGTGCATAAATAAGTACACTGCAAATGGCCAAAGGTCACTGCAAAACTTCCACAGCAAAGAACTAGTATTCCTTGTTCTTTCTAAAAACATTGTATCTTTTTAGAGACAATGAAATTCAAATATAGCCAGCCCTCTGTATCTGTGGTTATCAACCAACCACGAATGGATAATGTAGTTAGGTCTACAATGGTTGTGTCTGTACTGAACATGTTCGCACTTCTTTCCTTATCATTATTCCCTAAACAATACAGCATAACAACTATTTACACAGTGTTTACATCAGGTATTATAAGTAATCTAGAAGTGATTTCAAGCATACAGGAGGATGTGCACAGGTTATATGCAAATACTATGCCATTTTACATCAGGGACTTGAGCGTCAGAGGGTTTTATGAAGGGGAGGTGGTAGGCCCTGGAACCAAGCCCCTGAGGATACTGAAGGAAGACTGTATGTTTCTTTCTGAGGACCCCAACATGTGTTAGAGTTCTTCAACAAACATAAATAAAAACTCGATAATTGTAAAATATTACATTTGATTTATAGGCCAGAAAGCATGCCACTGCTATATAAGGAGAATAAAAGCAATGGTAATGAGCTGCGATACAGAAAGGCAACGGGTGGGGGGGGAGAATATATAAACTGAAGTAGAAAAAGAAAAATCCAATTTTAATACTGTGGACATAAACAGAATTTAGCTAACCAAGGCAAATACACAAATCTAGACCTGAAGCTCAAAAGATCACGTAAGAATGTCGAGACTGCCAGCTAAAATTTTAATGATGACAAGATGAAATAGAAAAGAAGTGAAAGAATGATAAAAAGTCCATGATTAGAGAAGAGTAGAAAACACAAAACAATGGCATTCTTAAGTAAGACAAACAGAAAAAAAAAATTTGTAACTAAGCTCACATATCCCTACTCAAAACTGTACAAAAGGAAACAGAAACAGATAGGAAAAAGTAATCAGTGAGCAACATGTAAAGAGACTGGGTCCCAAACCAGACATCTGAGGTATGAACTAATCTCAACTAGGAAAGAGGCCTGAATGACAGTGCTGGAACCCCGGGGTCTCTGTCCACACCCACCTGCTTTCGCCAGCATGGACGCCAGGAGCTTGCACACGATGGAACCCCTCTTCCTCATCTTGCTCTGCTTGCTGTAGGGGAAATAAGGAATGACTCCAGTAATATTCCTGGCACAGGCAGTCTTCAGCGCATAAGCCATGATCAGTAACTCCATCACAGCTGTGTTCACATCTCTGAAACAGTTAAAATTTATGTTTTTCCATTAATTCCATTTATTAACCCCTAGAAAAGATCTCGACTTCAGTAATTTAACATGGGCTGTCCAGATGGGTGTTACGGGCATTGTACCATCATGCTAGCTTATGATGGTACCTCAGGAATGCTTACCAAGTCTTCTTTTTAGCTGAGTAAGCTCCAGTTTTCATCTGTGGTTACTCACACACACAGCACAGTTAACCCACTCTCCCTTTGCCTGGATTTTCTGTGTCACATCCAGTTACTACAGTGGCATATGAAGCAACTGCTGCTGACCAGGGTCAGTCAACACCTGCTGGCAACCTCCAGGAATTTAGGCTCAGGCCAGTGTGAATGCCAAGGGAAACCCACTTGCTCTTCTATTTAGCTGCCATTCACAAACAGATTTGGTTCTCTTTTTTTCTTATGGGGGGGAGGTGGTCTTGGAACTTATTTTCAAAAACCTTCCCTGTCGGCCGGGCGCGGTGACACACGCCTGTAATCCTAGCACTCTGGGAGGCCAAGGCAGGCGGATTGTTTGAAGCTCAGGAGTTCGAGACTAGCCTGAGCAAGAGCGAGACCCTGTCTCTACTAAAAATAGAAAGAAATTATCTGGACAACTAAAAA
>NW_012153729.1:8169692-8177327 GCF_000956105.1 Propithecus coquereli
TAGTCCCAGCTACTTGGGAGGCTGAGGCAGAAAGATTGCTTGAGCCCAGGAGTTTGAGGTTGCTGTGAGCTAGGCTGACACCACGGCACTCTAGCCCACGCAACACAGTGAGACTCTGTCTCAAAAAAAAAAACCTTCCCTGTCCCTTCTTTCCCTGAGATAATACAGATCCCTGACAAAGATTACCCAGATGGACAAAAAATGGAAAATGCATCTGAAAGATATTCAAAGGAAAGCTATTTCCAATGATAATGAATATGCATTGCCAGCTTTTGCCAAGGCCAATCACACCTAAGGTGGGCTCTGCCTATAAAAGGACAAAAGCCTTGAAATCCTTTAGGACGCTCTTCCAATGCCCCACCGACCTCTCACTTGAGCCTCCTCCCGCTCCTTCCTGGATTGTCCACGTCTTCAAACACCCGCTCTTTGAGGGCCTGTGTCTCCCTTCCCTTCCCTATGGCATCAGTTCATTCCCACGGGAGGAGCAGGTTCTCCAGGTGCTGGTTCTTGCACCAACATGCAGGAGGGATGCTGCCCTGGTTACAGCAACGTGGAAAGCCTGCCATCTGCACGGCCGAGATCAATGCTTGCTGAGTAAGTGGTTGAATGAAACACTCATCAAGAGATGCTTTCTAGCTTGAAAGATAAACAGCCACTTCCTCCCATTCTCTTCCAATTTATCTTTACACCTCTCTGTAAGGCAGAGTGTATGTGAGAGTGAGCAACCGCAAGGACCTCCTTTCACTCTGACAGTGTTTCCCACTCCCACGTTCAACTCCTGGAACTTGCAACCTCACCTTTGTAATTTGGATTTCTCACAAATATTGCAGGGTTCTGTGATAAAAACATCTCTCCCCAAGGGTAGGTATGACTGATTTAGGGCTCAACTTCAAAACAACCAAGATATTCCTTTTGGACTGCTAATAAGCTCCATTATTTTCTAGTTATTTTTTTCCTCTGAAATAAATTGGAGCATTTTTCTTCTTCATACTCCCAAATTAATAACGCCAAGTCTGGCATCAAAAGATCAGAAGATAAAATCTTTTGGTGTTATCAGGATAATTATGGAACACTTTTAAGGTACTCGGGAATTCATAATACTCGGTCAATTTCCATTCAACAAGTTTTTTTTCAAAATAACTATAAAATTTATCTGGGCCCCCCCAAGGCTGAGGACTGTAGACTGGGTTACACTGCCAGGTTACCTTGGAGGGTGCTCTCCCATTCAGAAAATATTTCATCATCCATTCTACAAATATTTATTGAGCAACTTGAGTCATACCCTGTGGTGCGTTGGGGGATAAAAGGGTAAGCAAAGCACACCACCTCTGGGGGAGGCCAGAGACATCTGGAACCACTCATCCCAAGGAGCCCATCTGACTCACATAAGAATGGTCCCCTTCCCAAAGGCTTTATACTTTATCCCACAGAGGGAGGGCCTCCCTTCCCACGTCAGATCATCTAAATCTATGCCTTGTGAGCTCTTGAATGCTAAACTGGAAGCCTGTATAGCACGCAGACGATGGCATGTAATTAACTCAGGTGTCCTTATCTAAATTTAACAGTAGACATCATACATACTACAGCAAAAGTTCTCTTCCATTTAAGGGCTGCCTGTCAACTTTAGAAATAAAATTAAAGCATATCTTAACCTTCCCCTTATATGATACTTCCACTTGTATGATACAAAAGCTCCGCTGGACATGGCTTTTTTTTTTTTTTTGAGACAGGTTCTTGCTGTCGCCCAGGCTAGAGTGCAGTGGCTCAATCATAACTCACTACAGCCTTGAATTCCTAGGCTCAAGCAATCCTCCTGCCTCAGCCTCCTGAGTAGCTGGGCTACAAGCACGTGCTTCCACACCTAATTTTTAAAATATTTTTACAGACAGGGTCTCACTATGTTGCCAGGGTGGTCTCAAACTCCTGGCCTTAAGTGATCCTCCCACCTCAGTCTCCCAAAGTGCTGAGATCATAGGCACGAACCACCATTCCCTGCCTGGATGTGGCTTCTTAAACCAGATCCCAATGACAATAATATGTTTAGAGTTGGAAGTTAATTTGGTAGATTCTGAAAGTATATCTATGTGAATAGTAGGCTTTTAGCAGATTTTGGCAAAGCATTTGTAATACACAAGTGTATGATATCATGAGGTTTGGAGAACACACCACGAGGGAGGCCCAGATAATCAGATATTTATGTAACAAGATGAACAGTTTTTTATAAGTCTTGATTTCAGGGTAACTTTCCTTTCATTAATGACCAATTTCCCACATGAGGTTTTTTTTTTTTTTTTTTTTGAGACAGAGTCTCACTGTGTTGCCTGGGCTAGAGTGCCGTAGGTCATCCTAGCTCACAGCAACCTCAAACTCCTGGGCTCAAGCGATCCTCCTGCCTCAGCCTCCCGAGTAGCTGGGACTACAGGCATGCGCTACCATGCCTGGCTAATTTTTTCTATATATTTTTAGTTGTCCAGCTAATTTCTTTCCATTTTTTTTTTAGTAGAGATGGGGTCTCGCTCTTGCTTAGGCTGGTCTCGAACTCCTGAGCTCAAATGATCCGCACACCTCAGCCTCCCAGAGTGCTAGGATTACAGGCGTGAGCCACAGTGCCCAGCCCCACACGAGGTTTTTATTTTCCACTTTTTCTTCTTCCTGATGACCTATGCCAAGGAATTCAACATCCTTCAACCCAAGGCTAAGGAAATCCTCCCCCACATCTCCACCCCCACCCCCACGCCTTATTGGTCAGGAAAGCGACAAAAGGGCCTTTGTCACACTGGCTTTACCCATTCACTGATAAGACACTGGACGAATTGGACACCAGGTAGTTATTCTGTAAGCCAGCAGGGTGAAGAGAAATTGGCTCGCAGTCTGCTTTGTTTATCTGTTCCTAAGAATGTTCCAAAGTATAGCCGGCTAGTTCCTGTAGTCTGTGTCTAAGCAGGATAATCTTAATTGCTTTACCAACTATTTTTCTTTTCCCTAAGGTAATCACGCCCTACATTAAACTCAGAACTTACAGCTCTATCAGTTTGGATAGGCAAAATCTAATGTGAAGTGAGGAAACAGGCACAGTAATACATTAAACTGCCCAGGCTTGCAAAAGATGGACCAACACCATAGCTGGAAGTCGTGGGAACATAATGGGGTAAGATTTACCCTGCCCCTAACTCCAACAATTAATCATCGGCAGCAAATAAATTATAAATGTTATTTTAATGAGTCTTCTTACTTTACCTCAAATACAAGAACTTGTACATAAACATGAAAAATACACTTTAAAGTATACTTTGTAAGCTTCATATTTTACTGAAGTAAAATATGGTATATTTGGAATTTCCTTGAGTATCGCAACAATTCAATTATCCAACATAATCATTCCATTCAGAATGAGGCTTTTTGCCATGTCCAAAAATTAAATCTATCCTCAACAACCAAAAATAATTTACTATTATTAGGGTAGTCAAGAAATATGTTGCAAGTTTGGAAAGTGGTTTCAGTTGTTCCACAGCCATTCTGAGCAAAACAGCGCCAAAAAACCCAAATACATATGATCTCAGGACAACAGCTCTGAAGGCGCCTTGGCTTACTTGAACATCTAAGCTTTGGTCTGTCTGTCTAAAAAGGGCTTTATTACTGCACCACTGGGAAGAGAATTGTGGCTTCCAACTAATCTCAACACAAGCACACACACAGGAACTTCACCACCTTCAGGACGGGTTCTGGTTTCCAAAGTGCCCATTTACACCCACGTTCCTTTGTCAAAGGGAAGGGGCCTTTCCATATGTTAAGACGTGTATGTAAAATTGTCATTGTTTCTCTGCTCTTTGCTGCAACTCCACGAAGCACTCCTTACTTCTTCCTTTGGTCAAATTTTCTAATACTCTAAGTACAAGTGAAAAAAACTGCAAATGTTTCCGACTTAGCCATTAACCAACTCATTTCTCCACACTTCTTTTGTCCCTTCCCTGGAAGGCACTTGCATACTGATGACTCTCATTTGTAAAGTTCAGTCTGTTTCACTCCCAGTGTCACTCTAGATTGCATATCAAACATTTATACTGAGCACTCTTGGTTACCATGAGATAATGAAACCAAGAGTTGTATAAAATGCAACTTCTTACCACAAAGGACGCTAACAACGTGTTGTTTCTATGTCTCACTTGTCCGAGATGACCACGGACACAGAGGAGAGATCACAAGAGGATAATGCTGTTAATAGTGAATGCTTCTTTGCCATGACGACGGGCTGTGAATTTATGCTGATTAAAACATGTTAAGGGAAGTCTGAACTAAAAGCAGGAAATTCAAAGTATAGACAGGAACCCCAAAATTCTTTTCAATTTTAGGTGAGGTCCAGTGAGGAGAAAGTAATATCAAGTAGGGACTCACTGAGATCTAAGAACATCAGAGAAGAATCACAATTATTTTGTGAAGATCCAGAAAAGATGGAAAGGTATAAAAATTGTGTACAGTACTTATTAATTCACTTCAAGTATTTGAGAGACTACATATGCTAGTGACATAGATGGTCAAAACCCATTTATTCATTAAACAAAAATTCATCAAGCCCTACTACAGGTCTGGCACCGTTGTGTGTGCTGGCACAGCAGGGAGCTTATGCTCCAAGGGGGATGTGGCAGGGGAGATGTTATAACCAAAGGGAAACAGCACGGTTGCCCTTCTGCCCTATACACACTCACCCACACACACAAACCGCAGAAGTCAAGGACTCTGGTTGGAGAACATAAGGGGGGACAATAACAACACCTGCCTCAGACGGCAGGTGGGGACAACTGGACGAGGGAATTCACCTGCAGCCCTCAGAGGCACAGACCAGCCTGCAACATCAGCAATTCCTATTACTTTCTCTCTCCCCTATTTCCTAACACTATGACAAAATAAAAAAGAATATTTGATAGCCTCAGGAAATGTGCTGTAAAAACATTCAGTCTTACTAGGTCAATCATATGATTAAGAAATGTATTTGAAAAGATTATCCCTCCCCCTTTTTTTGGAGACAGGGTCTTGCTCTGTTGCCCAGGCTGGAGTGCAGTATTGTGATCATAGCTCACTGCAACCTTGAACGCTTGGGCTCAAGGCTGAAACGATCCTCCCACTTCAGCCTCCCAAAGTGCTGGGATTACAAGCGTGGGCCACTACACCTGGCCTATGCATTTTTTTATAGAGACAGGGTTGTACTGTCACCAGGATGGAGTACAGTGGCACAATCACAGCTCACTGTAACCTCCAACTCCTGGGCTCAAGCAATCTCCCACCTTATCCTCCATAATAGCTGGGACTACAGGCACCTGCCACCACACCCAGCTAATAAAAAAAAAATTTTTTTGTAGAGACTCGGTCTCACTATGTTACTCAGGCTGGTCTTGAACTCCTGGGTTCAAGTGATCCTCCCACCTTGCTCTTCCAAAGTGCTGGGATTACAGGTAATGAGCCACTCCACCTGGCCTCACTTTCATGAGGCATCAAAGCCTCAACTTTCCCAATTCATCATCAAAATGAAAAACTTACTAATCTCCTGGCTCTCCAATAGCTGTATTTTAGTGGTCTATAAACAGCAGGAAATCATAAACTCCTTGGTCATTAATGTCACCCATGCTGTGTGGATAATCTAACAAAATGAGGTCTCTGCCATGAGGAGGTCATAACCTTAGTTCCTCCCCTGACTCGGGGATGATCCCTGAAGACAGGTAACAGAACACAGGTGCCAGGAGCACAGCTTGTGCGTGCCAGCACGAGGACCACCCCCGAATGGTCACACACCAACTGAGTAAAGTCTTTTCCTGGAGAAGAGCTGAAAGTCAGGGCTCAAATTCCAGGTTACAAGGCAGACCAGTGAATTAGTGTTAACAAGATTTCTCAAAAATAAACAACGGACACACATCCTTTTGCTATCACAAATTCAGTTAGGGTAGTAAAGAGACTTTATTTACCAACCATTATACCTTGGGAATGATACGCCCATATTTCCTGTAGGGTCAGTGACTAAAGTTGGCCCACTATGGCTATGAAGGCTGAGGTTCTGCTGTTTTCCGCCCCTCAGTGAACCAGCAGAGAACTCTCTGTAGTCTAAGGTGGCCAAGCCCAGGACCAAGGGTCACATGTGGCTGTGTGCTATGCCCTAAGGAACTCAAGAACGCAGAAAATACAGTGACGACAATGCAACCTTACCATTCACTACCAACAAAAACTAGCATCCGCATTCTACCACTAGGCAAGCCCCTTTGGTCCTCCCCTCACTTCTAAGATGCAGTGTCTAACAAAACCACTGGGCAAAAAGACTCCAGTCACCAGGAGGCAAACAATACAAAATGAAACCTGCTGGAGGAAATGTGAATAAGTATATCCTCATACATCTCAATACTACACACACAGATCCAAACACCTAGTAATTCCATTTCTGGGGTATCTTCCTACAGATAGACCTGAAACATGGACAACATGACATACATGTTCACTGTAGCACCACGGTGTTAGCACAAGTCTAGAAAGAAACTAATATGCCACTGGTAAAGCCACACTGTATACTATGCAGCAGCAAAAAGCCAAGATGAGAACACAGCAGCACTCCTGGCATATTCCTTTCAAAAATGCACAACCTGTAAGCCTTTGGAAGTATCAAAAAGAAGAAGAAAAGAAAAAAAATACACAAGCTGAATCTCATCATAGTTAAATATCTGACAAACCCAAACTGAGGAACATCTGACAAAGTAACTGGAAAAATGTCAAAGTCTTTAAAAAAAGGCCTTCAAAAGTGTCAATGTTTTGAAAGTCAAGGAGAGACTGAGGAACTATTCTAGACTGAAGATGACCCAACAAATACAACAACTGAATGGTATCTGAGATCCTGAACCAGCTCCTTCTGCTAGAAAGAACATCACTGGGCCACCTGGCAGAACTTGAATGGGGCCTGAGGATTCCATGACTATGTGTAAGCGCTAACATCCCAGTTCTCCCGGTTACACCGCACTGTGGTTACATAAGAGAAAGTCCTTATTTGTAGGACTCATATACTAGAGTATCAGGGGTGGAAAGGCATCAGCTTGGCAACTTACTCTAAAATGCTTGCACCATACATGCAAGTTTACCATAAGTTTGTGATTGTTTCAAACCTAGAATTTCTAAAAGATGAGGTAGCTCTTTATGTATTGATACATTGTTTTATTTTAAAAAGTTCAGCAGAGCATATTATACACTTTTTTCACGTAAAAATTAAGAAAAACATACACATAAGTAGTTGCATGAATATGTGTAAAGTCTCCGGAAGAATAACTAAAAAACTGATAGTACCAGCTGCCTCCAGGGAAGAAAACCAGGTGGCTGGGGGCAGAGGTCAGAGGGAGACATCATTCCATGCCCTTTGAATCTTGAACCATGTAGATATTTATCATATAAGAAAAATTTAAATTAAAAAAAATTAAAATTACCTGTATTTTGGTTTTGATGATCACTTCAATTATGGAGCCTAAATTTGCATATGCATATTAACAATATGGAGGAATAAATAACTGTTTAGTTATCTCAAAAGAATAGGAAGTGGATAAGGAGAGTTGGGGAATTTTTATTTTCTGACACGTGTTTGTTTTGTTGTTTTTTTTCTGATACACATTTCTA
>NW_012153729.1:8179110-8181173 GCF_000956105.1 Propithecus coquereli
AAAAAACAACCTATCACCAAAATAAAGGTACAACCAAGATGCTTGGAGAAGAGTCTACAGCAAATAAAGAGACCAAAGGTTAACTTCCTTATTTTTCTTTCAACAGATGCTGAGGCCTCCCGTGTGCCAGGACCTGTGCCAGGAGCCCCAGAGTGGAGAACCTGGACTGAGGGAGGAGACTCACCCAGGAGAGACGATACAACACCAAAGGCTGGCGTTTGCCCAACGTGCCAGAGACAGACCAGCTGTGACAAAGGAGAGAGAACGATGGGGCTGGGAGCAATGGCCTCACTGCAAGCCGGAACGTGTAATGAGGGATGGAGCATGGAACATGGGAAGATGCGGGGACAGACTGTGTCGAGCAGAGGGGCAGGTAGTTAACTTGGAAAGCGGAGTGAATGATGGGGAAGAGATAGACAGGAGGTCAGGGAGCCAAAAGGGGCCAGATCATGCAGGACTCTGGATTTTATTTCTTGTTCTATAAGGAGTCTGGATTTTATTCTAGGTGTGACAGGAAAGCCACTAGATGATTTGAGATTGGGAAGAGTTTGATCTACTTGTTCACTGGCTACTGTGTGAAGAAAACTGCAGCAGGGCAGGAGTGGCCCCAGGGAGGCTACGGCAGCTGTTTTTGAAGGGGTCCAGGAAGCAGCGAATGGCTAGCTGGACTGGGACGGCAGCAGCAGAGGCAGTGAGGGGTCACATTTAAGAAGCATTCCAATCCAAAGGCAGAGTGCACAGGACGTGGTGACTGAAGATGAAGCAGGTGAATGGGCAAAACCCGGACCCCCACAGGCCCCACGTGATTGCTAAGGAGACTGGACTCCAGCCTGGAGGAAGCAGTAGGGAAGCAGGAGCAAGTAAAAGATATTTGCATTTTAGAAATATCCTGGTGGAGGTTGAGTAGAATGGATTACAGAGGCTGGAAATGGAGGTAGGAAGACGTGTTAGGAAGCTATTCCCACAGCTCAAGAGAGAGATACTGAGGCCTAGTGCAGTAATGGAAGGAGGAGAAAAGGGTCTTCATTTCCCCACCTCCTCTTCCTCCTCCTCCTCCTCAAGCGCTTCATTTCATGAGATCCCCAAAGGTATCACTATGAATTAAATTAGTGACTGCTAAATAGAGTACCTCACCTATCTGTATTCAGCTTCAGGTTTTTAACACTACCATCTCCTAACTTCCCCTGGCAGTAGACAGTAAAGAATCTAAAGTCACCAAGTTGCTAAGTGTAGAAGCTGGATGAAGGATACTAGGGGGTTAATTATGACACATGTAACTTAAACCCATCTTGGGAACGTGTATATTCCATTCAACTATTCATTAAACCATCCTTCCCTTCTTGGATGCTTTGTTTTTGCAGATCCCCACACATCATTATGTCTCAGTGAGGCACCTCCCCTACCTACTTACAGATAGTTACAACTTAGAAAGAGAAAAGGAAGCACAGAATTATGAACCCAGGCTTTCAATTTTGCAAACGTAATACCAAATTATTCTATATTAATTTGCCTTCACAATGAATAGGCTTATAATCTGAAATACGTGGCCCCACTAGGTTTATGACACAGCATTCCCAGGACACTGGCCATCAGCAAAGTGCCTTCAAGCACTTTATCACAAGTTTATGTGATAATACAGCTCTCCACACAAACCCACAGGGCAGCAAACACAGGTTATCAACCCAGGGTAAGAATCTACAAGAGACTTCAGAAAAAATGTAAAGATGGAGAGACTTAAAAGAGGATGTTTATGTAAGTCATTACTATTTAATACCTAGTACCACATTGCTCTTGATGTCACTTGATCACCTGGTGAGACAGATAAATGTAACAGGTATTTATTGAATACAACCAACTGCGGAAGAAAAAAACTTACTGTATACATCTCTCTTCTTTTCATTCTAAAATGACAGAATATTTGTATCGTCATGGAAAAGGGAAAGGAGACACTAAGGAGGAAAACTAAGTAGTCAAGATTTAAAGGGAAGCACAGAATGATGATGTATACCTACCTCTAATGTTAGAGAAAATGTTTGTGTTAAACATGAGTGATATTTGCCTTT
>NW_012153729.1:8183968-8190029 GCF_000956105.1 Propithecus coquereli
TCCTTGCCCAATAGATAGAGTCATCCCCATTGTACAAATGAAGTTCAGGAAAATCAAGTCTCTTGCTCAGTGTCACAGAGATGGTAAGTGGCATCGCTATCAGATCCCAAACGCCACTTGAAACCAAACGTTTCTTTGGGTTAAAAAGACAGAAAGGCAAAGACCTTACTTCAAATGATTGATCCACTCTAAGGCTGGCTTATGAAACACGGTCAGGCCTATCACTTCTACCACCAACCCTGACCCATCTGCTTCGCAGGCCCTGCCCCACACCTTTGCCCTGCTGCTGCACCCGACGGTCTCAAGAAGGAGACTTGGGAATGGCGACAGCCAGATTCAGAGGCCAGCTCCAGCCGTGGGAAAGGGAGCCAAACCCAAAGCCGCTCTCCCCAAGGCACATACTCTGGGGCAGAATGCTCACCCCGCCCTGGGATGTGGGAGTGGGGAGACCTAAGGACGGCCAGTGGTCCAAGTAACGGCGGGTGGGGGGCTTAAGTCACCAAGAGTCTGCCAAAAACGTCTCAGCCGAGAAACTGCAGAGCAGAGGGTGGCTTCTGCCACCTCCAGGTCTGTCCAGCTCCGAAACGGCAGGATTCTGCGACGCCCTCCCCCAGGTGCAGGCGGTGGGGCAGGTGCAGGAGAGGAGCAAGGACGACCTCGGGAGGGGTCTCCCGGGCGTGAAGGGCGAGGCGCCGCCGTGCTCAGCCCCTGCCTGGCCCTCCCGCCGCCCCGCTTACTCGGTGATGCGCTTGGCCAGCTCCGTGCAGGCGGCCGTGGAATTGGCCGAGAAGACCCGGTAGCCGGTGCGGGCGGCGTTCATGGCCGGCGGGGCGGCGGGGCGGGCTCGCGGGGCGCGGAAGGCGGAGGACGCGGACAGCGGGGGCAGCAGCAGCAGCTTCTTGGGCATCGTCCGGCCCGAGCGCGGTTACACCCGGCCCCGCGCGGGGCTGGACTGCGGCGACCGCGAGGCCTGAGGGTCGGACTGAGGAAGGCGCTGAGAAGCCCAGCGCCGGAAGGGAGAGGCCCGAATCCTCACCGTCGGCGTCCCACAGGCCACGAGGAACGGCTGCGGCCACTACGCTCGTCGCGACGCGCGCCGCAGCCACCTCAGCTAGAGGAAAGGCCGCCGCCCCCTCCGGGAATCCGAGAAGCGCCGCCTAGAGCGCCCGCAGAGCCGCCATCTCAGATGAGGGCAGGGAGGTGGGCGACTCCTTAAAAGCCTGTTCTTTCGATGGACGCCTCACAGATTCGTTCCGCCGCTTGCTTTTGCGGCTCCCAGGGGTCTCTTTTGCTCTCACATTCTTGAGAGTGGTGCAGCTGGACTCGCTAGTGGTCCCAGCTGTTCCCAACTTTTCTGCCAGGACCAAAAATGTCCGCCTCCGAGGAGGTAGGCGATCTAGCTGCGCGTCTCTGTGGTAACACAGCGCTTGCCTTCCCAGGCGTCCACCCGGGATTTATTTGAAAAGTGGAGGGCGGGGTTGTTTCCCGCCAGTTGCCTGCAGTGCTAAAATGCCCCAAAGGTAATCTACTCCTGAGCCCGATCTTTAACATCTTCCTCGAACAGACTCTAACCTTGTATCTGCATCCGCCAGTCTTTGCTCTAGCAGGTCCTCTCAATCATAAAAGCTCTCCTTTCTCCCCTTCCATATTGCCCCATCCCTCAAAGACCCACTAGCAATGCATCTGCTCCACAAAGTCTTTCCGGATGACCTCAACCACAATAAGCTGCCCTGCCCGCTGGACTATGCAGTGTGTAGATGCTTGTATTTTTATTTACCTTTGTAAACACCTGCCTTCCCAGCAAAAATGTAAGCCCTCTTAGGGCAGGATCGTGGATTCCTTTGGGCTTCCTGGTTCCCTGTGTTCAGGGCAGTGTTAGGGGTCCCAGAAGCACGCAATCAATCCTTGTTGAATAAGGTCCGAGAAGAAAGTAAAGGGCAGGGAAGCATTTGAGTCACTCGTTATCAGCTGTCCCAGGATTGGGAAGGGAGGGGATGGTGGGGCCTCTCACATAGACTGTACCATCTTCTGAGAATGTCCTTTAGAGACTCTGCCTGTTGTGACATTGGACCTGAAGGAACAATAGATTGTGATCCCTCCTGTGGTGAAGACTCTGGAGCCTGAAGCTTCAGGATTTGGAAGTTGAAGTGCCCTGGGCCTGCAGTAGCCTGGTGTGCATTCTGCTAGCTCTCTAGAACCACTGCCCACCCCCACCCCAGAGCAGGTTACACATGTCTAGCCAATGGACCTGGACAGAAGCTTACCTTCCAAAACAAAAGGGGAACAACTTCCCTTTAATTTTTTTTTTTTTCCTTTTTTTGAGACAGAGTCTTGCTCTCTTGCCTGGGCTAGAGTGTCATGGCATCAGCCTAGCTTGCAGCAACCTAAAACTCCTGGGCTCAAGTGATCCTCCTGCCTCACTCTCCTGAGTAGCTGGGACTACAGGGGAACCCAATCACGGCCCACATAATTTTTTTTATTTTTAGTGGAGACCGGGCCCTGCTCTTGCTCAGACTGGTCTTGAACTCTTGACCTCAAGCGATCCTCCCACCTCAGCCTACCAGAGTGCTAGGATTATAGGCATGAGCCACTGCAACCGGCCTACATTTTCCTTATATATATCCCACAGAATCCCTCACACTTTAATATACCTTCAAATAAACCCATCTTCATTTTCTCAATTCTCCCCAAACTGCTCCTCTTCCTCTATTCCCTCTGTGCATCAACATAACCATTAACATTTTTTGAGCACCTATTTTTGCCAGGCCCTTTTTTTGTGTGTGCTGGGGAGACTTTACTGAAGAAAAAGACAAAAATTCCTACTTTTGAGGAGCTTTAAAATCTAGCAGAGGAACAGAAATAAAAAATAAACAAACATAATAAATGAATAAATTATATGGTATACTAGAAGGTGTAGTCATTTTCTATTGCTATGGTAACAAATTACCACAAACTTTGTGGCTTAAAACAACACGAATTTAGCTGGGTGCAGTGGCACGAGCCTGTAGTCCCAGCTAATCGGAAGGCTGAGTCCAGCCTGGGCAACATATGGAGACCCCTGTTTCTTAAAAAAAATACCCCACAAATTTATGATCTTACAGTTCTGAAGGTCAGAAGTTCTAACATCAAAGTGTTGGCAGTGCTGTGTTCCTTCTGGAGGCGCTAGAGGAGGATCTGTTTCCTTGTCTTTTCCACTCTCTAGAGGCTGCCTGCATTCCTTGGCTCATAGCCCCATTCTCCCTCTTCAAAACCAGAAGCAGGCTGAGTGCCCTGGCTCACGCCTGCAATCCTAGCACTCAGGGAGGCCAAGGCGGGAGGATCGCTTGAGTTCAGGAGTTCAAGACTAGCCTCATCAAGAGCGAGATCCCGTCTCTACAAAAAATAGAAAAATTAGCCAGGTGTTGTGGCACATGCCAGCCTCCCAAGGATGGCTTGAGCCCGGGAGTTTGAGGTTGCAGTGAGCTATGGTGACACTACTGCACTCTAGCCAGGGTGACAGAGCGAGACTCTGTCTCAAAAAAAAAAGGAGCCTAAAGTTCATACTAACTAACCCGAGGTGGTTCTTTGGGACATTAGTCCGCCATCTTCTCGGTTTGCTGGTTCTCTGAATAAAAGTAGCTTTCCTTGCCCCCAACCCCTTCCTCTCGACTTATTGGCTGTCCTGCGCAGAGTGGTTACAAGCTTGAGCATGAGTGGTTACAGCCTGGGGTATCGTGTAGCAGCTTAAGCAGACTGAGACAGTCCCGCATCCTGTCCAACAGGCAGGCCTAGCCGTGGTCTGGCTTGTCTCTTCCCACGGTAGCCACGGTGTCCTCCTCAGAAGCGGATGATGCTCAAACCACTTTGAAAGGGCAGCCATACAAAATTGACCGGAAGATACCCAATCCCACAAATTTCCTAGGAACAGTTAAAGATCAATCCTATGAGTTCTGTCACTAACAGGCACCCCGTGGGGGTTCTGCTTTGCACAACTTCTGAGAAGAGCCGAAGAGACCAACAGACAGAAGGAGATGTAAATCTCTCTCTTTCAAAATCGCCTTTGAGAATCTGCATTCTTACAGTCTGAAAAATTCCTAAGTGAACAGCAGAGTGCGAGCTTCAGGCGTCAGCCATATCTGGAGGGCAGAGACACATCTCCTGCGATAATCCCATCTTCTCATCTTCGAGGAAAGGCCAGAGAGCCAACTCTTAGACTGTGACATCCTGCCGCAGTTTCTGTTCTCAGGTGCCACCAAGAAGAAAGAAGATGCCAACTCAGCAGTTTGCGGTGCCCTGTTAATTTGGCTACAACCGTAAACGTCCTTCACCCTCTAAATAAAAAGCCTGAATACTTGGTTGTCTTTGTCAACATTTCTATCTCCTTCACGTCTGTGTTGGCCTTTTTTCCGCCCAGGAAAAAGTAAATACACTTCTTTTCTCTATCCTAATCTTTGTCTGGAGAAATCTTTTTCAAAACCCGTGTGCACTAGTGCAGTGATGGGAACAGCTCGTGGCTCAGTGCCAGAGACAGGACATTGGGCCTGAGGAGCTTCTGCTCAATTTAGCCACAGAAAAATCAGAAACAACCTGAGAATAACAGGACGGCTGAATAAATTGTCCTGAATAAATGATGATACCTTCATACAAGAAAATATTTGGCAGCCATCAAAGAGACTGCTTTTTAAAGGATCGCTGATGAAAGCTGGGTGCAGTGGCTCATACCTGTTATCCCAGCTACTGGGGAGGCTGAGGTGGGAGGATGGCCTGAGGCCCAGGAGTTCCAGACCAGCCAGACCAGCCTGGGCCACATAGCCTGAAAAAATAAAAGTCATTGATGACTTGGGGCAATGCTCATAATACCATGTGGTGTGAACAATGTGGTAAGTTAACCTGATTTAGAAATTGTCTAAGCCTTATTTTCCTGCATGTCTCCTTAAGAGAAAGAGGGCACAAGAGGAGTGTCCTGGGGACCCAACACTCCCTTAAAAGGCTTTTATTATTTAAAGCCTGAATTCCCTGGGACATAGAACTGGAGTGTCCCTGATCCACCCAGCCCAGGAGAGAGGGAGCCCTCACCATGGGACTCTGTTAGGGATCAGGAGACACTAAAGACCAGGGACTTGGAGTCAGATTTAATCTTGTTAAAAGTTTATAGGAGGCCATTGTTTGGACTGAGCTCTTGCCCTAGGCCCCAACAGACCAGACTGAACCAGAACAAACCTGAACGGAGTCATTCCTGCTAGATGCTGTATAAGGAAACTGAACTTTAAAATGGGCCAGTTTTCAAAAAAAAGAACAAAACCCCAGGAGATTCAGAGCAACCCTCACAAGGGGCGCAGTCCCTGAGCGGGTGTGATGAGACAGTCCCTCCTGATTTACCCCCATGAAAGCAGTGACTTTGACGTGACCAATCTGCTTTTTGTTCTTTATTTCTGCTTTCTTCAGCTCTTTTCTGCCTACAAAGTCAATCTCTGCTCAGCTCAGCAGAGCACCTTTCTGTTCCATAGATGGCATGATGCTGGATTCATAAATCATTAGTAAAAGCCAATTAGATCTTGAAATCAAATCTGTAGAAATTTTGTTCTTTCACGTTCTAATTTCGGCAAATAGAATAATGGCTTGCATGTAGTCCCAGCTACTGTGAGGCTGAGGCAGGAGGTTGAACCCAGGAGCTCTGGGCTCCAGTGTGCTATGCAGACTGGGTGGCCTCATTACGTTTGGCATCAGCATGGTCACCTCCCTGGGAGCAGGGACCACCAGGTTGCCTAAGGAGGGGTGAACGGACCCAGGTCGGAAACCGAGCCGGTCAAAACGCCCGTGCTGGTCAGTAGTGGGATCGAGCCTGTGAACAGCCACTGCACTCAGGCCTCGGCAACATAGAAAGACCCCGTCTCTTAAAAAAAGAAAAGGAAAAGAATAATGAGTCATGTCATGCACTGAAGTGTCCTGGAGGAAAATCAAACCTGTTACAAAAGATTTTCAAAACCAAATAGACTGGGTAAACTACGGTTCTCAGGCCAAATCCACCCTTCGTCCCCCACCCACCTACCCTCCCCACCTCTCCCTACCCACCTCCAGTTTT
>NW_012153729.1:8190944-8192398 GCF_000956105.1 Propithecus coquereli
GCAGTGACAAAGTTGGTTCCTTCTGAGGCTTCTCCCTGTGTCCCACGTGCTCATCCCTCTGTGTGTGTCTGTATCCTAATCTCCTCTTCTTAGAAGGACACCAGTAATATTGGATCAGGGCCTGCCCATGACCTCATTTTAACTTAATTACTCTTTAAAGACCCTGTCTCCAAATACGGTCACATTCAGAGGTTCTGAGGATTAGGGTTTCAACGCACAAATTTCGGGGGCACATAATTCAGTCCATGACACTGATCATAATCAGAAATTGAAGTATATTTTGAAATATTCCTCATTTTTATTGAAAGGCATTTAAAGCTTCTTGCTCTTAGTTTAAAAATCAGATAAATTGAAGCACTTTTAGGTTGCTTTCTTGAAAACAAAACCCACACTTACTAATTATTTTTACTTTTATTTGTTGTCAACCTAATAACAGAGACTCTCCAAAAGAAAATATGTATTTTCAGTAAATGCAGTAGAGCTCTGCAACGGGGACACTTGTGTCATAGTAAACCATTTTCGTATTCAGAGACAGAAAGGAGGACAAAAGTTTTCAGAGGAAAAATGGGAAGGATTGCATAATTGTTTTGCGATAATTATCTTTGGCTACAAGGACCAATAACAAGGGTGACGTCAGTCCGAGCTTGTACAGGCAGTGGCTGGGTAGGTATCCCTGCAGAAGTATTTTTGGGGGGAAGGTTTTGATGGCCTTTTTGCAAGGTTGCAGTTTCTATAGAGTCTCTTTGTGATGTTTTTGTTATCAGGTATTTTGCATATGAGAACTCTCTCTTCAGAGCTTTCTGGGCTTTACTTGTCAGGAATTTTTTTTAGTAACACAAATGACTCCGTTTCGATTCTGACAACTTTCGCAGTCTTCATTTTGACTGGTGGGTCGGGGCTTCTCAACTGAAAACATGGAATGCGTTCTTCACCCCACGGTGGAGACAAAGTGAGAGCTGACAATTTTTCATTGTGTCTCCTGGGAATGCTGTCAGCTGCTGCCGACACCTGGAGGTTCCAACTACAGCCCCTGCAAGCCTTGGCCACCCGGCTTCTCTGGCCACCGGAGCCCCTTGGATCCCTTTGCAGGACAGGCCAGAAAGGCCAGGGAGTTAGTGCCCTGCTTCTCACTGCTCACTGGGGACAACTCCTAGGGAGCTCCCCAGTCTCCCAGGGCTCCCCCAGGGGAATGAGCCCCAGGTGCCAACAGCTGTAACATGCTCGGTAACAAGCGCCTTCCGCCTCCTTCCCTTCCCTTCTTCCCATCAGGGTGCTTCCCGGTTTTACTTCCCACAGAAACTACTTGTACCACCTTCTTGTCTCAGCATCTGCTTCTGGGGCACTTCCATCTAAGAAAGGCTGTGCCTGATACATTTCTGCTTATTTCTCTTTTTTTTTTTGAGACAGAGTCTCACTCTTTTGCCTGGGCTAGAGTGAGTGCTGTGGCGTCAGCC
>NW_012153729.1:8194769-8202866 GCF_000956105.1 Propithecus coquereli
AACATAGTGAGACTCTGGCTCTAAAAAATAAAAAAAAAATTAAAAAAGAAAAAAAAAGAAAGGAGAAAGAGGCTTCTACTCATTTTATTTTAAAAATATCTTTTTTGATGTTGGAAGTGAGACTTCACTTGATCAGTTTTCGTTTTTTAATGTCTCTCTTTGTAAGCCCGGGCTGGTCCTTGAGGCTACAGACCTGCTGGGTACCTCCTGCAAGAACAAAAACAGCTCCGCCTGCCACAAGGTGACACTTAGGGTATACAATCCTATTTCTGTTTCCGAGTTTTAAAAAAATGATCTTGTTGTTAGCCAGGCTGCAGGTCCAACATAAATTATGGAAAGATCTCCTCTGTTCTAAAAACTGGAAGACGAAGGGTGGCACAGGTTCAGATTTGGCATGAAGTATTGTCCAAGAACAGACAGGGCAAGACAAAGAGGGGTGTGCTTAGGATTGCTCCGCCCTGTCCCCAAGGGAAGAACTATTTGGAGGACAAGGTCAGTTTTTGCAACAAAAGAGAACATTTCAAGCAGTAATTCGGGAGTTTTGCATCCATGTTGCGCTCCTCCAGCTTGAACTTTGGAAACCTCTGAGGCCTTTCCCTGTTTTCCTTCTCTGAACAGGCCCCAGCAAGCCGAGACTGAATGATCCTTATTTCTAAAAATAATCCCAACTTGGATCTCTGAGCTGATTCTCTCTGTGGGATACCAGAAACCATGCTGGGGGCAAAGTGAAAGGCAGGACCGGTGGAGCCAAGCCTGCTGGGAGTGACCCTCCCCAACTTCAGCAAGGACAGTGGTAGGGAGCAGCTGTCGCACTGGCCTCTGGAAAATCTGAAATGGAATTGCAAGGTACAGACAGGGACCTCGTCTACACCTGGGCTTTCAGTATCTCTTGGTGGAGGCCTTTGGAGGCATTTCATGGTGTCCCGAATACCCACCCATCACACCATCGAAGACTCTGGTTCGAGCGGAAACCTTTTAGTGCCTTCTCCCTGTGCACTGTAGAAGCTCCTGCCAAACCAGAGATGTTTCCTTGCCTGTTCGGCCAGATTCACCACAGCCCTGGCAAGACGGGGTGAAAGAGAAAGGACACAGAGGGAGGAAAAGGTCCAGGCCTGCAGGGGCTGAGAAGGTAGGAGATGAGCACTGAGAGATTATAACAAACCATGAAGCAAGTAATGCAGAAAGTCACAAGGTTTTTGGCTCAAGTGTGCCAAATTTGCCAGGGTCAAGGGATCCATGTCCATAACAGCTGAAACCCCAAACACCACCAATGACCACCGATAGCTATGATCCATCCATAAACTGGAACACCACGTGGTCGCTTCCGGCCATCAGGGACACTCCATGAAGCTGCAGGTGGAAAGGTCTCAGCGCTGCCTCGGGAGCCAGACTTCAGGAGCACACGTGTGGCCCCGGGGCCAGCAATTACGCGGCCTCGGCCTCAGACGGCTCCTCTGCAGAGGGAGACGTTATAATCCTAACTCCTGTCTCGCTGGGCTGCGTGAGGTTCAGCGGGTTAGGCAAGTGGCCTGGAAACCCAGCTGTTAGGTGAAGGGCGATGGAAATATTTATACTTATTTGTTAGTCAGGAGCCAGTCAAGCACACAGAAGCCATGGCCGTTACGTTAGCCAATAATCCGACATAGGGCATTGGTTAGACGAGCACTGCAGGACAGAGTGCAGAAAGCCGACTCCAGGGGAGGGTGAGAGGGACAGTGTAACAGCCACGCCGCCGCCTGTGGCTGGGAGGACAAGGAGGAGGGGGTCGGGGTTATCATTACAGACGCCCGGGGATGTCCCACGGGGCTGGGACTCAAACTCGGAGGAGGGGGCACGGCCCAGCTGACGCCGGCATCTGAGGGGCACAAGAGCCTGGTTCTGGGAGTTCAGGGAAGCTGGCACCAAATGTCCCCATTGCCAGGAGGCGCTCCGGAGACCCGCGCGCGAGCCCGCAGGAGGAGCGGGTCCTCTTGCCTCCCCCGGTGTCGCGGCTCCCTCTGGCGCCCCCTGTTGGCCGCGCCTGGCAGGGCGCAGCCGAGTCCCCGCCGCGTCGCAGGACCCGGTGTAGGGAAGAAAAATCTTTTTCTCAGCGTTCACAGGTTTTTAGCTGGAAGGGCCCCTGTAACAAAAAGACAGATTAACAAGAGAAAAACAGACGTTTGTCGGCATGTACTTTTCCTAGGTACACAGGAGACGCCCAGGGAGTGAGTCGTTCTCAAAGAGGTGGGTTTGAATTCCGTCGTATGTGGCATCTTCAAAAACGAACAGTAAATGTTTACAGAGGTCACGAGACAAAGAAAAAGGACTCTGAGTCTCCAGGGCAGCAGCTTGGGGAAAGGCAAATCGCTGGCAGATAAGGGCTGTTTAGGAAAGCTCCTCCGTGTGGACTCCTGTGTCACCGTCCCCAGGCCCATAAAAGTCCAAGTTGTCTCCGGTGGTGGCCTCTGATCTCCCTGCTAGACAGGGGAGCGGGGCTGCCTTCTGCCTTTGTGAACTATGTCCTGCTTTTAGGCAAATACAGGGAGGGCAGAGCTTTCCTGTACCTGCTGCTTCTTAACTGCCTTCAGCTCAACCATCCTTCATATTTTGGGTGGCATGTTCTGGGCTCCCAGAGTATGTCCTCGTCCCTTTCTGCTCACAGCTTCAGGACAGTGGATTGGAGGAGGAGGACAGTGGGATGTGCAGGGCCAGAGGAGCGAAACCCTCAGAGTCAGTTTAAAGGCCAGGCCTTGGCCGGGCATGGTGGCTCATGCCTGTAGTCCCAGCTACTCGGGAGGCTGAGGCAAGAGGATCGCTTGACCCCAGGAGTTTGAGGTGGCTGTGAGCTAGGCTGATGCCACTGCACTCTAGCCCGGGCAAGAGTGAGACTATGCCTCAAAAGAAGAAAAAAAAAAAAAAAGCCAGACCTGAATTTCAATGGTGGCCAGAGAAAGGAGGAAACAGGACAGAGCCGAATAATGGCGTTCAGCTTTTGAGAAGTGGTGTGGTGGTGTGTTCCTGCTGTGGCCACAAGAGTGGGGGCTGAGGTCAGATGTGGAGAAAGACTGTCTAGATTGGGGAGAGATGGTGGCAGGGGTCCAGCTCTCAGATACCAAGGTCCTGCACGTTCCCAGAGGGAGCTGTAGCCGGGAAGACTGTGAGCCTGAGACCAGAGACCTCAGCAGATGAGGAGTGGCGGGTGGCAGCAGGGAGGGTCCAGAGTGGCGGGGGCCCCGCAGCAGGGGCGTCGGAGTGGGGAGGGCTCCGCGGGAGGAAGGGTGGTGGTTTGGAGGCCTCATGGGGAGCTCATTGGGCGTGGCTGCTCTGCCGTTGGCGGACAGAGGCAGGACTCCCCGGCCTGTGAGGGACAGCTCTGGAGCCAGAGACAGCTGGGCTGAGGCTGGGCTCTGAGGTTCCCCTGGGGCAGCGCCTCAGCCCAGGCCTTCCTGGAGGGTTGATGTGAGAACTTGATGAGATGACGTACGTGTGACAGGGTGGCGTGAGGTGCCCACTGGGATCTTCACTGTTTCCCAAGAACTGTCAGAGCCCACTGCTGAGAATGCGACGCACCCCACATTCTCAGTGACTCTTAGGCAGCTGGGGGGCTGGCCAGGAGATGCCGCTCAGCCGCGACACCACAAACTCCATGTGTAACTAAATGTGCTGGCCTCCGTCCCCAGTTGCTGGGAGGTCACCTCTAAATCCTTGGAATTTCCTGAGTGATAGTTGTGTCTTTATTACTCAGGGGGCGCCTGGCAGACCACACATGATAGTTTCCGCTAATGACTCAGGATGGTGGCTGGTCGCACAGAAAAAAGAGCTATGAGATTAGAGGGTTGGGGCTTTGAGCCATGGCTATCGGCCTGACCTTGCGTCAGAAGTCCGACCTTCCACCTGCCCTGAAAGAAAGGGGGAGGGGGAGGGGAGAAAGGCCACCTTTTGGGGAGAGCACCTGTCTATCACTCCTCCTCGTGGACTTCACTGGTTTTTCTTGAGACCAGATAAGGGTTTCGGGGGTTGGAGACACAGTGGAACCATTGTCAAGTGTGTGGGACAGTAGAGAAAAACACCTTGTGCCTCATGTGTCTGTCCCCTGGGTGATGCACTGGCTGATCTGCCCCGGGGCTCCTGAAGTTTCGCAGGAGACAGCAAGTCAGGGCCCGAGGGCTGGGACCACCCATCCCCTCAGAAGATGGATCCTGTACCCCCGGGCCCAGAGTCAGGATCTAGAACAGGGATGGAAGTGTAGATTCCAGGATTGGGGTCGGGGATCCCCTCAGAGCAATACGATGCTAGGAGGCCACCTCCTAGTGTCAGCAAGAATGTGTGACCCAGGGGAGCCCCTGGGACAGAGCCCTGCTCAGTAGGCCTGCGCGGCCCTCACTGTGCGCACCAGGTCTATAGCGCAAGTCAGCGGCAAGTTTGTCCAGCAGGGACATTTGGCAAGGTCTGGAGACGTTTTTGGTTGTCACAACTTGGGGGCTGCTACTGGCATCTAGTGGGTAGAAGCCAGGACACACAGAACAGGCCCCCCGTGGAGGAGGATCCAGCCCCGAGCGCCAGAGCTGCTGAGGCTGAGAAGCCCTGTCCTTGGAAACGAGCTCCATCAGCAAAGAGGACCCACAGCAAGGGAGCAGGGAGCCACAGCCACCACCCAGCCACCGCAGGAAGCACATCTGTTTTCCGTTTCTCTCCTTCCTGCCTCAACCTCACCAAAGTCAGCACAGAGGAGGGGCCGGCAGTGAGAGACAAATTGTGTCCCCTACTCTGGTGTCGGAGCCTCAGGCCTGGCCCGAGCTGGGAAAGGATGCGGTAATGTGAGACAGGCTGGACTTTTCTTTTTTTGAGACAGGGTCTCTGTTGCCCAGGTTGGAGTGTGGTGGTGTCCTCATAGCTCACTGCAGCCTCAAACTCCTGGGCTCAAGCGATCCTCCTGGGACTCCTCCCGAGTACCTGGGACTACAGGTGCCACCATGACGCCCAGCTAATTTTTCTATTTCTTGTAGAGACAAGGTCTCGCTGTGTTGCCCAGGCTAGTCCCAAACTCCTGGCCTCAAGCGATCCTCCCGCCTCAGCCTCCCAAAATGCTGGGATTACAGGTATGAGCCTCCATGCCCAGCCAACAGTCTTGACTTTATAAATGGACAAGCATTCAACACCAGAGTGAGGCTGCCTTAATAACTGAAAATGACTGGGAAGTGTGGAATCAGACTGAGGTGCCCTCGCAGGGAGCCTTCTGCCTGGTAGGAAATGGGGGTCTTGACCGAGCACAATTGGTGGTACTTACTGGAAAAAATAAAACCTTCTCTTAATGTGCACTTCAGTAGGACACGTGTCCTTCGTGAAGCTGGCAACATACATACACTGCTTAGCCCAGCGGGGCACAAAGCAAGAGCTTGACAAATGTCAGCCGCACGTGTTACCAGGGAAGCAGAGGATCAGCAGCCTGTGGGGAGAGAGAGGGCTGAGGGAGAAATGTCATCACGCAGGGACAGGCAGTTTCAGTTACAGCACACAACGAAGAGCTGCAGCATTGATCACCAAGGCCCTGAGGTTCCTGGAAACACATTTGACGAAGTCTATTCTTCAGTTACAAACCAGTTCTCTAAAGTTGTCCCAATTCTTACTTCCTGAGGTAGAGACTCCAAAGGTGGCCACTAGGAATTCCTTCTCTCTGAATGTCTCTGTTGCTCCTCACAAGGCTGTGGGGCGTCGAATTCCCATCCCTGGAATCTGGGCTGGTCTTAGTGACTTGCTTGACCACGGAGTGTGGCAGAGGTGATGTCTGAGGGTAGGTAGGGCACAAGAAGTCTTGCGGCTTCAGCCTGGGTCTCTTGGAGTGACTGCTCATGGGACATTCCCTCTTGGAACCCAGCCTCCATGTCACACGAAGAGGACTCACCTCGGCTGACAGCCAGCACCTAGTATGGCCATCCCAGATGTTCAGCCCCATTGACATTGCCACTGCGGGAGATGCCAAGTGAGAACCGCCCAGCTGAGCCCCGTCAACCCGCAGCCCACGGTGGGAGATGATAAATTATTGCTTCAGCCCACTGCATGACTCAGAAACAGATAATCTGAACACGTCCCTAGGGAATCAAGCGCTTTCGGAAACATATGCTTCTTTCTTGGATGAAAAATTGTCTTTCTAGTGATGATCCAGGAAGGGTTCACGCAGGTGGAATATCGGGGCTGGTGGAAAGATACAAGTCAAATACCGTTCTGAGCCCAAGTTCCAGTTTGTGCCTAGCACCAAGCCCCAAGCCAGGCAGCCCCTGAAAGGACAGCATCCTGGCCCCTCCGTCCCCTCTCCCACCTGCCCACTCCTTCCTCCCATTCTCCTCTTCCCATCACTCCTCTGCCGTTTCTTCACAAATTTCAAATTGCTATTCCAAAACAACCACATACAAACACGGTCAGGTTCTTAGAAATCTGACCTATATTGGGAAATCCAGTGTGGAGAGGTGGAGGAGGGAGCATGGAAGTTCAAGGCTAACAGCTTAGCCAGCCTCTGGGGTGAGGTCTCCAAGTCCTCACGGTGGGAAGGTAAGTTTATCTTCATTTTACACACAAGGGAAAATAGAATCCCCTAGTAATTAAATACCAATTAGCCATTAAGAAAAAAAGTGTTTCCAAAATTGTATTTGCATTCGACAGGGAAATAGGATTTAATTTAGCTTTTTTAATTCACAAGAGCTCCTGCTCCGACACCGCCTAGTGGGAGCCACTGTGAGAACTGCAGAACCAGGCCTGGCCCCCCTTTTCTGGGGGCCTGGGTGGCAGCCAGCTTTGTCACCATTCCCACATTCCCATGCCAGTATTGGGGAGGACGTGAGGAGAGATCGTAATAGCATGTGTCATTTCTGCACCATGACTGACTCATTTCCAGACACGAAATAGTCACCAGACCTTTGCATTTCCTGATGTCCTTCAAGAAGTTTTCTGTGGCAATTACAGAAATCGCTGCTAAGTCCTTATTGAGTTTGCCCACCTACTAGGAAAACAGGCTTCCTTTGACACTAAGTCAGTGGTTCCCAAACTTCACCGAGGATCTTTGAAAAATTCCAGACCAGTTAAGTCACGGTCTCTGGCGGTAGGACCCAGGCTCTGCAGGGGGTTCTAAAGGGCTGCCCAGTTTGGGAGCCACGGTGCTAAATCGGCAGCTGCCTAGCCAGGCGCCTTGCACCTCTCCTTGCGGGAGAGCAGCTTTCCTTAAGCGATAGCCCGAGGCCAGACCCACTTAGCGTCTGAGCCATTTGGTAAAACCTTCACAAAGAAAAAAGGCGTTTTAAAATTTCCATCTCTAATGCATTTTTGCTTTGATTAACTTTTTATTTTTATTTCTGGAAGAAAGGAATGATTAACTTTTAAGTTTTTTTTTTCCCAACTATAATAATATATCACATGAGTGGTTTCCCTTGGGGGAAAGGGGAGTAACTAGAACAGCAAGAGAGGTTTCTAGAATGCATTATTCTTTTATTATTATTATTACTAATACAGGTGTGTTGGTGCATAAATTCAGAGTTTATGATCTGTGTCCTTTTCTGTATGTACTTCAATAAAAAACCCCCACATTTTGCTCACCTATTGGGGGAAATACAAAAAAGTAAAAGGAAGAAAATAACACTGACAGCCACCAATCTGCTGTCTCTCTAAAGTTGCTTATTCTGGACATTTCATAAAAACAGACTCACACAATAGATGAACTCTTGCATCTGGAATCTTTCACTTAGCGTAATGTTTTTGAGGTTCATCCGTGCTGTAGCATGTGTCAGGACTTCATCCCTTTTTATGGACAAATAATATTCCATTGTATGGAAATGACAAGTGTGCTTTATTCATTCATCCTCGATGGGCATTTGGATTGTTTCCGCCTCTTGGCTATTGTCAATAATGCTGCTATGAATGTTTGTGTACAAGATTTGTGTGGACATGTTTTCATTTCTCCGGTTATAGGCCTGACCTAGACGTGGCATTGCTGGGTCATGTAATTCTTTTTTTTTTTTTTTTTTGAGACAGAGTCTCACTGTGTGGCCCGGGCTAGAGTGCCGTGGCGTCATCCTAGCTCACAGCAACCTCAAACTCCTGGGCTCAAGCGATCCTCCTGCCTCAGCCTCC